>NC_138549.1:152507595-152944364 GCF_964273705.1 Natrix helvetica | reverse complement strand
ACAATAAAGAAGCAACTCTGATCAGCTCACAATGTCATTCTCATTCCTTGGGCCTGTCATCCCAATATCAGGGCCTACTAATATTGGTGGTAATTTACCATTGATGGAATTCAAGCAACATTTCTAAATATCAGCTAATAGGAGCAACAGTAAAAGTCTTTTTCTCTCCCACCATGTTTATGATGGATAATTTCTTGAAGGAATCTGGTTGGTCACCTAATCATTCACGCACATTATTTTTTTACAAATCTTGAAGGTTATATTTCTCAAACAGAAATGTCAACCCGCATTTTTAACAGAACAGATTTTTCTTTCTTTCAAAACTTTCTCAAGAAAGACTCTACTTTCAAATGTCACAGTTGAATCGGAAAACAACTTCTGGGAGAATAGCATGTTTGTGGTTAGAAAAGTCAGACTTTTAATGGATGGGAGATTTTTCTTAATTAGAATATGAAGAGTCCGTGCTATTTTCTTTGTCTATTTATTTACAAATCATGTTTTCTGAATTCTTTATGCAAATTTATTGCTAAACCAAACAAGACAAAGGTATTTTTATTACAACTGTAACTAAGCCTGGAATTATGGTTTAAAGCAGTGCCAATCATTAAGCAGGTCATCATGTGACTGACATGATTTTACAATATTTTTGGAGCAGTCATTAAGCGAATGCCACAGTTGTTAAGTGAAGCCATTTTATGCAATGGGTGGTTTGTTTGTTTTTTCTGTAAACCAGAAGTAAACACTGGTTTCCAAAAATCATAAATCACAGTCACATGACCATGGAATGCTGAAAATAGCCATAAGTGCAGATTGGATGCCAATCATCCAAAATGTGATCACATGAGCTACCAGAAGTTGATATCAAGGTCACAAGTACTATTTTTGATGTCTGTTATAACTTTCAATAGTTGCGAAACAACTGATCATGTCAAGAATTACCTGTGTTAGTTAAGTATACTTTTACATCACGGAACAGAGTCTAGTAACCAGATACAATAGTAAGACTACCAGCTCTGGGAGCACATCAGCAGTTTAGGAAGAATTGGATACCAGTTTTTGTTATGCTGGAGTCACACTATATGTCAGGAAATAGAGAAACATGATTTGAACTTGTTCTATATTCACCCCATTTTATTCTAATACATGCTGTAATGTTAATAAGATTTTGGAAAGAGTAATAATATGTAACTCCGTGTAACAGAGTAAGTTCCTGTTACTTGTCCCAGCTTCTGCCAACCTAACAGTTCGAAAGCAAGTAAAAAATGCAAGTAGAAAAATAGGAACCACCTTTGGTGGGAAGGTAACAGCGTTCTGTGTGCCTTCCACATTTAGTCATGCCAGCCACATGACCATGGAGACGTCTTTGGACAGCACTGGCTCTTCAGCTTTGAAACAGAGATAAGCACTGCCCCTAGAGTCAGGAATGGCTAGCACATATGCACAAGGGGAAGCTTTACCTTTACCTAATAAATGTGTAAAGATGTTAATGTGATGCTGAATTATATACCAAAAGCTTGGATTTATTTTTTGATGTATGACTACAGTTCTGTTTAGATATAGGCATCTGTAGTTAGCAACAATAATGCCAACATGACAAAACTGATGGGATATCATGACACAAGATTGGCCTTTTGCAATTAATTGCAACATCGCAATTTCACAAGCGTTGTGTTTGCATCGCAAAGCTGCAAAACATATTTTGTTATTTGCCTCTTAATAGATACCCATGAATATTTAAAAACTGAGTAACTTTCATATACCTGTTTTTTTTTTTTTTTGCTATAAATTATATTAGTATAAATGAATGGGATGAGTGGAATAGGATAAGATGGAATAGCATAGGATAGGATCCTATTTTGTAAAAATCCAAATGAACATTTCTTTGGGGAAAAAAATCTTAATTCTGCCACATATACTAATGGTTGTCTCTTAGATCCCATGGCAATAAGCAAACATAAGTAAATTCATAATACATATTTCAACAATATCCAGTGGACAACATAAGGGAGACTTTTTTTCTAATGAAAAACATTGCATATATAAGTTGATTGAAAACTTTTATTCCTATATGCTGATTTTATATGATTATGTATTAATGTTTCATATCCAGATGTATACCATGAGTTTGGAGGGAGGGGGTGTCTGCCATACTTGCAACTGCCAAAATTTGTATATTATTCCACATACCCTTTTCCTAGTAAATGTTTTAAAAAAACCAATAAAATTTTTTGGGAAAAAAAAAACATTGCATACTGCACTTTGCTTGTATTTGGCAATCGAAAAGCTCAAGAGTGTTAACAAAAATATATACTGTTCATGCACAATGCATATTTTGCATTTGGCAAACTGCCTGAAAAAGAAAGCACAACAGACACAAAACCCTTAGGAACAACAATTGCATTTAAAAAGTAGAATTGAAAATGTCCTCAACTTACACATCCTAAGATCTCAAACCTAGTTTTGCACACATACCTTGTGTGACTACCATCTATTGGTCCCAGCAACTCACACAAAAGACAGTGAGAGAGATATGTGCCATGACATATAAAGCTAGACTTTGGACTCATCAAGTATGTATCAAGTCATAAAATATTCTTAAGAGAAACAATTATTCTGGGTAACAAAAGAAAATAGTTGAGGAAAGAAGAAACATCCCTGCCCGTGAAAATGAAGTTAGTCTGCAGAGTGGAGATTCTTATCTCGTACTAATTAGTAGACCTTGTGAACTAGAGATTTTGTTTAAGTCAGGGAGTTTAAAGAAAAGAAAAGAAAAGAAAGTCCCTAGAGCAAAATAAATGTCTTCAAACAAACTTGCAGGATTCTGTTAATGTAATTTTACAGTAAAGCAGAATTACCTCATCTGGTCATGTTTCCTGTCTGGGGTACTGGGACAGTTGACATCAGTCTTGGAAATCTGATAGTACAAATCTCCCACCATCTGTCTCAAAGGTGCTTTTTAAAAAGGCAACTGGACTGTTTATTCTTTGAGGAAGAAGAAGACATTTTGCTTCTCATCCATGAAGCTTCATCGGTTCCGGCAGTATGGTGGGAGTGATGGAGGGATTAGTTCTGACAGAAAGGGAGGGGGTTGAATTGGAAGTGATGGAGGCTACTTGGGGTTTTATCTTCTCAAGAGCTCTCAGGGAAAGTGCTAAAACCAGATGACTGGAAAGAAATATTATCCTTCCAACTCCCAATCCCCATTCTATCAGAACTAATCCCTCCATAGCCTCCACTATACTGCCAGAACTGATGAAACTTCTTGGATGAGAAGCAAAACATTGTCTTCTTCTGCAAGGAAAAAAGAATGCAGTTGCCTTTTTAAAAAGTCCCTTTGAGATAATTATGACCTGGATTGAATGAGAATCTCTGCAGACATCTCCCACTGTCTCTTTTACATCCTGAGAAGTTAGAGAAGTTCCTGTCTAAGTTTCTTTCCTTGCCCATTATGCAGTTGTGGACTATGCCCTGTCTTATCTGATTATTCTTTGGCAGCATCTCTTCTTCCCACCACCAGCTCCCAAGGTCATTCCTATAAGCCATTACACACAAGGCACAAAAACCTTTAGATGTTTGTGTACCTGCTTGTCTGGATAAGAATCAGAATCTTAATCCATAATCCCCTAAATTACAGACCAGGAGAAGTGCTTCAATGTTCACTTACCCACACATTGTCGTAGATTGCATTTTGCTCTCTAAAAATGAAAAGTTGCTCAGAAAGCAATCTATCTTGGGAGACCATCTCAGGTTCCACATGCCTTTCTTGAGTTCAGTTATGTGTGTTTCTGCTTTAATCACAGTTGTTTAATTTTGTTGTTGTTGTTTCACAAAGACTGTGGAGATGACTTAATTAAAGGAAGTCTGACATTAATGGTTAAATTGATGGAACTGGAATGTATTAGTATATCTCTGATTCTGAATGAATTAGAAGTCAACTATGTAAAATCTTTATACCAATCTATGCAAGATGACCCAAAATCACGACTGCCCTTTCCTCAGACAAAGTGAGTGCATGTAAAAGCCACAATATATGACTCCACCTTCTTAGAGTCACACCACACCACCCTCTTGTAAATCCCAAGAACCAGTGAGATCTGTCTTATTAGGATCAGGAACAGTACACTTTCAATGATTGCATCTAAAATCTGGAAGGCATTTACAAAAGAGGCCAGCTTTCTGAAATCATTAAAACCATTCTGCTCTTTCTTTTTTAAAAAAAAAAAATCAAAAGTCTTCTATCAAAAGGTTGTTTAAATATTTCATACTTTCTGTAGTATTTTTTCTGCTATTTATTTTTATATTTTATAAATGATAGCCAACTAAACCACTATCAAAAATTGGCAGGTTCAAGCATTTAAAGTTATTAATAATATATTAGTGACTTTTAAAAATTTGCATTGAAGTTTTTAATAGACATAGCAAAAACAAATATAAAGAGAAAGAAGTTTAAAAAGTGCAAAAGAAAGGAGGGAGGGAGGGAGGGAGAAAAGAAACAAAGACTTTCAGCCTTTATCATACTGAGTGCAACCTAATATAACTTCCCCCTCAACAATAGATTAGTGACTGTTGCAAACATTATTATATACAGTATTATTGTGGCAAGAGCAATGTGTATTTCATATTCTGTTTTACCCCTATAGAAAGTACATATTAACACATACCTTTTTCATATTTCTGGGTTGTATGAAATCTGTTGCAAAAAAACCTTGCAGATGATATCTGAGATATGTTTATGTATTGCCGTCTCTTTACCTATCTTTGTCATTTTCTGCTTCCAGCTTTCTTTGGGAAGTATCTAAATGAATATAATGGTTCCTATGTGCCTCCTGGCTGGAAAGAATGGGTTGGATTACTTAAGAACTCTCGTTTTTACAACTACACGCTCTGTAGAAATGGAGTGAAGGAAAAGCACGGATCTGACTACGCTAGGGTAGGTCCTATTGATTTATTTTAATTTTCCCCCCTTGACCCTAACTGTGAGATTAGCCCAGATACGTTATGGATTTAGTCTAATTAAAGTATTTGTTTTATAGCTGAGAGCCACTGCTGGTAATATAAACTGTAATCCATAAACCCACTGTTTAGGCTGTGCATTATCATTTTCCTTCTGGAAGGATATATGATTTAAAATTTATTTAGTGACAGCAGGCAATTCCTGAGATGGTAAACATTCCAATATGCTTACCAGCTGAGAAATAGATTTGATTGTAGCCTGACTCATACTGTTTTGGCTGGTGTTCCCTACTTTAATTAACATACAGGGTTATATTCTGTACTGCTGTGTGCCTGTAATTCTTTTATTGCAAAATCATTGCTTCCATGGTTGTGAGATGCTGCTGTTGGTCAATTCTAAATCTGTCATTAATCCCTAAATTCAATATTTAGGTACTGGGCTATGAAAATGAGATCAAGAGAACATGTGTGATATGATCTTTTAATTACAATGATCTATTAAAAGTAAAGCTATTTGGAATGTAACATTCATATAGCATTGTGTTCTTTTATTATTCCTTAAGAGTAGCAAAACAGGAATGGGTATGTTCTTGTATGCATATTCAGATTTAATAGAGTGAACGAATCTAAGTTTTAACCAAGAACGTTAAATTAATAAAGGAGCGCTTTAAAAAAACTTTTTCTCTGTCACGTAGAGATCTTTTTTTCTTTTAATAGCAACTCTCTTGGGTGCATCACAAGCTATTTTTAAAACTATCTCTAGTTTCAAAAGAAAATAAGAATCTGCCTACCTATTTAAAAATCCATCTCCTAATGCAACTCTCCTGTTTCCTAATGTATTACTGAGCTCATTTTAAAACGCCAATTTTAATATTTAAAAACCTAAATGGTTTGAGATGAGGTTACCTTTTCTTCTATGTTTGTTTTTGATTTTTAAAATCTTCAGAATCTCTGCTTCATTACTTAGAGCCAATCAAATGAACCAAGGTAGGTTATTACCAGATAGAAAAACATTTTTTGATATGGAACAGTCTCATTTGACTGATTTGCTTGGCAGTATTCATGAGGTATTTTCAGTTCCAAGGCTCTTTATGCATTACATATAACCTCAGACTCTTTTTTTTTTAAATGTATGGCTGTAAATTTATGCTTTTTGTTTTAAGAGCCTGTGTTTGATTTACCTTATTGTTATACAATTCAGATTGTATTATTTTGCATTCCAATAGTGTTATAATGCTTTCCAGACAGTTTTATATTGTGGATCAGTAAATAAATGTTATTAATAAATCTTCTCTGCCTGGTGCAATCTAGACAGGGACGTGCGGTCAGGGGAGGCAGAGCCTCACCTCTCTTCATGAAATAATAGTATATAATATTATATACTATATATATATATATAATATTATAATATTATATACATCTGTCCGGCCGCACCTGGGAGCTGCGGAGGCAGAAATGTTGTCGGCGCTGCCGGATGACGAAGGCACGAAAGCAACTGTCGCTTTCGTGCCTTTGTCATCCGGCAGCGCCAACAACATTTCTGCCTCCGCCCTCCGCAGCTCCCGGGCGCGCCTGGACGGAGGTAGCCAGAATGGCGCCGAGGCAGTCCGGCGGGCGAGCGACCGAGGATCAGGCTGCCTCGCTCGCTCTTTTGTCCGCCCGGACCTCCTCGGCATCGCTGTGGCTACATCCGTCCGGCCGCGCCCGGGAGCTGCGGAGGGCGGAGGCAGAAATGTTGTCGGCGCTCCCGGATGACGAAGGCACAAAAGTGACTGGGGAACGACGAGAACCTTCCTGCCTCTGCTGGATTTCGCGTGCTCCTCGCGACTGCAATATGCAGTCGCGAGGAGCGCACAAAGTCCAGCAGAGGCAGGAAGGTTCTCTTCGTTCCCCAGTCACTTTCGAGGACTGCGGAGCGCGAGCCGGCGGAGCACGCTCAGGAAGGCGGAGAATGGGATCACGTGTGCTGGAGGCTGAGGCAGCCTGAGCCTCCAGCACACGTGGTCCCATTCCCCGCCTTCCTGATGACGTCACCAGCCTCACCAGCCATAAACCTCACCGCACGTCACTGAATCTAGATGTATTAGATTAGAGAGAGAATTATTAGAATTGTGGTCCACAATGCCACAGAAGCTGATCAGTGTTGCTCTGTGACAGCTGGTCCAAAAATTCAAGAAGGTGTCTTGTCCAAAAAGCCATGAGGTACCACAATATGATTTTGCAGCTTCTTAAATTTAAAAATGGATTTCAACATTGAACTGTGATCCCTCTCAATTTTTATGTTTTTACAGTACAAACATTACATTGTAAACTTCTTTTCACTGGACTAGATTTAGCCAACTCCTGCAGTTGTTCTTCATGTTTTAGCCTCTAGCCCCCTAATCTTTATAGCTCTTTTCTGTACTCTTTCCACAATCTCAATATCTTTTTAAAGTTGTGGTGACCAAAACTAGATGCAGTATTCCAAGTATTGCTGTACTAAGTCTTTGTAAACAAGTACTAATACTTCACATGGTCTTGATTCTGCTAATGCAGCCTAGAATTGCATTGGGGTTTTTTTGACTGCTGCCACACACTTTTGGCCCATATTTAAGTGATTGTCCACTTAGATTCCAAGAGCCCTCTCATACGTTTGACCTTGTCATAATAACATCTAAGCAGGGATCAAGTGTTATGTTTGCATTAATCTTTTGAAGTACAGTGTTTTGCTGCAAATTTAAGCACACCTATAATTTTACGATACAGTTTTATATCCAGCACTCATATTTTATATTTTTTTATTAAAGCAGTGAGTTTCCCAGCATATGCCCTCCTGTTATGGTAAGTCTTATGAGTGTAACATATGCTCTGTAATTTTAAGGTGACAAGACATTTGTCTGTTTTCTTGCTGTCAAAACAGCTGTGTCAAAACTGAAAATAGCATGACTATACCTTTTTTTACAGCTTTCTCCAAAATATTGTGTTTTCCACAGTCCCCCCCAAATCTGGCATAATAATCCATTTTCTTAGTTTGACCCCTAGCACGCAAGTAAGAAAGAACAGAAATAACCATGAACCTGGTGGAACAACAGGATGGTTTTCAAGCAACGTAGTAGATGTTCTTAAAACACTGTACTTAAAAAAACACATTTGAAATAGAGCAGTAGCATATATGTACTGTACAAGCACTGAAAATAATTTGATTGTCTCTTCATTCTTAAATGATAATTTTATATTTTGATTTTGCTTCTCTTAAGTAGTACTTAGACTTATATACCACTCCATAGTGCTTTACAGCACTTTCGAAATGGTTTATAGTGTCATCATATTGTCCCCAACAATCTGGATCATCATTTTACCAATCTCAGAAGGATGGAAAGCTTAGTCAACCTCAAACTCCAGACTGTCAGGATCGAACTCCAGACTGTAGGCAGAATTAGACTGCAATACTACATTCTAACCACTGCTGTGTTTCTTCTCTTCATTTCATCCTTTCAGGACTATCTGACTGACTTGATCACCAATGACAGTATTAGCTTTTTCCGAATATCAAAGAAGATGTATCCCCATCGGCCAGTTTTGATGGTTCTTAGTCACGCAGCTCCACATGGTCCAGAAGATTCAGCGCCTCACTATTCACATCTCTTCCCCAATGCTTCCCAACACATGTAAGTAAACATAAACAATACCCGTCAATTTTATGCAATTCCAGAATAAAGTAATTATAATCTATATTTATTATAAATTAAATACATTTTCTGGGAAACAATTAGTGGATTACATGATCCTAAAGGCAAAAACAGAATAGCTCAGTATATTTTCCAACTTTCAAAACTCTGCAACTATTTGCTGTTTGAGTATAATGTTTAGTTTTGGTGTGGCGGAAATGTTGTCAAGGAATGAAAAATAATTGAGAAAAATAGATATATAGGTTAACAGTAGAGGATTGGATAGGACAGAGATTTAAACTGTAATCTTAAGTATGGCTATCTAGAGGTATGGCCTATTGATGACAGACAGACTTGGTTTGAAGATACATTAACCTACAAGCCATCAAATCAAAGTTACCCAAATCAAGTTTAAAATGTGCAAATCCATCTTCAACTGGTTAGGTGTGTTGTGTGAACACAGCCCACAGAAATTTGCCCCTGCTAATTGCATATGTTGTTTTTTATTTTGTAGGTGAGGTGTTGGGGTACAATATGTAAGTGTGGGTATTATTTGGAAGACAATAATGTTTTAATAAATAGCTACATATTCAAAATTCCTATAAAGAATTCACTGAAAAATTGGATGGGAGGAAACGTGTGAGGGCATATTGAGAAGATTTCTTAAAGCATATTGAAGGTTAACTATTTTGCTGAAAATAACGAGAGTCTGCATTGGAATATTTAGTCATAACTTTAATATAAAAATGAATCATTTCAATTTCTGCATTAAGTTTTATTTAGATTACCCAGATAGTTTCTTGACTTCTCTAAAAATCTTTTTCCACCATAATTGAATAGTTTTTATAAGACCCGCAGAGCTGCAGATGTAAACTGTGGAGTTTGGCTGCTTCTCCAAGGTCAAATATAGAGAATTTGTACAGGATTTGTAGAGCAAAGGATTTCTTCCCAATCTTACCACTTCAAATTTCTGAATGGATTTGAAGTGGTTATTTTTGTTCAAATTCCAAAGTCGTTATAAGTTGTGTATTTGGAAATAACATGGACAAATCTTTTAAGCATAAGAGGGTTGCATTTGTAGTAATCAAAGAAGATTGTAGACTTTGGATGGATTAAGCAGCAGGAGGCTTCAGATGAGCCAGGAAATCACAAAGGATATAGGAAAAGGAATTTATCAAGTGTTTTAGATTCATTCAGGGCATTACATAGCAACAGTTTCCATAACCATCAGCATTTTCAAAGCAGCTCTGTTGTTATCCTGCCACAATAACATTCTGAAATCAGAGGGAACATTAGCCCTGTAAGAGAATAATAAGCAACCTTTTCTCCCTGGAAAAAAAAAAAGAAACCTCCCTTTCTTTTCTCTGAACACTATTTGTATCAGAAAACCTATATCAAAGCATTCCGTTTGCTTAAACACCATTAAACAAATTTCTAAGCCCATTCAGGATGCTGGAAAACCAGAGTCTGATTTTAACCTGTTCTAAACATTTTGCCTATCACCTCTATTCAAACAATAAATGCAAATAGGATATTTGCATGTAATCCTGATATATCAGTAAAGCACTAGCTCTCAAGATATGTACATAAAAATAGCACCTGGAGTCATAGCCATTACAAGTCTTGACTGCTTCTTTCCAGAAATCTTGGTTTACAAAAATTGGAAGGCCTGGCATTTATTCCTCTACTGATATTTTTCAGGCATGCCTGCACAAAGTCCTAGGGAGTTCACCAGGACTACTTAAAATATTTATGTTTAGTCTTGAAGTCCTTGATGCTTAGCCAGGATAGTCTCTAATATTCCACCATGCCAAGCATCCAAGCTTGCTCTTCCAGATGCACCTGTCTTCTTCTTTCTTGCCTCTGTCGTTGGGTAGGATGCAAATTTTGCTGCACATTTAGAGAAAATCATTACATGGTACTTGTGCAAGCTGGAGGTAGTGGAAATTACACAGTTTAAAGGAGTAAAACATGGTTTACAAAAACACATTCAGGTCTGGCTCATTTTGAAATAAGAATAAGAATTTAATATAGCTTGTTTTCCTGGTAACTACTTATGCAGCCATATTGAAATTCTGCAAAATATTCAACTACCAAATATTGTAGAAAGGGTTTGTAAATTGGAGCCAGAAGAAGGCTGGCACCCAATACAGCTCACACAGCAGAGGTGTCACATGCACCGTTCTGTGGGTGCCCAGAATTGCTGTGTGTAGCCTCAGTCCTACCACTACCAAGCTTGTAGATACTTTTCAAGGGTAGCCCTGTGTAGAGCAAGTTGCAGTAGTCCAAATATTGGTTGGATCCTACTTTTTCTTCTTCAAAGTGACTAGAATTATATTTTAAAAAACAGGCTTTCTGATTGACCCCCTCTGTAACATAGGTAGTCATCCTGCAGGTGCCTGTGGGCCTGGGTGTTGGACTCGTTGCAAAACCTTTCAAAATGTGGGAAACCAATTTCAGACCTGGTTGAAAAGAAAACAAAACATACCTGCCCATAGCTATAGAAACAAATCTTCCAGAATAGTTTTTTCCTGACTTCCTAGAGGAAGGATGTCAAACTCAAGGCCCATGGGCCGCATCTGGCCCATGGGATGCTGAAATCCGGCCCACAGGGCCGGCCTGGAAATATCAAAGGACTGGTCCTTGGTGCCTCTGCCGGCCAAAACGGGCCACGGGGGCCCATTTCTGGCCGACAGAGTGCTGCTGGAGACAGGGGAGGCTGAAAACGGGGCCTCCATGCAGCCTGTTTTTGACTGGCAGAGTGCTTCTAGAGGCTGGGGAGGCCGAAAACACACACACACACACACACACACACACACGGCCCTCCGAGGTCAAACACAACCTTGATGCGGCCCTCAATGAAATCGAGTTTGACACCCCTGTCCTAGAGTATCAGAAGGGACAACACAGGCAGAGTGGAAATATGTTACTATAGCCCAGTGCTTCTCAATTATTTTCTGTCATGCCCCCCCTAGGAAGAAGAAAACATTTCGCGCCCCCCGCGCGACTGTAAATAGTATCATTTGTCTATAAAATTGTTATAAGTACACCTCTGCATAACACTGTATCCTTATTAACGTATAAGAGAATAAAAAAAGAAAGAAATGTGGATCAATTTACAACAAAGAATAGCTTTATTAACTGTAGCAGAAAAGATTTAAAGGAGCACAGGATTTAAAGGAACACAATATTAAAAAAAAACTTTAACCTGCAAAACAAAAATATATAAAATAATTTGAGCTGAGCCCCCCTTTACGGAGCCTTGCGCCCCCCCTGGGGGGCCCGCCCCACTATTTGAGAAGCACTGCTATAGCCTATTTCAATAATGTAGAGTTCTAGCGTTCTTTCCTAGAGAAAGTCTTCTGATCTGGTCTTCCTCCTAAGGCTGACAGTAACTTGCTCCCGAGAGAAAAATAACAGAAAAGGAAACTAATGTCAGCAGTATTGTATTGCTACTATTCAAATTCCACTCCTTTTTTTTTTTTTTGTAAACTGCAATACTACATGCACACTGGAAAGGAACAGAGCTTGTCTGGCAACATTGATTTCATTATTTTGATTAAACCATTTGTCATAATAACAAGGAATCACCTGTGTGGGAGGTGGGCAGCCTTCTAAATTTGTACAATAAATAAATAAAATTGTAAGTTCTTATAGACATCACTAAAAGGAATATCAAGACGAGGAAGAGGAGATGTTAAAAGAAAAAAAAAGAGGAAGGATGTTTTCCCTGCTTGCCCTCACAAATTACCCCTGAGGGTAATAGAAAATTCAAGAGAAAGATTGTTTCCCATCTCTACCCAATAGCCCAAGGGTATTTTTATTTATTTTATCTTATTTATATATCGTATTTAATTATCTCCCATCTCCCTCACAGAGTGACTCTAGATGGTAAACAAATAGAAATGAGAAGCTTCTTTAGGAATGAATATCTGGAGTTTAAAAAATTCAACTGATGGTGAATTCAATCTCCATTCTACGCTGAATATTGACATGGTGCTTTTGCAAGCCTTTTGCAAGTCACAATGCGTTCTCTAAAATATTAGCCTATTAGGGTCGGCGGCATATTATGTTTATTTTACTGGCTGTTAATTATTTCTGTCTCTCTAGCACACCCAGTTATAATTATGCTCCAAACCCAGACAAACACTGGATAATGAGATATACAGGTCCCATGAAGCCTATTCACATGGAATTCACCAATATGCTACAGCAGAAGCGACTTCAGACACTCATGTCTGTGGATGATTCCATGGAGGCGGTAAGATTTATAAGCTCATTCCTCAAGTCTTAGATGTAGGTCCTATCTTCCTGGACCATTCAAGTAGTGTTTCAAGCTTCGAGAAACTAAACCAAGGTTTTCACAACTATAGAAAATTCACGTTTCTTCTTTTGGTTTATAATGTTGCATTGCTTTAGGAAGAACGAAGGTACTAAGTTATAAAATAGTTACAATAGCAAATATTTCCTAGAATCTATTATAATTGTAGTCAAAGATACACGTAAAAATGGAATGAGAAAGTAGACTGCATTAGTGCTCTGAACTTTAATTGCTCTTGATCAGTATTTCAGTCCCTTGAGATGAAATGGCAGGAAATAAAAGGTGTTTTGATACTTTGTATTGAGTAGCAATTATTCAGCAAACATCTGGAAATATCCTTAGATAATTTAATCTGAAACCTAGACTGTTTTCCGCAATTATATTCCTAGTCACACAGACACAAGGGAAGAGATCCAATCAGGAGAGACTTTTGAACAGGAGAAAGGAATGCTATTTCTTCTAGTTTCCTAAAATAGTTCCAGAAGGAGCCATTGAGGGGGCAAAGGGGTGAATTTTCTTAATTTCCTTGCTCTAGAAAGGAAGAAAACTGATCTTGTAACTCAAAGTCTTTAAATACTTTGTTTTCTAAACAATCTGTTAACAATAATATAAAGACCATAAATGTCTCAATCTACTGAATGTGGATACACATTCAAGTCCTGTTCTTGCCAGCGGGGAATTACAAAGATCTACTCACTACTCACTCTCCATTCTGTCATTGTTGCCAGCTCCAGTTTTAGCAGAGCTATCTTCAGTTTGCCATTTCTTCCCTGGAAGCCTTAGTTGACATCTTCTGTGAAACTTGATGGTCTTCTTCTCAAATATAAAGCTGCCAGGCAAACATGGAGGAAAAATAATTTACTGCTGTCTATTCTTGTAATTTGTTTAAGATTAATCATAACACAGGTATTCCATGACAGTAAGATTAGGATTACATCAGGATGAATTCCAGCAGGTTCTGACAGATTCTGGAGAATCGGTAGCGGAAATTTTGAGTTGTTCAGAGAACCGGAAAATGCCACCTCTGGCTGGCCCCAGAGTGGAGTGGGAATAGAGATTTTGCAGTATCCTTCCCCTGGAGTGGGGTGGGAATGGAAATTTTGCAGTATCTTTCCCATGCCACTCCCACCAAGCCACACCCACAGAACTGGTAGTAAAAAAAATTGAATTTCACCACTGGATTGGGGGTTAGAGTCTGTTGTGGTCTGTTCTAGGGTGTTATAATCTTTTTGCCAATGCTACTATATACATTTGAGGAAATAGTAGTCTTGCAATTTATCATAGTGGCTATCCGGCCTTAAAATAATCCCTAGTAAATTTGCTGATGTAAAATACACACTTATAAATAAGAGCGATACATTTTAACATCCTATCAGTCAGTCAGACTTAACCTTCTGCTTTCTCACAGATGGACTCCAAAAATAGTTACGCTCTGACCTGCTTTTCTGTATTAAAAAATGAAGGTATCTGGGTCATCATAAAATGCTATGGTTAGCATTCCTTGTTAGCTAAAGGAACAGCCTTTCATAAAACCAGAAACACAGTTTGAAGGAAAATGTTTCATCGAAGATAAGTTAACCAAAGCAGAATTCAGAATGCATAATCCCATAAAATGTAGTTATTGATACAACAAATCAAAACAATTGGATATGTGTATAGTCCATCTCAGTTGAGGATAACTGACCTTTTAAATCAGGGGTCTCCAACCTTGGCAACTTTAAGACTTATGGACTTCAACTCCCAGAAGTCCTCAGCCAGCAAAGCTGGGAATTCTGGGAGTTGAAGTCTTAGTCCACAAGTCTTAAAGTTGCCAAGGTTGGAGACCCCTGATTTAAATAACCAAAACATTATGAACTAAGAAAGCCAGTAATCCATTTTGTATCTCAGCCCTATTATAGGAGCTAAGGACTAAGAGCTCAGAAAGATATAAAACCGGGGGGGGGGGGGGGGACTGCTACGTACTGTGATGGTAACGGGAATCATACAGTTTTGTTCCTATTTTAATTATCTTTGAGTAAAATTAGGTATAGTATAAAAGAGATTTCATGTTCAGTACCATGACCCCAAATCCATTCTATCTATTTGTAAAAAAGATGTGGAGACTCTAGAAAGAGTGCAGAGAAGAGCAACAAAGATGATTAGGGGACTGGAGACTAAAACATATGAAGAACGGTTGCAGGAACTGGGTATGTTTAGCTTAAGAGAAAGAAGGACTAGGGGAGACATGATGGCATTGTTCCAATATCTCAGGGGTTGCCACAAAGAAGAGGGAGTCAAACTATTCTCCAAGGCACCTGAGGGTAGAACAAGAAGCAATGGGTGGAAACTAATCAAGGAGAGAAGCAACTTAGAACTGAGGAGAAATTTCCTGACAGTTAGAACAATTAATCAGTGGAACAGCTTGCCTCCAGTAGTTGTGAATACCCCAACACTGGAAGTCTTTAAGAAGATGTTGGATAGCCATTTGTCTGAAACAGTATAGGGTTTCCTGCCTAGGCAGGGGGTTGGACTAGAAGACCTCCAAGGTCCCTTCCAACTCTACTATTGTATTATTGTATTGTATTATTTTTTTCAATTTCAAGTAATAGGACACAGAACAGTTAAACTTGCCCCCCTCCCCCCAAGTATTTTTAAAGAACATACTTTGGTCAAACAGAAGAGTAATCCTTGGTCTGTGTATTTCATGAAGAAATTGCTTAATGTTAGCCCCTATAATTACAATTTTATGCTGTTTCCGGTTTAGTGCATGTTCTTTAGTGCACGTTGCACCTGTTTGAAGTATTAAAAATAAATGTACATTTGTAAGGGTGGGGGAGTGTAAATTCAAAGGTGGTGTTCAGGAGATTCTGATCAGTTCTGGAGAATAAAGAATTTTAAAGAATCAAATACTTTTAATACCCATGGAATAATATTACATATTCAGTGTTATTTACATATAACATAATAACAATGGGATTATTGTTTTTTTCAGTCTAAGACATAGTGCCTCTATGAATGTATTTATTTTATTCATTAATGCATTTATTTTATTTTTCAGATTTATAATACATTAGTTGAAACAGGTGAACTGGAAAATACCTATGTAATATACACAGCAGATCATGGCTATCATATTGGGCAATTTGGATTGGTGAAAGGAAAATCCATGCCGTATGAATTTGACATCAGAGTTCCTTTCTATATACGTGGTCCAAACGTGGAGGCTGGATCTTTGTAAGTTGATGGGCATGGTGGCTTCAGGTTAATTCTGCATTGAGCGATGTACTTCTGCCTGAGTGCGTGTAACCAGGGTAGGCACCTACAAAGATTTTTGTTTTGGGTTGAATGTGTTTAGGGCTTCAGCAGTCAGGAAACTCCGTAAAGAAGCCAGGGATCCTGGTAAAAGATTTTCATACTGAATATCCAAAGATCTATAAGACAGTCAGGCACCTAAAATATTATAAGGAAGAATTTGTACATGTGCCAACATTGCTTCCTACTTCTTGGATGTAGGATATGTCTGCATAAAACTAATATTTTGCTGGCATTCAAGCAATATTCAAAATATCTGTCTTTAATAAGATGAAAGATAATATATTTCCTTATTCAATTATCCTATCATAGATGACCTCTTTGTTAGGTATCCCCTCTAAAGTGACCATTACTTCTGTTCTATCTATTATATCAGTGATGGTGAACCTATGGCACGCGGAGCCTTATCGGTGGGCATGTGAGCTCAGCTCCGGCGCGCAGCTGGTTTTTGGGCCTTCTGGGCCCACCAGAAGTTGGGAAACGGGCCATTTCCGGCACCCGGAGGGCCTCCGAGGGGTGGGGAAGACCATTTCTGCCCTCCCCAGGCTCCTAGAAAGGGTCTGGAGCTTGGGGTGGGTGAAAAATGGGTCCACCATGCCATTGCATGCCAAAAGTGGGAGTCGTGCGGGTGGGTGGACACATGCGCACGTGTCGGGAACAGGCACATAGAATTATGGGTATAGGCACGCACGTGCCCGACCCCCAGTTTTGGCACGCAATGGCAAAAAGGTTAGCCATCACTGTACTATACAGTCTTGAAGCTGCCATTCTTCTTCCCCCAGGCTACTTTTTCATCAAAAAAAGGTTATTTTTCCAAGGGTGGTATCCAGAATAGGAATTGAAGCACTGTACTGAATGTTCTTCAGTTGACTTTCCTATTGCCAGTTTCCCTAAATTTTGTTATAGGTCTGTTCTTAATAAGCAAGTAGCATGTGGAAGGAATAACAGAATTGTGGATGATATATTTTTCCCAGATTTTAAAATCTTTATACTGCGGTATACTGTCTTCTATTAAAGGAGACCTAGTTTTTCGTCCATTCACTTTGCACGTGTTCAGTGTCAGATCTATTCTTCAGATTTCACTTTTTTTCCCAAGCACGCATTTCACTTTTTTCTCATATTTCCAGTTAATATTTCTCATATTTCCACTTAAAATATGTAGTTAGGCCAAGATGTTCAGTGAAGGTCAGGGTTTAAGTGAAGCCTGTTTTAACTGAAGTTTTACTCTCCCACAAAAAGCAGATCTATAATTTGGGAGTTCTCTTTGACACCACCACCCCCCCCCCCCATTTCCACAGGATTTGCAGATTATGGCTATGACAAGGAATGTTTTGCAAATTTACTTTGCAGTAGCTATCCATGGCTTGGTTGCAATCCATCTTAATTACTGGAAAGTACAACTGGTAGTTTTTACATTTTACATTTATAACCAATGTAAAGTAGAAGAATCACATAATGCCTATACCGAAAGATAAGCCTGCTGGCCAAACCCAATTTAATCTTTCAAGCATGCATGCTGGCTGGGAAATTGTAGGAGTTGAAGTTCATTCATCTGAAAGCTGTGGCAGTTGAGAAACATTGGTCTAAGGAGCCATTTCCATTATTAACTGGACCTGATTATTTAGATCATCAGGAGAGGCCCTTTTGAAGATGTCTTTGCTTCCTAAAGCTCAGTTACCTGGCACAAGGGAGAGGCCTTCTCGTGTGTAAAGTACTCTCCCTAAGAAGGAGCATTTGGCCCCCGACTCCCATAGGTAGCAAAATAGTTAAAAAACATTTTGTTTAAATGTTTAAGAATTATTTTAAGCCACCTTGACTGCTTATTAAAAAATAATATGTATTCAAATGATGCCCTAAGACTGGGCAGTCAAACTCTCAGGCCGCGGGCCAGATCACACACTGGCCACACCCACACCCGGTTTAGCGAAGGAGAAAAAAGTCCTGATACGCCACATGATGCCACCATGACGACGTGAGTTTGACACCCCTGCCCTAAGACAATAAAATAAGGCATTGTACATTTCAAATCAAACCATACTGAATTTGAAACACCCCACTTTGCATGATAAAATGCTGTTTTGGGTGCATAATGAACTGTCTCAAACACCTTGCAAGAGTCTAAGATACAATACAATACAAAACAATAGTAGAGTTGGAAGGGACCTTGGAGGTCTTCTAGTCCAACCCCCTGCCTAGGCAGGAAACCCTATACCGTTTCAGACAGATGGCTATCCAACATCTTCTTAAAGACTTCCAGTGTTGGGGCATTCACAACTTCTGGAGGCAAGCTGTTCCAAGATGCTTGAATGTCTATTCAAGCTTCAAATCAAAAGTTTTTGTGCTTGAAAAGAGATGTTTTAAATTTGAAATGAAGTTTAGAAATTCCAATCCAAAACATTTTATTTCTTGAGGTAGGAAATTTACCAAGTTTTCTCTGTAAGAGTAAAAATACAATAATCATAAATTAACATGACCTGAAACAGATGCTGCTATAAAGCTCATTCTTTGGCTTCACAAAATTTAGAATACCTTTCTAAGCCAAAGGATAGTTATGTTCTGAAAACCTACTTTGTAAAATATTTAATTAGTTTGATTACACATCTAGGCTAAATAAAAATTTTCAAAATTCTTTCTTTATACATCCAAATTCTAAGTGAAAAATAAAAGCCTACATTTCTGAAAACTGAAGAAAGTCTGGTATTTCTGTGATGAAATGAGTGTTAAATTTTTATCCAACTCTTTTCATCCTTATGGTGAAAGACAGATTTCTAAATAAAAATACTGTAAAAAGTTAACTGTTCTACTAGACAGGAATAATCAGAAAGTGAGTATGTAAAGTAGCAGAATTATGCAATATTTCCTTTGTGTTCTGATTACAAGTGAGACAGAGAGGAGAGAATTTCACATCAATTATAGGATGTGAATCTACAAATTATTTTAATGCTTAATTTTTGCAATGTAGTAATTATTTCTACAAGCATTTGATTAGAATAATTTGTTGAGCTTGACCTAGTCCAGTGATGGCTAACCTTTTTTGATTGCGTGCTGAAAGTGGGGGGAGCGCAGGGGAGTCATGTGTGGGCATGCCCACACCCATAATTCTATGCGCATGACCCCTCCCGCGCATGCATGCGCACAGAACCAATACCCTCTCCCCTGCTTTTGATGCACTTTTTTCACACTCACCAGGTTCCAGAGGCTATTTAGGAGTCTAAGAAGGGTGAAAACGGTCCCCCCACCAAGGCCCTCCGGAGACTTGAAAAACGGCCCTATGGGCAACCCAGAAGTTCAGGCACCATGACTTCCGGTTTGCCCTTAGTGCCATTTTTTGCCCTCAGGAAGCCTTCGGGGAAGCCTCCGGAGGGCGAAAAACGGGAGAAAAAGAAGGCCGAAGTCAGCTGGCCAGGGCAACTGACAGGGCAATGCCTGGCATGCCCTAACAAATAGGTCCGCGTGCCACACGTTCGCCATCAGGACCTAGTCTGTTAAGACAAGGGCTTCTGACTGAGCATTTTGTGAGATCTGCCTTCTTCAGGCCAGGAACTCCAAATGTTTTTTGGCCACAATTCTCTGCATAATCAAATCTGATGAGAGTTATAGATCAAAATGTCTAAACAGCACCAGCTTAAGGAAGGCAGGTGTAAGTAAACACACCTTATTTTAAATAGTTGGTTTAGTTTTCTAGCTTCCCTAGAGCTCTTTCTTAATCAATGTGGGAAATCTTGTACACTGAATTCCAAGTCCTCTTGACTAATTCAAAATTAACAAGACCCTATGTCAAGATAGTTCTGATTCATACAAAGATTTTAAAGTTCATATGTTAATGCAAAGTTCTCAGCCTTAATGACACCAAGAAACCCCATTCCCACCCACAAAGAACCAAGATAATCATCCTGCAAACAAAATCACTGATTTTGGGTCTAGGATAGGCAAGAAATAAGCTTACCTATCACCCTAGGTAATCAAATTTCAGCCTAAATACCCCAGGAAACTTGCAACTCCCATCGAGTTTGCTTAAATTCCCCAAACAACACTTGAAGGGACTGGAATTTTGTTTTCACCAATTTCCCCTGCACATAATCTTTCATGCTGGTGCCAACAATTCCCCAGTTTTTGAGATCAGCTTTTCAGAAGGCACAGGAGGAGAAAGGAACAGTAAAGATTGCCTCTTTTATGTCTTATAAAAGACATATCATGTGTGTGTGCTGTTCTAGAACCAATTAAAGGAGTGTCCATTGCAATGTATTGTTAACCTTGACAGTAGTCTGATTCTTCGGGACATCCTGAGAGTGTAGCATTTTAGATTGCCTGCAATCTGTGTTGCCCAGGAGCCTTCATAGAGTCAAAATTCATTTTTTTTGTAACGCTCGCACAGATCAGTCAAAATGACCCAGTAAGAGAAAATCCCATTAGAGAAAATGGTAAAAAGGGAACTTGTACACACTCGACAAGATGATTTGTCAGAGACTCAAATGGTGTTCTTATTTACATACAGAGAAAACATCTACAGCGATATTTTTGCTATCGCCCGGTTGCATCTACCTAAATTAATTGCTGACTGCCCCCCACTTATCATCCCTGATTTAACAGTCATTGCTGTAGTGAGGCTTCATTACCATAGGTTCATTACTTCTATCCTGAAATGTTACACTGCATTAACTGGTAATTAAAATTGAGCTGCACTTGTCAAGCAAATAAACAAATGTATTATCTTTGGTTCTTGTCCTTGTTTGTTTTCAAATCCAGTAATTTACAAATGGATTCATTCATTGTCGCAAATTAGCATATTGCTATCTTGCTGTGTTTCTGAGCTGGAAATTTGCAAAATAGCAGAAAACTAACCATATGGCACTATTTTCGAATTGTAATTTCTCTCTGTAAATTATGGCAAGTATGTTCTTGTCCTCAAAGATCTCTGCACTCGGTTTTTCCAAGACTTGGTTTCTTGAATTGCACTTCTTGATTGTTTCAATAAGCATCTTAGCTGGAGCTTATGTAATATAATGATTAAAAATGATCTACGAATCAATTCCTGTTGTTTTTCATCTTGCCTCTTCCATGAACTCAACTAGGTGGCCTAGGAAAATGTGCTCTTTTTAATCTCATTTTCAACTATCTACCTCCCGATCTGTAATATTTTTATATCTATATCTGAATTGCCCTGTAAGAGCTAGATAATCATCTTAACCTCAATGTGTTGAAAACATGATGCATTCATGGGTCTAAGGGACAGTATCAGTGTTGGTGGGAGACAGTAGTGGGTTTCAAAAAATTTTGGAACCTACTCTGTGGGTGTGGCCTGCTTTGTGGGAGTGGCTTGCCGGCCATGTGACCAGGTGGGGGTGGCTTGCTGGCAATGTGACCGGGTGGGAGTGGCTTGCCAGCCATGTGACCGGGTGGGAGTGGCTTGGCAGTCATATTACTGGGTGGGAGTGGCCAAGACGATGTCACTGAATTCTTTGCCCCAATGGATGAACTACAATAAGATTAAAATAAGTACAAAAATAAATAATACTAACTGCAAAAGAAATAAAACAATATTGGACTCAATTGTGGTTGTAAGCTGAGGACTACAGGTAACAGAAGGGACCTCTGCTTTCAACCAACAATGTACAGTCTTTTCAGGAAGGATGAGAAACAGGAAAGATACAGTCTTTCATCCAAGAAGTTAGTTCAAGAATGAATGTCATAGGTAGATTCCCAGAGCAATACAGATTTCCTTTTTCTGAAATTTAGTTCTCAGTTTCAAAAAACAGGAATATATGAATTAGGTTCAGTACTTAGGTCGGTCCAAGTAGCTATTCAGAAGTTAGTGGTTAGAAGCAATGGTAAAGCAAGATATGGAATTAAAACCAAAAATATTTTGTTGGCTAGTTGAAAGGGAGTACAATGTATATTTAATTTTACACATGTTAGCAGCTGCTGGAATTGTGTTTGCACAACAGTGGAAAAACAACATTCATGAAAATGAATAAATATTACAATGTGCAGGAATAAATAAATTGACAATTAAAATCAAGAAGGCTTTGAATACTTGTTCACGTGGGATTTGTTTTAGCAATTGCTAACTAACAGAAACAGAAATTAGAAATCCAAAAGTATGAAAGAAAACACCAATTATGTAAGGAAAGGTCACTAAAATGTATAGGAAAATATGATTAGTTCTTTTTTTTTTTTCAAAAAATTTTATTGGTTTTTTAAAACATTTATAAGGAAAAGGGTAGGTGGAATGGTATACAAATTTTGGCAGTTGCAAGTATGGCAGACGCCCCCTCCCTCCAAACTCATAAAATACATCTATGTATAAAACATTAATACAAAATCGTATAAAATCAGCATATTAATTCTATGAAAAAAATTTCAGTCAGCTTCTATATTATGATACTCTAGATATAATTTCATTATTACTTTCGGTCTGTTTATAACAATGTGATTTTCTTATTCATCTTTGTGATCTGAGCTTTCTTAGTGTTGCCCCTTCTCCCCCCGCTGGCAGAGCTCCGGCCCCTCCCGTGTCCTGTGTGACCGTTGAAGAGTCTTCTGTTTTTTCTAGGTTCACTTTATTTTTTTCCATAAAGGCTTGAGCCTCTATGGGTGTATTGATTCTGATTCTTGTCTCCTCCCAGAATATCAGCATCCCTTCAGGCATCAACCATCTAAACCACACCCCTTTCTGGTATAATTTATTCGCCAATTGCGAATAATTTTTTCTTTTCTCCCTAATTTTTTTTGGGATCTGCTTCAAGATGGTTATCTCCCTGTCGTGATATGTCAATGCTTGCCCCCTTTGTACACCCAGAATTATGTCTCTTGTGCTTTTCCTAAGAAATTTGATATGGACCTCCCTGGGTACATTGTGTGTTCTAGCATATGCTGAGTTCACTCTATAGACCAGGTCTATCTCCCATTCCATCTGCTGTTTATCTTTGTGTATATATTCAGCTAAAATGTTAGTCATGATGTCCCTTATGTTTTCCCCATCTGCTTCTATAACATTTTGAAATCTAAGATAAAAGGACATTCTCTCAAATTCTGTTTTCATTTGTTGGATATCAAGTTCTTTGTTACCCTTCTGCAAAGCTTCTACCCCCCCCTCGCCCCCGCCACCCCACCCTCCACAAGGTCCAGTCTCTGAGAGTTCTTATAAATTTGGACTTGATTCTCTTTAATTTCTTCCTTCATTTCCTTTAATTGTTTCTTAATTTCTTCCTGGCCCTGTATGAGTTGCTGAAGCATTTGTTGCAAATCCATCTCTGTACTCTTAAGTTGCATCAGCTCTGTAATCTTTGACTGTGTGGCAGGACTGGATGTTGCAAATGTCGGTGCAGAAGTAGCAAAGCCAGGTTTTCCAGGTGGTGGTCTTTTTGGAGACATAGTTTATAAAGCAGAGAGATCAGTCAGTGTAGAGACTGGACAGCTGAAGAAGTAGAGCAGGCAGATGAAATATGATTAGTTCTTGATCATTATTAATGTGTAGATAACTGCCGGACATTACACACCCACACAAACTATGACAGTGCCAGGAAAACACCCAAAAATAAGAATCCCCCCCCCCCAAAAAAAAGACTGCAAATGAAACCCGTTTTTTCCCCCCTAACCACTGGTGGGAGAGTTTTTGATATTTCCTTGATTAGGCTGTTGTTTACTCTTAGCTTGTTTGTCTGAGTTGATCATTCCAACTACCAAGATCTCTCCCACCAACACTTACAGGGTAAGTCACTAGTATATTAAATGAGAACAAACCCCATTGCATTTTAACACTGATAATATTACCTAGTTTGGTATTGAAACGTCTGCAAGAAAACAACCAGGCTTAGAGAGCACCAAGGACCCCACAGTTCAATTACAAATATTATCTTTCAAATATATTTTTGCACCAGCTTAAAACTAGCCAACTATATCTTCCTTACAAAAATGGAAGAAGCAAAACCTAGCATTTCTGGATTGCATACAATTAATAATATAGCACAAGATTTCATCTTATGTAGTATCATTTTATGGACCTCACCTATCAAATAATGCTAATAAAATGGCTCTAAGAGTTACAAGCTATTGTAACTTAAGCATGACACTCTCAGATGCAATATAAATTCTAAATTACTGGTAGTCCTCGACTTACAACGGTTCAGTTAGTGACCGTTCAAAGTTACAATAGCCCTGAAAAATGGGACTTACAACCATTTTTCACAGTTATGACCTTTGCAGTATTCCGATGATCGTGTGATCAAAACTCAGATGTCTAGCAACTGGTTCATATTTATGACCGTTGCTGGGTGCCAAGGTCATGGGATCACTTTTTCTGACAAGCAAAGTCAATGGGGAAGCAAGGTTCACTTAACAACTGGGTTATTCACTTAGCAACTGCAGTGATTCATTTATTGACAATGAGGCAAGAGAAGGTTGTAAAACGGATCAAAACTCACTTAACAACAGAAATTATGGGCTCAATTGTGGTCGTAGGTCGAGGACTGCCTGTATTGCTAGATCTTCCCCCAAACTGATAAAACGCTTGGATCCTCAGAAGAGTACATGGTGTAATACTGTATATGCTACAGATTAGGCTGGGATTATTGTTCCAGCTGTTTTGTAAAGATTGTGTATATATATTTCTTTTCAGGAATCCTCACATTGTATTGAACATCGATCTTGCTCCTACAATTCTAGATATTGCTGGCCTGGATATTCCACCTGACATGGATGGGAAATCCATACTAAAACTGCTGGATTCTGAAAGATTGGTCAATAGGTAAGGGTGGAAAACATATGAAGGGCACTTACACATATCCTGCTGTTATGGGAACATTGGTTTTGATTATTAAATAGAGCATTATGGAACATTTGGTTCTGCTTTATATTTCTACATTGGGAAAATATTCTATGAACCTTTCAGGAAAAAGTATCTCCATATATTACAATTTCGAGTTTCCCTTGTGTATTTTTTTTTAATATCGGTGCTATTTGTGTTACATAGAAATTATTAGGGAAAAGGAGACACACAAATATAATAAATTCTTCCTCTTAGTATCTGTGCTGTTTTTAATTTGTCTCTCTTATCCTGATGCATGGGGCAAAGTTTTGACAGTTTTTATGTGGTCTGGGGGCTTGGGTGGGTTATCTTTTTCTCAGTTTAATACCACACTAAGTGGAATAACCAAAGTCAACTGAATGAGGTTTTTAGCATGTGTGTGTGTGTGTGTGTGTGTGTGTGTGTGTGTGTCTGAAATTTTCTATTCCTATCAATATGCTTCATTATTCTAAAGTGTCTGGATAATGGGTGTTTTACAGACCTAACAAGTAGTAGGAGAGATATAAGGAATCCTATATTGAAACTAATGTCCACAATAAATATTTGGGATGGATGGATGGATGGATGGATGGATGGATGGATGGATGGATGGGACAGACAATAGGCAGGCAGGTAATATTGGTAATAAACTATGTTCTGAAGTGATTTGTCTTAATCATCAATAGAGTGATATCTGCCTAACTTGAATAGCTGTTGCAGTTATCCAAAGATTAATAATGAGGGCCACGTGATTCAGGGGTGGGTTCTGGCAGGCAGTACTGCTGGTTTGCTCATGTGCGTGCTGTGCGCACGCATGCACAGTCTAATAAAAATTGTTCTGCGCATGTGCAGAAGCAAAAAACAAGATGGCGCCGTCGTCGGCACCACCCGGAGAACCGGTTTGGGGGCGTGGCAGGCCTGGGTCGCTGCCAGTTTCAGTGACCCAGGCCGCTGAACCACTACCAGTTCAGACGAATCAGTCCGAACCAGTAGGAACCTACCATTGATGTGGTTACTAAGGTACTGTTGATTTCAAAGTAGTATTCCCAATCTTCATGATTACACATAATTTTTAAACAATAGAAATCTTTCACATTTGTCAGATTATACATGATTTTGGTATATAAGGTGATCTTAGGGAAAAACAGTCAAAATCTTACAAAATAGTTTATCAGACAGGATTTCATAGAAACTTCCAATAGTTCACCAAAATTTAATTGACTTTAACAATCGGGAAAGATTTGGAACATTTTTATCCAAATTCTGCCATAATGCTAGATTAAGTATTTCTAACCAGGAACTGTAAAAGTTTGCTAAACTTGCTCCAGGCTGTCTGATTAAAAAAGCTGATAAACAATTATACTTTTCTGAGTGTTTAGATAGCTAAAATTGGTTTCAATGAAACATTTGAGATCTTAACTAGTGTTAAAACAACAGGTTTGTACTAATCATAGTTAAATATGATTCAAACCTATGTTTCAGTTTTTCCAGATTCCATTTGAAAAAGAAAATGAAGGTTTGGAGAGATTCATTTTTGGTGGAGCGAGGGTAAGTAATTTTGAAATTTGCTTTGGTTTATTTTTTTTAGAGACTTCATTGCTCAAAGCACAAGTTGCTAGAATTATTACAATTGAAGCCAGTTGTTTATCTTAAATTATGCAATTTCTTCAGCAATATTATGCTTTTCCTTTGGGAAGTTGCTTTAACAAAAATGAATTTATTAGTAGATTTGTTCTTACTGGAATTGTTATACAGTAAGAACACATACAATTGAATGTGATCAACATAATATCTCAGATAATTATTTTTTTTAATGAGATAGATAGTTCCCTGCCATAGTTAATGAAATCAGTCTATTGTAAAAACTAGAGACTGAATCATACTATCTAGTTGAGCAATTTGCTTCCTGTATAACATCCAGATGTTTCTGCGGGATTTCCAGAAAAAGGCCTAAAGGTATTGTTCCTGTATTTTAGTTCTTCAGTAGTTGCTGCCTAGAATCACATTGTCTCTAAAACTTCAGGCTACATTAATCTGTTATAGTCAATAGCCAGTGATAGCCAAAGAAAATACATGTAATCCTCGACTTACAACGGTTCATTTCGTGACCGTTCAAAGTTATGGAAGTACTGAAAAAAGTGACTTATGACCATTTTTCACACTTACGACACTGCAGCATCCCGATAGTTGTGAGGTCAAACTTCAGACACTTGGCAACTGGCTCATATTTATGATAATTGCAGAGTCCCAGGGTCATGTGTTCAACTTTTGTAACCTTCTGACAAGCAAAGTCAATGGGGAAGCCAGATTCCCTTAACAACTGTATTGTTAATTTAACAACTGCAGTGATTCACTTAACAACTGTGGCAAGAAAGGTTGTAAAAAGGAGTAAAGCTCACTTAACAAATGTCTCACTTAGCAACAGAAAGTTTGGCCTCAATTGTGACCATAAGTTAAGGGCTACCTGTATATATAGATAACCTTGGTTTTTAGATATTCTCTAGGACAGAGATGTCAAAATCGCGATGTCACGTCATCACGTGACATATTGCAACTTTTCCCCCCTTCGTTAAAACGGGGGTAGGCGTGGCCAATGTGTAATACCTCTGGCCCATGGGCCTCGAGTTTGACAACCCTGCTCTAGGAAGACTACAACTACGAATCCGTTCCTCAAAATTGGCAAGGGACTATACAGATTTTTTTTTGATAAGTTCAAAATAAATGTGAGCTTAATTATGATTGTAAGTTGAGAACTGCCTTTATAGCTTGATCTAATTTACACCAAATCATTAATTATATTTGTCCATAATTGTCTATGTTTGCAAATTATCCTTGTTTCCACCCTGTCCTTACATTACTTCAGTCAGTTAATGACAGTAATTGGGGCTGGAATTTCCCTCACTAAGCAGTCCTAAAGCATGGCATCAGACATTTGTTAATCTTTTATTCTTTCAACTTCCACTTTTCTTTTTCGAGAATCTCAGAAGTTCCAGGCAACCAACAGTTTTTTGGTATTGTTTTATTTTCAAGCCATTTAATCTTCCTTTAGATATTTGTTTTATGTTCAGTTTTTATGCTTTCTCCTTTATGTGTCCATACTACAGCAGTGTGCTTTTTTCATGTTAGTAAATCATTTTTGTGTTCAGTCCAAAATCATTTATCACCTATTCACTCTTAGCGCCATGCCTTCTGATTTTATCAGATGGATTATCTAAATCCAATATTTCCACTGCATTCAACTGATTATTAAATATGTCCTGACAGTATATCAATACCTGACAAAAGTATCAGTTCCCTATGCTATTCATTCATGAAAACACACAATACAGATTAGTGTGTACAAGAATACTGATTCCATGAAAACATAGAAAAGAGGCAGAAACTTTAATAATGAATCCAGAATTCAATCCAATTCATGATTGTGATTGGTAGATTTCAGTGTTGTACTTTTCTGATAAACCATTATAAATTGTATAGTTTTTTTAAAAGTTCTATATTACAAAAAGTAAGAGAACTATTCTCCATTCAAATCACAGAATTCAGCTTTATTTTATATAGTGCGCTAAGAAGCATGCATGAGAGGCAGTGAGCTCCAGAAATAAGAATATGAATAATCAAGTAACTAATGTTGTCCAATGGCTTTATCTAGCAGAAAAAAATGCATTGTATAGTACAGTGGTTCTCAACCTTTTCTTCACCACAAATTTCCTCTAAATTCCCAAATTCCCTTGGGGGTCCCTGGCCTTTTGTGGCCAGGGACCCCCAAGGCTTAACTCAAGATTTAAATCACAGCATTTCTTCAAGCCTTTGCGGACCACTTGTGATGACATTGCGGTCCCCCTAGGCGTCCACAGGTTGAGAACCACTGATATAGAAGGCACACATTAATTCAAATGTGTGAATTAGCTTGTGTCAATTTCATTATATTTTTTTAAACCTATTTAAGGCACCTGTATTTCCCTAAGCAAAAAAGCACCTTTTTTTTTCCAGTAAACTGTTGCACAAAAGAGACACTGAAAAAATGGATGCTCAAGAAGAAAATTTTTTGCCCAAATACCAAAGAGTGAAAGATCTCTGCCAGCGAGCTGAATATCAAACCGCTTGTGAACAACTTGGACAGGTGAGAAACTATTTGTCAAAAGCATTCAGGTGTCCTGCATCTTGAGACTGCAGTATCATAACAAAGGCTCAGAAATCCCTTCTTTTGATTTTCCAGGTGGCAATTGGCAGAGTTAACAGGGTAATTTTTCCTTCTGTTTAGTTTGCAGTAGCAGGAAATGTATTCAAGGGTAGGGTGTGGAATTTGAGTGAACACTAAGAAATATTCCCCCTTTTTTAAAAAAAAATCCCTTTAACAATCTTTTATATAATTTTTCATTTGGAAATATACAGAGATGGTGAAAAGTACATAGCACCCACATCTTCTGAAAGCAAGCCGTTTCACTGGTCAATTGTTCTAACTGTCAGAAAATTTTCTCCTTATTTCTCTAAAAAATGTGCAAACGTTTTGCTGTTCATTCCTAGAATAGTCCAGCTTTCTTGAGCCATTCTGGGAAAGTTCGTCCTTTCCTGGGGGACCACTTCTGCTCCAGATTTACCCCTGAAAAATTTGCCTAAGCAGTCACCAGGAGTCAACTTGAAGCCCCACTCCCCCCCAAAAAAATTGTTGGATCGTTTCTTTCTTAATAAACATTTCTTCAGAAATTAGGCAATACAAAAGTAATATAAAGAAATAAAAGCTGATTTAATTTTTCATTTTATGACACAACTAAATATTAAGAGGATACAGGAGCACCCACCCCTAGCTCAAAAAAATAGCACATTTAAAGTTCTTTTTCTCTAGACTGATGCCATTGTTTTTTCTACCATCTCTCTATGTTGGTACTTTTATGGAGAAAGAAAAATATCTCATTAGCTTTTTCCCTTTCCTGCAGTTTTCTGTTCTGCAGCAACGTCTAGAGCAATATTTTAAAGACCATGACTAATCCTTCAGTTGACTCTTTGTAAATGGTTATTTTAGCCCTGCTTTATCCCCTGATTATTACAGGCTGCTTGAAGTAAGCAGCTTTCCAAACAACATTATACATACCTTTTGCCCTTTCTCTTTCTTGTTTTGAAAGAGGTAATAAAGTCTTTCTGCAGTGTCTACAGAAAGTGAATAGCTACCCATAAATTCCATTGGCTGTACTGCTAGTAGAGGAAGAAATGATGAAATTGCTGTCGCCTGTGCGTTTGTTGTCAAGGAACCAAAGAATGGTTTGAAGCATTTCAGCATGAATTGGTTTGGGCAGAGCAGCACAGGATGAAACGGAGCAACAAAGAACATAACACAACTTGCAGGCATCGAGTTGATTAGTCAGAGCACATTTCCAAATAATGTCCATTCTCATCATTCATTGAGTCACTGTCCTACACCTGTTGCTCTGTCTAGACAATAAATGTCTAGGCGGGGGGGGGGGGGAATGTGTCAGAAGACAAAAACTGTTTTTACAGTATATTTGTGCAAAATGAGCCAAATCTGTGATCGGTAGGTGTTTTTTAATGAATGCATGTGACTGTTCTTTCAATATATGGTGTTATCTCATTCGTTGTCTTAAAAATATCTGCCAAATGCCAGCTGTTGGTATGCAACACTGTTTTCATACTAAACTAAACTCTGAATTCCATAATCTAATGTTGTGTCTTCTCAGACTGAATTCTAAATCCTATTCTAAATCCTTTGTATACAGAACACTTATTAATCAGGATGAAGTCCAATCTGTTCATTCATTCAGACATTTATTAATAAGTCCTATATGTGCATCTATCAGGTAGTTTCTGATGATACATTTTGTACCTAAAGCCAGTTTTGGAATCTTTGTATAATTTATTTTTATTTTTACATGGAATAACCCTTCACAGACATTTCACAGGATACAGGTAAATCAGGGTAGAAGTAGTTGCTACAGTAAATGAAACATGAGGTTGCATACAGCTCATGAGTTGCTCACCTATGCTCTGTACAATCATCTTCCATCCAGGTGCTACTTAAGTGTTTATATGTTATATTAATTACTCTGTATCTATTTTGGTTTCTTGTTTCTGTGGATACAAAGGTAAATATATGATCAGGTTTGAGATCATTACACTCCTTGACTTACGATCACAGTTGGGACCAGAATTTCTGGTGCTAAACAAGGCAACTGATTTTACCACCTTTTTTGCCACAATTCTTAAGTGCATCCTGGCCCTTGTTAAGTGAATGATGTGGCCATTAAGCAAATCCCGTTTCCCGTATTGATTTTGCTTGTCAGAAGCCCAGTGGAAAGTTCATAAATGGTGATTGCATGACCTCAGGACTCCCCAGGATGCTGCAAGTTTTGTAAAAACGAAATGCAAAGGTACAGTACAGGTGGTACCTTGCTCAATAGTAGTAACTGTGAGAGGGATCTTGGAGTCCTAGTGGACAACCATTTAAATATGAGCCAGCAGTGTGCAGCAGCTGCCAAAAAAGCCAACACAGTTCTAGGCTGCATAAACAGAGGGATAGACCAAAGATCACGTGAAGTGTTAATACCACTTTATAATGCCTTGGTAAGGCCACACTTGGAATACTGCATTCAGTTTTGGTCGCCAAGAGGTAGAAAAGATGTGGAGACTCTAGAAAGAGTGCAGAGAAGAGCAACAAAGATGATTAAGGGACTGGAGACTAAAACATATGAAGAACAGTTGCAGGAACTGGGTATGTCTAGTTTAATAGAAAGAAGGACTAGGGGGACATGATAGCAATGTTCCAATGTCTCAGGTGTTGCCACAAAGAAGAGGGAGTCAAACTATTTTCCAAGGCACCTGAGGGTAGAACAAGAAGAAATGGATGGAAACCAATCAAAGAGAGAAGCAACTTAAAACTGAGGAGAAATTTCCTGACAGTTAGAACAATTAATCAATGGAACAGCTTTCCTTCAGAAGTTGTGAATGCCTCAACAATGGAAGTCTTTAAGAAGATGTTGGATAGCCATTTGTCTGAAACGGTATAGGGTTTCCTGCCTAGGCAGGGGGTTGGACTAGAAGACCTCCAAGGTCCCTTCCAACTCTGCTATTGTATTGTATTGTATTGTATTGTATTGAATATTGAAATACATACTGGTTGCCAACTGCCTGAATTTTGATCATGGGACTATAGGAATGCTGGGAAAGTCATAAGGACCAGTTGTAAATCACTCTTTTCACTGTTGTTGTGACTTTGGTCATTAAACAAAAGGTCGTAAGTTGAGAACTACCTGTATCTCAAAAGAGAAGTCATATTTCTGTCCCTGCTGCTTCTCATCTGAAACTTATAGACTCTGGAGCAAAAGAAAATGTGCTTCTTATAATTCTTTTTAAAGCATACCAGGCCTTGGTTCTTTTACTTATTGTGGAAGCATGACTTTAGGTCCCTTGTGTACTGTGCTGTTAGCTTGAGTAGTAAAATTATCTGGCAATACCATATTAGCAATATATATAGCAATATATATAATAAATATATTAAATACTTTCAAAATCATTATTTATATATTTACTTACTGTATTTTTTGGAGTATAAGACACACCAGAGTATAAGACGCACCAAGATTTTGAAGAGGCAAATTTAAAAAAAAGTTTTTGCACTCTGCAGACCTCACAAAAATGGGGCTGTTGTTTGTCCAAAAAAAGGGCATGCATAGCCTTTAGGAGGCTTATAGAGTGCTTCTGGTGGCTGGGAGGGGCAAAAACAAGCAAAAACATCCCGTTTTTCACTCATTTTTGCCCTCCCCAGCCCCCGGGAGCACTCTGAAAGCCTCCTAAAGGCTATGCACGGCCATTTTTGTAAAGGGGGCGGGGTTTCAGGAGGCAAAAAAATGCTGTATTCAGTGTATAAGACGCACCCAGATTTTCAGTCTTTTTTGGGGGGGGGAAGGTGTGTCTTATACTCCGAAAAATACGGTATATTTAGTGGATTCAGGAGCCTAAAGATCCTGATTTATAGCCTAATAACTAAAACAATTTAAGTGACTTAAAATGGCGATGACTGAAATAGATAATTTTATTTCCTAATACCCAGCAGAATTACTTTTTAATTCATGTATGAATTGTATGACTTAAAACTATTTAATAGCTCTTTCACAAATACCTTTGTTTTCAGTGCTGTAAAGCCTGTCATACAAATATTGCAGCATAATGTCTATGATATAACTACTGTATGTTCTTTTTTTAAAAAAATAAAGAAAGCCATTTCACTAGCAGCACTGCTGTGTGGTAGGTTCTTGGAAACATGGCTAGCTGAGCATCATGTGAATTTTAAACCCAACACATTTGGGAGCAGCAGACTGTGGGAGGCAATTCTAGTATTTCATTAGATTTCGGTCAGAACATTTATATAGCATTGTAATGTTTATACAGATTTGCTTGTTCAGATACATCTGTTCAGTTGAAAACTTTTAGAGGAGAATTTTGTCTGGTATATAAGAGTCATTTTATTATTTATTTACCTAAATGTTTGTAGCTGCTTCCCTCATTATGTCTGGGGGATGTGGGTTTGCTGTTTAAGAGCGATCGTATGCTCTGACCATCATTGCCCCTCTCGCACACCTGGGTGCTCGGGATTACAGGACCCGGGTCTCCGGCTGGTATTGCTCAACGCCAGGTCCGTTGTACATAAGGTTCCCCTCATTTACGACCTCATACAAGAGGGGAGAGCGGACCAGGTGTGCATTACGGAGACCTGGTTGGGCCATGAGGGGGGTGTTCCTCTCATTGAATTATGCACACCAGGCTTCCGGGCGTTTCACCAGCCGAGAGCTCAGAGGGGGGCAGGGGGGGCGGTAGTTATTGGGGAAAGTCTTGGACCTCAGGAGGTCACTGTGCCTCAGAAAGGTGTGTGTGAGTCCCTTTTTGTGAAATGAAGCCTTGGTGTCCAGGTGGGCTTTTTTGTTACGTACCTGTCTCCCTGCTACATTTCATCACCCTGCCGGAGCTACTAGATGTGTTAGCTGGATTGGCGGTTGATTTCCCCAGGCTTATGATCCTGGGGGATTTCAAATTGCCTTCCATTGGTGAGACATCCGAGTCAGCTCGGGAGTTCATGGCTTCCATGATGGCTATGGACCTAACTCAGTTAATACAAGACCCCACTCATAACGGGGGACACATGCTCGACCTGATTTTCATCTCTGGACAGTGGATTAATGATCTAGATTCAGGGGATATTTCTATCCAACCCTTGTCATGGTCGGATCATTTCTTCCTTAGGCTTGACTTCCATACTGTCACCTCTCACCGCAGGAAGGCGGAACCGATTAGATGGTTCCACCCCAGGCGCCTGATGGACCCTGAAAGGTTCCTGTTGGAGCTTAGGACTTTTCCAGAATCCCTTGCTCACAGTTTGACCGAAGCCCTAGCGGAAGCCTGGGATAGGGCGGCCACTGGGGCCTTGCATCGCGTTGTGCCTTTGCGGCCTCTGACCCAGTGCTGATCCAGGGTAGCTCCCTGGTTTACTGAGGAGCTCCGGGAGATGAAATGCCAGGAAAGACGCCTAGAGAATGATTGGAGGGCCAGCCGGTCCGAATCCGACCAAACACTAGTAAGAATTCATATTAAATCCTACTTAGTGGCAATAAAAGCGGCAAAACGGAAACATTGAACCACTCTTATCATGTCCGCAGATAACTGCCCAGCCGCCCTGTTTAGGGTGACCCGTTCCTTACTTAATCAAGGAACTAGGGAAAAACCCTTGCAGGGTAGGGCTGAATAATTTGTTCAGTATCTGCAGGATAAAATCGCTCAGATTCGGACAGGCTTGGACTCTGACTGGGTAGATTCGGGCGAGTTGAAGGGGATGAATCTTGTGGAAATTATGTGGGATGAGTTTGACCCTGTGACTCCTGAGGGCAAGGACAGGATTATGGGGAGACTCATGCTGCCACTTGTGTGCTGGACCCGTGTACCTCTTGGTTAGTTTTGGCTTCCCGGGTGACACAAGGCTGGCTCCAGGCAATTACCAATGCTTCATTGAGAGAGGGGTTCTTTCCCACCGCCTTGAAGGAGACGGTGGTGAGGCCCCTCCTTAAGAAGCCTTCCCAGGACCCAGCTTCTTTAGCCAACTATCATCCGGTCTCCAACCTTAGCTTTGTAGCGAAGGTTGTTGAGAGTGTGGTAGCACGTCAGCTTCCTCAGTATCTGGACAAAGCTGCTTATCTGGATCCGTTTCAGTCGGGTTTCAGGCCTGGGTACAGCATGGAGACGGCATTGGTCACGTTGGTTGATAATCTCTGGCGGGCCCGGGACAGGGGTTGTTCCTCTGCCAGGTCCTATTAGATCTCTTGGCGGCTTTCAAAACCATTGATCATGGTATCCTACTGCGACGACTTGGGGGGGTGGGAGTGGGGGGACCACTGTTTTGTGCTGCTTCTCCTCCTACCTGTCAGATCGATCGCAGTTCATGTTGACTGGAGGGCAGAGATCGACCCCGAGGTGCCTCACTTGTGGGGTGCCCCAGGGGTCAGTTCTCTCACCCCTTCTGTTCAACATATACATGAAACCACTGGGCGAGATCATCCATGGTTTTGGGGTACGGTATCATCGCCTGGTATGCCAGTTGTGCCCCTTCCTGGATCGGGATGACCTGTGCACAATCACTCATGCCCTCGTCCTTTCTCGCCTGGGCTACCGTAATGCTCTGTACATGGGGTTGCCCTTCAAGAGCACTCGGAGGCTTCAGCTGGTCCAGAATGCAGCTGTGCGGGTTGTCATGGGAGTACCTAGGTGCTCCCATGTTACACCCCTTTTAGGCGGCCTGCACTGGTTGCCGGTTGTTTTCCGGTTGCGATTCAAGGTGTTAATTATGATCTTTAAAGCGCTCCATGGCTTAGGTTCAGGGTACTTGTGAGACCACTACCACCCCCGGTAGCCTCCCATCTTCCAGTACGATCCCACAGAGTTGGCCTCCTCAGGGTGCCGTCGGCCAGGCAGTGTCGGCTGGCGACTCGCAGGGGGAGAACCTTCTGTGTGGGAGCGCCTTCCCTTTGGAATGAGCTGCCCCTGGACCTTCGCATAATTCCTGACCTCCGGTCCTTCCGGCGCACCCTAAAAAGTTGGCTGTTCCAGCAAGCCGGCCTGGTCTGAATAAAATAAATTATTAATTTTAATTGTTAATTGTAATCTAATTTCTAAATCTTATTGTAAATGTCTATTGGGTTTTTTGGATATTCTATTTAATCTTTCTTTTAACTTCTGCAATATGTGTTTTTATGTTGTACGCCGCCCTGAGTCCTTTGGGAGAAGGGCGGCATATAAATCCAATAAACCAACCAAACCTACAACTTCACCAATGTAATCCTAGGCAGCATAGTAAAGTTAAAATAAACGAAATCATATGATATTACACACTTAAAAAAAACCCCATTCCATTTCAGATCAAGATGTAATGAAACATTTAGCCAATGGGCATCACTTAACTTCACAGCTCAAATGCCTGTGGGAACATCTCAGTCTTTAAAGCTTTATGAAAGTCCAGCAGAGGTAGGGCCATAGATCATGAAATACTGAAATAAGAAGAAACCACTCTCCAAAATTAAATCTACTTATTCCTTCTTTCTGTTTTGTTGTTGTTCAGTCACTAAGTCGTGTCTGACATTTCATGACCCACATGGACCACAGCACACCACCACCCCCTGTCCTCCATTCTCTTCCTGAATCTACCCAAATTCATGTCCATTGTGTCGATGATACTTTCTTTCTGTTGTCTTGTAGCTTTTTCTCTGCCCCAGAAGTGGGCATGATCAGTGCCAGACTGTGTTAGACAAATACATCAAATTTCATGAAAAATAAATGGCCCCCAAAACCTACTGTATCATAAGATCTGTAATTACTGTTGGAGAATCCAAGTTGTAGATGCCTTTAATGCCAGTTTTAGAAGTATTGAATTGGAGAAGTCTTGAATGCGTCTTGATTTGGCTAGGCTGAGTTAAAAAACTGGCTTCTGGAGTACAAGGGAGGCGTGGCCAAGACTTTTTTAACTCAGTCTTGAGGCTAATTGTCTGAATTTAACCCATGCTTGGATTCTCCAAGCAGCTCACAGGAGAACAAAGTCATGTCATTGTGCAAACTTTCTTAACTGGGCTTGAATACTAAAACTAATACACAAAATACTCTCAGTGGAACAGAAGCAATTCTGAAAATAACTCTTGGCTGCAAGCTTAATCCAGCCTAACCTGTCTTCATGCCCCCCAAATTTCTCCTTCCTTCTGCTTTTTATTCTTATAATTGTTGAAGACAAAAGCTTCATTTACAAGTTCTTCCGCAGTGACAGCTAATATTGTTTTGCCTTTCTGCCTTAAACCCAAATAGGAATGATATAAATTCATGGAATTGAGACACATCTTACTATTGGCCTGTTATCATCTAGCCAAACAGAACGCAACTCTCAGACCTGCTTCAATTACCAATCCTTTCCCCACTACTCTTATTTGTTACCTCATTGTACATAATCTTTCTTATTTTTCACAATAGTTGTCAGTGCAGTGAATCTTCCTTATACCCACTCACTAAATACCACCACTAAAAACTTCAAATGAAAATTGAAGTCAATTGACAGGTCATTCGTTATAAGTAGTATAATTTTCTAGGAAATATTTAAGCAATTTCTATGGTTGTAATTTACAAGAAAAGGGTACTCCTCATTTAGTGATCATTCACAGTTATGATAGTGAGGAAAAAGTAACTTTACAACCAATCCTTGCATTTACAACCTTCACAGGCCTGCAAAGAAAAGCTAAAGTAAGATCATAAGCACAGTTGGGGTTTCACTTAGTAACTGCGTCACTTCACTGCCAGTTCCAATTGTGTTTGTTAAACAAGGACTACCTCTATTACTTTTTTCTTCCTATGATTAGTTTTCCATTATTTAAAACCAATTTCACTTCACTTAATGACCAATTTGCCAATCCCAATTGTGGTAGCTAACAAGAGCTGCTTGTACTAATGAGTGGCTGATTATTATCAATTGTTTTATCCTTTTAAACATGAAAGATTATTTTTAATAAATCAAAGGTTTGTTTCTGTATGAGATCAGAAGTTCCGGTAAATCCCATTGGTCCTAATAATTCGTATAACTGTGATTCAAGGTAATAACTGAAAGCCCTGTGCTTTGATTTATCCTTCAGAAATCTCTGGTGCTTACTCCAAGCTTTTTTGTAGTTTGTGGGCAGTTCTAGCTGGATTCCGTCAACTATTGACATTCTTCCCAACAACAGTGTGTGTGTGTGTGTGTGTGTGTGTGTGTGTGTGTGTGTGTGTAACAAGCCATTAAATTATGTTCTCATGATTTTCCAGAATAGAAAATACGATAAATGTTCCTCTTGAGAATGACTGTTTTACTCAAAGTATGTCAAGCATTTTAAAGTATTTTTTTCTGCTTTCCTTCAATGAAATGTTCACGGCACTTTGGAGATTTGTCTCCTTGATTAGTTTTTAATCTTAATCCCCACCTCCAAAATGAGTTTTGTGGCATGTTAAATGCCAGCGGATCTATTTTGATAAAAGTATTTATATAGAATTGTAGGACAGTTATAGCTTGTCATCATATTTATTCTCAGCTAGCAAATACATGCAAGCAGTAGCTTGTGTGCACAAAAACAACGCACACAAATATAACCACAATAATGCAAACAGAAGAAGAAGAAAAATAATCATGAACCTTGAGGCTAAATAGCTGTGATGTTGTGCCATTTTGATACAATTTTCCCTTAATTTTGCTATATCAATTTAATACTTCATATTAGAATATGCAAATTCTAATATTAAGATTGCCGGGAGAAATATCAACAACCTTAGATATGCAGATGATACCACTCTAATGGCAGAAAGTGAAAAGGAACTAAAGAGCCTCTTGATGCGAGTGAAGAAGGAGAGTGCAAAAGTTGGCTTGAAACTCAACATTAAGAAAACTAAGATCATGGCATCCGGCCCTCTCAATTCCTGGCAAATAGATGGGGAAGAAATGGAGGTAGTGACAGATTTTATTTTCCTGGGCTCCAAGATCACCGCAGATGGGGGCTGCAGAATAGGTGTGATTAATATTTCCAGTTATTATTGTTATAGTGATGTCACTATATTACTATGCTTGTATCCATTTGAGCATTGCATAAACATGCTATAGATCAGGCTTTTTCAACCTAATGGATCTTTGGCTTCTGTGGTTGCTATTATTGTTCTGGGTATGCATCTATATGTGGGATATGTTCAGTTAGAGCTGTGATGGCAAACCTATGGCATGCGTGCCACAAGTGGCACGCGGAGCCATTTGTCAGGGCACGCGAGGCACTGCCCTGTCAGCTGGCCAGCGCGTATGAGTGCTCTGGCCAGCTGAGTTCACCTTTTTAAAAGCTATTTTTCACCTTCCCCAGGCTCCAGAGGCTTTATAGGAGCCTGGGGAGGGCGAAAAGAGCCTCCCCCGCCCCCCCGGAGGCTTCAGGGACCGTCCCTGAAGCCTTCAGAACGCTTAAAACCACCCTCCGAGCGAACTGGAAGTGACTTCCGGGTTGCTCGGAGGGTCGTTTTAAGCGCTCTGAAGGCTTCAGGGACCGTCCGAGGCTTCCCTGATGCCTTCGGAGCGCTTAAAACGACCCTCCGAGCAACCCGGAAGTCACTTCCGGTTTCCTCGGAGGGTGGTTTTAAGCGCTACGAAGGCTTCAGGGACCGTCCGAGGCTTCCCTGATGCCTTTGGAGTGCTTAAAACCACCCTCCGAGCAAACCGGAAGTCACTTCCGGTTTGCTCGGAGGGTGGTTTTAAACGCTCCGAAGGCTTCAGGGAAGCCTCCGGACAGTCCCTGAAGCCTCCGGAAGGCCTCCAGGGGGTCGGGGGAGGCTCTTTTCGCCCTCCCCAGGCTCCTATAAAGCCCCTGGAGCCTGGGGAGGGCAAAAAAAACATGTAAAAATGGGGGGTTGCGCGTTTTGCGCGCATGCGCACTGGGGGGTCATGTGTTGCATTATGGGTGCGGCACGCCCACACTCGACCCCCCTGCGCTCCCCCCACTTGTGGCACGCGAGCCAAAAAAGGTTCGCCATCACTGAGTTAGAGTGACTTACTTTTCAGGAAGCATTCATAGAATTGTCTAGAAATCTTTTATTATATGATAACCAACATATGTTATTTTGATGCCATTGAATCAGGCTCAATTATAGGTGACTGCTCAAGCAGGAGAATCCTATGCCATTCCAGACAAATGTTTGTCCAATCTCTTCTCAAAACCTCTAGCGATTAACACCTGCAGCTTCTGGAGGCAAGCCATTCTACTGATTAATTGTGCTCATTGTCAAGAAACTTCTCCTCAGTTCTAGGTTGGATCTCTGATAAGCTTTCAACCATTACTTCTTGTCCTGCTTTGGCAAATAGATTGACCCCATCTTCTCTGTACCTCGTCTTCTCCCTGAAATAATTGGAAGATTACTATCATGTTACCTCTCATCTTTCTGTTTGCTAGAGTAGATGTACCCAGTTCCAACAGCCATTCATTGCATGTTTTATTATCCAGTCCCCTAATTATCTTTGTAGCTCTTCTCTATACTCTTTCTAGAGCCTCAACACCTTTTTGTATCCAGGTGACCAAAACTGAACACAGTAATCAAAGTGTGATCTTTGAGTAAAGCAATATTAACACTTCATGTGAACTAGGTACTATCCCTTTGTTGATGCATTAGCTTTTTTTGTAACTCTTCCAACTCTTCCAAGATTTGTAACTCTTCCAAGATTTGAGAGCCAGTAGTTGTTAAATCCTCAGGCTGGAGACCAGGAGTTCTCAACCCATCTTAGGCCTGACAAGCAAGTTTGCTGATTTTGAACTAGTATTATCAGATTTGTTGTTGTAGGGAAAATAGAAGGAAGAAAACTATTAGATATATTTGCCACCTTGAGTTGTTTGTAAAAATGATAAAGGCATGACATCAATCAATCAATAAATTCTACTGATGTTCAGTTGAATCCTGTCAATCTAACTTATTTATTTCTTCTGCTTCCCTCAGCCCTGTCAAATATAAAATATTTTTAATCCATTCACTGCTTGCATCACACTCTAAATTTCTTCTTACTCAACTCCATTTTTTTCTCTTTTGCATTTAGTATGATAAATTTAATTTTGGAATATTTTTTGTTCAATAGACAGTGTTGTGTGGCCTATAGCTTTACACAGTATTATACAATATTATCTTGTCAGAATAGATTTTTTTTCTTTTAGAATCTGGTTGAATTAGTCATAAATCTAGTGTAGGGTATGTGTCAATCCATTTACATACATTATTTCCCAATTAAATTCTCCTGAATTGATTTTTAATCAGTATAATAATTGGAAGTAAATGTTTGATGATAAGCATGGGATTTCCAATTTGATATTTCTTTCCTGTATGCAAAACAAAGAAAGGTATTTCTTTGGTGAGCAAAATAGAATAATTTTTATTAAATCTTTCATTACAATCCTGAGATAATTTTTCTCTTGACCTAGAAACTTGAACTTGGAATCAGTAGGAAAAAATGATCAAAGGAAATCATAGGAAAAACCTAGGGAAATATATTACAAGAATAAAAGCTTAATACATTCCTTTTCCCAAATTGGAATAGCTTAGATTATTGATGCTCCAATTGGAGAAAAAATGTGGGTCTTCTGTAGACAAGAACTGTTATAATTTTCTAGAGATAATGAAAATCAACTCATTGGAATAAATGTAGATGTACAAGCTATAGAAATTTGAGATTTGGATTACAAGCAATTAAAGCACACCAATTCTTTTTATGTCTTCTATAAGGGTAATAAAGTACTGTAATTAAATTCTATGTTTTGCCCGGAAGAACTTACTAGATAATGTTATCTTGATTGGCCTCAATCTACCTGGAAGACAGGTATGTGTGGCCTCATAACACAGAGATGAATTTCCCACTCCACTGTAAGTTCAGGTTGCACTGTTTTTCAGATAAATTCTGTTGTCAGAAGAAAATGAGTATTCTAGTGTTCCACATATTAAAAACACAGCAACTTATAAAAGTCTTCGTGCAGCTTTCTCACTGATATTTTTCTAAGGATATATCTGAGCATCAAGTGAGTAAAACAATTGAGCTACATCTAACAATAGAAAGGTCACAGTTATTTTATTTCTGATTGGCTCATGTTTCTGTCAACTTATCATTACTATTGATATAGAAAAAGTTCAGCAAAAGTTAACAATGTCAAATGTGTCTAGTGTACAGAAGGTTATCATAAAACTGTCTAAAGAAATAAAGCAACATAATTGTGTGTCAGTATAATGGAAGGAACTAAGTCCAATGGAGGCGTGAATTTCTTTATTGTTATTCCTTTGTATGGTTATTCATCTTAAAAGTATAACTCTGGGCAGCTCACATCAACAATCTAATGGCCCAATGACACTTCTTCCCAAAGAACTTTCAAAAAATTCAAGAAGGTTCCACACTCATTTCCAATATTCAGGTGACCCATAGGGCACAGACAAACCTCCAAGTGGCCTCAATGATTCTCAGAAAGAGTACTATCGATGAGATGGCTGCAAGGAGTATAAATCCTTCCATCCTCCACCATTCAGTCAGAATTGAAGAAGCTTCTTGGATTGGAAGTGAAATGTCTTCAAGGAAAAGCAAAGAAAGTCCAATTGCCTCTTGAAAAAGCAACTTTGGGACATCCATGACCTTGATGACTGAGAATCTCCATAGATATCTTCCCAGAGTAATCTACCCTTGGAAATTAGAGGATGGCTTTGCACTAAAACAGCTAGGAAGGATATAGGAATGGAGTAAGGATGAAAGTGAGGTCTGAGACTTGTTTTTTAAGGGTGATTGGGCATATTGTTTCAAGAGCATCTAACAAGTTGAGGTTATTTAGAATTTTTTAAAAAGAATTTATTTTGCCACTTTAGATAAAGTAACATGCATATTCACATTTTTAAAAGGGAAGTTTCTTGGGCAATATTTAACCGGAAGTAAAATTCTCACTTTCTCATGCAACAGTTCCCAATTCTTGTTTGATTTTAGCATGTAATAGCCTTCTGCTCATCTAAAACGTGTCTATCTGTAAGCAAATTTTGATTTTATTAATCTGCCTGATAATGCTGCTGTATTATTTCCAATGATAGCATGAAATTGTACAATGCACCATTACAGTCTAATATGATTGAGGTACAATGCTTAGTCAAACAAATTTGCAGAATAACATTTCTCCCCATTTCTGTGAAACTGTAGTTAGCCACAATAAGTACACTGTATATTAAAAAAAATATTATCTCCTTGGAATTTTGACTGTATGGTTTTCAAATACTTAAAGTAAAACTTATAGTGACGTCATTAAGATTTTCCCCAGAAATAGTTGGTAGAAATTCCTCCCACTTACTAATGTTTTCATATTACTCACTTCATTTTTTCATACAGCTAGAGAAATATTTAAATAGCTTTGTAACTAAAACATAGGGGAAAGTTAAAACTGTACATGTGTTTACAAAAAAGCAAGGCTTCTTATAAATAGTGTAGAATATTAAAGCATTAATACAAAAATAAAGTTGAAAAAAGGAATGATTTTATTCTTTGAATCATTTGCAACATGAGCATGCTAATGAATACAAACCAAATTACCTCTTGCCTTTTGGGGTCGTAGTCTAAATAAGGGGTCTCCAACCTTGGCAACTTTAAGACTTGAGGAATTCTGGAAGTTGAAGTCCACAAGTCTTAAAGCTTTGCTGGCTGAGGAATTCTGGAAATTGAAGTCCACAAGTCTTAAAGTTGCCAAGGTTGGAGAACCCTGGTCTAAATTCTCTTTTGGTGCATTTATTTGTATTTTATAGTGCTCTGAAAATATTATTTAACAGAGCTGAAAGTAGAGTTCTATTTAATTAGTGGAACAAACCAATTGACATATTTATGAGCTGTACCATCTGGCCTTTGTCCCTGCCCTTGTCAAGATCCAATTGACTATTTCCTTAAATTATAACCTTCTGGTTGCTGGGCTTGTTTAGCAGTACTAAACAACTATGAAATAAATATGCTGGGTTCTGTCATTCATACTATTTATGACAGGAATTCACTGGGGCTCTAATACAGGAGACAGTTCTTGCAGGTTTATTTGCCTTAAATATTGCATATTAATTAACGGAAACTAAGCTATATCTGAGAGACAGCTGCCACATTTGCTCTTCACTATGTTATTACTTTTCATAATTAGATGGCAATCAAACAATGGAAAACCTTTTTTTCTGGTTGTATGTTTAAATTTTATTGGTGGTCTGGGTAGTAGCAGCTTACCCTCTTATTTAATTGAAAAGAAATTGAGAAGCCAAAAGCCATAGATGTTTACCTTGGAGCAGTAAGCGCTATTATCTGAAGATGAAAGAGTGTCATCAGTCCTCTGCCTATGACTGGTGCGTAAGTTGGTCATCATTTTGCTTGTCCTCTGCAGAGGTGAGAGCCAATTAAGATAGTCCAAACTTAGTGCCTAATGGATCCAGATGATTTCCTGAGGGCACTTGGGGGCATTCACATAAATGGTCGCACCGCATATCTGGTTGCACTCTGGAGTTCAGAGGTGACTACGGCATTAGATGAAATTGCCCCCAAGCAGCCTCTCCTGAATCTCAAATGATGAGGTTATCTTGATTTTCTACAGGACTTGAGGAAATGAAACTGATGGTGGTGAAAAGAATGAATGGATACACAGTGGTGTATCCATGTTCAGAAGAATTCTGTGGCAGTAAAATTGATAAAATATTCTCCACCCTGCCTGGGAGAGCAGACTTGTTAAGATTATTTGGAGTTCTTTGCATACAGATAAGTCCAATGTATCTTTTTTTGCGAGATACTAAGGACAGGATCAGACGATCCGTTTTCCCTTACAAACTCTATTCCTAGGGGTGTGATTTTGAGCATGCTAAATGGAGTCCTCTCAGGTGGCAATTGAAAAATATAAAGAGCTGGGTTGGATAAGACCAAAGATGATCTAGTCCACTATTGTTTTTCCACATTATGCAGGGCCAAAGGGTATTCCCCAACGGCCTCTAGAAAGCTTATGTAGCTATTATAGTGATTAGATACACCATGTAGCTATTGCGATTATTACTTGATGGTAATAATAACTTCATCCTCCATAAACTTATTTAATCCCTTTATAAAGATTTCCAAGTTGATGATCATCATTACAACATAAAGTTGTGTATTCTATCAGTTCTGTTCTGTAGCATGTATACTAGGGTGAGGTGGTGTTGCTGGAAGGGGAGAGATTTACCATTTCTGGATTATCACTCTCTTTTGTTATTGGATCACTCAAAGTTCTGGTATCTTTCAATAGGAGGTGTGCAATAACTACCACCGCCATTTAATGCAGACCCAATCTAGAAAGTCTATGAAATCTCTGAAAGGAAAGTTTCCATTTTTATTGTGAACTTAAATTTTCTACCATTCTAAAATTATACTGTGCTTATAGCAACAGTAAGTAGGTTTTCTTGGAAAAAAACACATGCTTGCCCCTTGCTTTTGTTTAATATCTATTTTGAAAAAAAACATCCCACAGTTTTATTATCCCATTGTTATTTTGATTTTTAAAACAAGCAATTGTAAGAATTTTATCACCCTCCTTCCCCAGCTATTTTTGCTTTCTTAACCTTTTTCATTACAAACCATAAATTGTTTCCAGAAAATTTTACAAGCTCATGCTTGTTGAATGAAATAACTAGATGGCATCGTTGTTCTTGCCTCACGGTAGAACAACTGCAGTTGCTGATGAGTTCTACCTTAGTGATGCTTTGTTCAAGTTTCTTCTATAATCATTGGCATCTTTCCTCATCAGTTGCTTCAGGCAGAAGTTGTACAATAGTTTTTTCCCCCTTTTGTTCAGACTTCTAAACTTCAGTTTTTGAACCAAACTGCAAGAAAAGTCTTGTCTGTTTTGAAAACCAAGGTTTGGTTGTGGTTCTTTAGTTTCATTTAGACTCTTTTTTTAAGTTTCTGACTATTCAACATGTGTTGCTATATGAGAGAGAGAGAGAGAGAGCATGTGTGTGTGTGTGTGTGTTTGTGTGTGCGTGCGTGCCTTCATGCATGTAGACATTTACAGCACTTGTGTACCTTTTGACTCTATAAATCTTGCCTTGGTTTCCATGATCGTTGGGATTAATGTTCCTATTTTATAACACCCACCAGCTGTTCCTCATGTCAGACCTGCCCCAGTCAGATCTCTTAAGAAAGAAAGACCCTCGACTCCATTTTGATAAAATGTTCTTTTACTAAAGGCTGCTGGCTTCAGTAAAGTCATCCTAGAATTAAATTTGCCATTAAAAAAGGTATAAATTTTTCTCCTCCTCCCATGTCTAATTCACCTTCAGCCAATGAAGAGCCACATAGATTGTTTGGACAATGCTAAGGTGTTTGGGGTAGCCCATATTCCAATCTCAGAAGCGTGGCCTTGTATGTTGGCACAAATTGATTCTGTGCTTTCCTGGTCTTGGTCAAGCTGTCATTCCCCACTCCCTATTTCCCATCACATCCCCATAAATGTTCATTGACCGTTTTTCCTCTTTCCCCCCATGCCCTCCTCTCCCTCCTAGCCTTTGATGGCAGGATGCCAATGGGGCGCCAAGCTGAAGATGGCAGACCTGATACCTCTCTGCTTAGAATTAGTAGATCAGACAGAGGAAACCAAATAGGAAAGCACAACCCTCTATATCTCAAGCTATTTAATTGAACAAGAAGCACTTTACTCTAGAAGAGTGCTTATTCTGCTTGGATATTGCTTCTAGAAAGTTGCTGCTTGAGAAAGGAACATATCCTGCTCTATTTTTTTTGATTGGCTACAGAAAACCTCACAAGAACTGGACCACATGTACACAAATATAAGGAAATCCACTTTCAAGCATGATCTTCCTCACCAACTCCTGTTTCCACCTTCTTGACAGTACCAACTAATCTATATATATAAAAACGTGTGTGTGTGTGTGTGTGTGTGTGTGTGTGTGTTTGTGTGTGTGTTCCAGCATAACTCTGGAACCTCAAACAATTTCAACCAAACTTGGTACACGATGACTTACTCTCTGGAAACAAATATTGTGGGGGTAGGACACCCCTAAAACCCCTCGGCGTGTGTATTCTGTTAAGATACAGCCTGTTGTACCTTAAAATTGCTTCTACAGTGCAGCAGAGTTGCCATGGTAACGGCTTCACAGTACTCCAAAAAGTACTCTAGAGCTCCCTCTAGTATGGGGGAAAATCCAACATTAGAAATTACGTTTGGTCCAGACATTTTCCTCCTATAAGTAAATACCCGGGCAATACCAGGTTATCAGCTAATTTCAAATATAAAGGTATGTGGAAGACATATGTTTTTTACTATTCCATTATTTCTTTTTTTTATTGCTTTTCCAGAAATGGCAGTGTGTGGAAGATGCCAATGGAAAATTGAAATTGCATAAATGCAAAGGCCTAGCTAGCCTTATGGCTCCAGACAGTAGTAAAGGACTCTCCAATCTCCTGCCCAAGTATTACAGCAAGAATAACGAGGACTGCAGCTGTGATGAGAATGAATACAAGCTGAGTCCCATCGGACGCCGAAAGAAATTATTCTCTAAGAAGAGTAAGTGAAATTCTTGAGGGTTTCCGTGTTGGTGGGGAAAATTCCGAAATAACTAAGCTGTTTAAATCTACATATTTAGTTCGTACTAAAAAAAAATATCTCAAATTAGCTTTAAAATGTTCCAACAATACAAAAGAACTAAAATTTGGGAGAGTAATGAATAAACTATAATTCATTTTTCAAGAGTTGCAATAACTTTGAAGAGATCAGTAACCTTGAAGCAGTGGACACCATCCAATGTTGCACATTCCAATGTTGGACTTTTGCAGTGGATCTTCCCTGCCGTTTCTTTCTCCTCTTGCTTTCTAGAGCAGCAGTCTCCGACCTTTCCGGCTTTGCGGACTGGCAGGAGGGGGGAAAAGGAATGGTTTCCTGCGAATGGGGGGGCACACATAGCTTCATTTGCGCTAGCAGCAGGCGCACTCACCCGCCCCTCACAGAAATGGAGCTGCATGCGTGCACCCATTCTGTGTGCAAGTGAAGCTGTGTGCGCTCTTGCCCATCACTTCTGCAGCCCAGTTCTGAACAGGCCACGGCCTGGGGGTTGGGGACCCCTGCTCTAGAGAACCTTCAAAATTCAACAGAAGACTTCGTAGGGTGCTAAAAGAAGAATCTATATTGATCTCATTTCGGAGAACAGTCGCAATTGGAGTCAACCCAAAGTGTCTGTTGAAGATCTAGATAAGAGTAACATCTCATTAATGCTGAATTTGCCTCCTAATGGCTACGTAAACAATGTAAAAGTGTCTGCTCTCTTCCTGGAGGCGCTTTTGGCTTCCAGTCTGTCATCCTACACTAGGATTTCCTGATTGTCTCCAGTCTGGGTGTTAATCAGATCAGACACTGTTTAGATTCTTTTCAAGATCAGATAAAATATGCTCAGTGTTGCCATGTGATTGTGACTCTTAGCTATGGTATTGTGTACATATGTGAAATAATTTAACCACAAGAATCTAAAAAAAAAAATTCTGCATAAAAGCATGATGCAGTTTTTATGTAAAAATGCAAAAGCAAATACGAAGATCCATGGGATGTTTCCAACATTTAGTGAAGGAATCCAGAACTAATTAGAAGTAGATAAATGAGAGCACACACTGGAGTATCAACTGTGCTTGCTTCTTAGGAATAGGGAGAAGTTTACTTGTTTAAACACAGACTTCTAATTTGACAAATTCTAATTAACTGAATAATAACGAATGCTAAAATAAATTCTCAGTAAAATACCATATTCCATTTAAAAATTAATCGATCCCCTGTCTGCATAAACCAACTACTCTCTCTTTCACAGTAGGCATAAACATGCTTTCTCCTCCCTCCAGGACAGAAAAAAATCAAATGGAGTAGAAAGATCCATTGCAATAGAAACAGAAAGGAAATGGAAAAGAAAAAGAAAAAAATAAATATTTATGGATTATACGTAAAACAATTAAATTCACTAAAGCAAGTAGCCCTACCCAGTCAACATTTACCTTCAAGCTAAATGGGGGCAGTCCTCAGCCTTCTGATCAATAAGCCCAAAGTGTTAACAGCTCAGCTTATAGTAGTCAATTTTCAGTTACGGATTGTTGGACTTTAAGTTTCCACAGCTCGTCTAGTCTTCCCACTCTCAGCATCCTGTAATCCAGGGGTGTCCAAACTTGGGAACTTTAAGACTTGTGGACTTCAATTCCCAGAATTCCCCAGCCAGCTGTCTTAAAGTCTTAAAGTTCCCAAGTTTGGACACCCCTGCTGTAATGTAATATATTATAAATATATTTATGCATTTATAGGTCAGGGTTGAGCTGTGGAGTTCTTGGAGCTTCCTGAGCTTGGCTGTTTGCTTGCAAACGTTTCATTACCAAGCTAGGTAACATCATCAGTGTTACATCATCAGTGAGTGTGGGGTTTGCTCCCTTTTTATATATATAGCAACTTGTCTGGCCAAGTTAGTCCAGCATTTATCAGAGTGCTTAAATAAGCACCAACTAAATGGGCGATTATTTAAGCACCCTGATGAATGCTGGATTAATAACTGTTTATACTGTATGTTTCTCTAACCCCCTTAGCTTTCACCTTAAACTGTCTACCGTGGACCTCACACCATTCCTAAGAGGTCTGTTAGGGGACGTGCATAAACGCACCAGCGTGCCTACCGTCCCTGTCCTACTATCCCCATTTATTTGCATTCATTTATTTTGTTTATATCCATATTTATATTTATACCTGCTATCTTGCACAGGTGAAACTCGAAAAATTAGAATATCGTGCAAAAGTTCATTTATTTCAGTAATGCAACTTAAAAGGTGAAACTAATACATGAGATAAGACTCATTACATGCAAAGCAAGATAGTTCAAGCTGTGATGTGTCATAATTGTGATGATTATGGCTTACAGCTCATGAAAACACCAAATCCACAATCTCAGAAAATTAGAATATTGTGAAAAGGTGCAATATTCTAGGCTCAAAGTGTCCCACTCTAATCAGCTAATTAAGCCATAACACCTGCAAAAGGTTCCTGAGCCTTTAAATGGTCTCTCAGTCTGGTTCAGTAGGAATCACAATCATGGGAAAGACTGCTGACCTGACAGTTGTACAGAAAACCATCATTGACACCCTCCATAAGGAGGGAAAGCCTCAAAAGGTAATTGCCAAAGAAGTTGGATGTTCCCAAAGGGCTGTATCAAAGCACATTAATATAAAGGTATGTGGAAGGGGAAAGTGTGGAAGAAAAAGGTGCACAAGCAGCGGGGATGACCGCAGCCTGGAGAGGGTTGTCAGGAAAAGGCCATTCAAAAGTGTTGGGGACTTTCACAAGGAGTGGACTGAGGCTGGACTCAGTGCATCAAGAGCCACCACACACAGACGGATCCTGGACATGGGCTTCAAATGTTGTATTCTTCTTGTCAAGATACTCCTGAACAACAAAGAACATCAGAAGCGTCTTACCTGGGCTAAAGAAAAACAGACCTGGTCTGTTGCTCAGTGGTACAAAGTCCTCTTTTCTGATGAGAGCAACTTTTCCATCTCATTTGGAAACCAAGGACCCAGAGTATGGAGAAAGAATGGAGAGGCACACACTGCAAGATGCTTGAAGTCCAGTGTGAAGTTTCCACAGTCTGTGTTGATTTGGGGAGCCATGTCATCTGCTGGTGTTGGTCCACTGTGCTTCATTAAGTCCAGGGTCAACGCAGCCGCCTACCAGGAGATTTTGGAGCACTTCATGTTTCCTTCCACAGATGAGCCTTATGGGGATGCTGACTTCATTTTCCAGCAGGACTTGGCACCTACCCACACTGCCAAAAGCACCAAAACCTGGTTCAATGACCATGGGATTACAGTGCTTGATTGGCCAGCAAACTCGCCCGAACTGAACAACATAGAGAATCTATGGGGCGCCAAGAGAAAGATGAGAGACATGAGACCGAACAATGCAGAAGAGCTGAAGGCTGCTATTGAAGCATCCTGGTCTTCCATAACACCTCAGCAGTGCCACAGGCTGATAGCTTCCATGCCAGGCCGCATTGAAGCAGTAATTGGTGCAAAAGGGGCCCAAACCAAGTACTGAGTACATATGCATGCTTATACTTTTCAGAGGTCCAATCTTGTTCTATGTACAATCCTTGTTTTATTGAATGCATGTAATATTCTAATTTTCTGAGATTGTGGATTTGGGGTTTTCATGAGCTGTACACCATAATCATCACAATTATAACAAATCATGGCTTGAACTATCTTGCTTTGCATGTAATAAGTCTATCTCATATATTAGTGCCTTCCATTGGCGAGACATCCGAGTCAGCTCGGGAGTTCATGGCTTCCATGACGGCTATGGACCTAACTCAATTAATTCAAGAACCCACCCATAATGGGGGATACACACTCGACCTGATTTTTGTCTCTGGGCAGTGGATGAATGATCTAGATTTAGGGGATATTTCTATTCAACCCTTGTCATGGTCTGATCATTTCTTCATCAGGCTTGACTTCCATAATGCTACCCCTCGCCGCAGGGAGGCGGTACTAACTAGATGGTTCCGCCCCAGGCGCCTGATGGACCCTGAAAGGTTCCTGATGGAGCTTGGGACTTTTCCTGAATCCCTTGCTCATAACTCGACCAAAGCCCTAATGGAAGCCTGGGATAGGGCGGCCACTGGGGACTTGGATCGTGTTGTGCCTTTGCGGCCTCTGACCCGGTGTCGATCCCGGGTGGCTCCCTGGTTTACCGAGGAGCTCCAGGAGATGAAACACCGGAAAAGAAGCCTAGAGAGTGGTTGGAGGGCCAGCCGGTCCGAAACTGATCGAACACTAGTAAGAATTCATATTAAATCCTACTTAGTGGTGATAAAAGCAGCAAAATGGCGAAGATTTTTCCGCTCTTATCGCATCTGCAGATAACTGCCCAGCCGCCCTGTTTAGGGTGACCCGTTCCTTACTTAACCAAGGAACTGGGAAAGACCCCTTGCAGGGTGGGGCTGAAGAATTTGTTCAGTATCTGCAGGATAAAATCGCTCAGATCCGGACAGGCTTGGACTCTGACTGGGTAGACTTGGGCGAGTCGACAGGGATGAATCTTGTGGAGACGATCTGGGATGAGTTTGACCCTGTGACCCCCAAGGACATGGACAGGATTATGGGGAGACTCAGTGCTGCCACTTGTGTGCTGGACCCATGTCCCTCTTGGTTAGTTTCGGCTTTCCGGGAGGTGACACAAGGCTGGCTCCAGGCGATTACCAATGCTTCATTGAGAGAGGGGTTCTTTCCCACTGCCTTGAAGGAGGCGGTGGTGAGGCCCCTCCTCAAGAAGCCATCCCTGGACCCAGCTTCTTTAGCCAACTATCGTCCGGTCTCCAACCTTCGCCTTGTAGCAAAGGTTGTCGTGAGTGTGGTTCCCCAGTACCTGAATGAAGCTCTCTACCTGGATCTGTTTTAGTCGGGTTTCAGGCCCGGGTACAGCACAGAGACGGCATTAGTCGTGTTGGTCGATGATCTCAGGCGGGCCCGGGACAGGGGCTGCTCCTCTGTCCTGGTCCTATTAGACCTCTCAGCGGCTTTTGATACCATCGACCATGGTATCCTACTGCGACAACGTGGGGGGTTGGGAGTGGGGGGCACCATTTAAGGTGGTTCTCCACCTACCTGTCGGATCGGTCTCAGTTCATGTTGACTGGAGGGCAGGGATCGACCCCGAGGCGCGTCACTTGTGGGGTACCCCAGGGGTCGGTTCTTTCACCCCTCCTGTTCAACATATATATGAAACCACTGGGCGAGATCATCCATGGTTTTGGGGTACGATATCATCAATATGCGGATGATACCCAACTTTTCATCTCTACCCCAAACCACCCAAACGATGCCTTCAACGTGATGTCCCGATGCCTGGAGGCTGTGCGGATCTGGATGGGGAGGAACAGGCTCAAGCTCAATCCCTTCAAGACTGAGTGGCTGTGGTTACCGTCATCCCGATTTGTGCATCTTGTTCCATCTTTGATGATAGGGGGAGAAATTCTTGCCCCCTCAGAGAGGGCCCGCAATCTGGGAGTCCTCCTGGACATGCAGCTTAGTTTCGAAGATCACCTGACGGCCGTGACCAGGGGGGCCTTTTACCAGGTTTGCCTGGTACGTCAGTTGCACCTCTTCCTGGATCGGGATGCTCTATGCACAGTCACTCATGCCCTCGTCCTTTCTTGCCTGGACTACTGCAACGCTCTCTACATGGGGCTGCCCTTGAAGAGCACCCGGAGGCTTCAGCTAGTCCAGAATGGGTTATCATAGGGGTACCTAGGTGCTCCCATGTTACACCCCTTTTAGGCAGCCTGCACTGGTTGCCGGTTGTTTTCTGGTTGCGATTCAAGGTACTAATTATGACCTTTAAAGCGTTCCATGGCTTAGGCCCAGGTTACCTGCGAGACCACCTACTGCCACCAGTAGCCTCCCACCGTCCAGTGCGATCCCACAGAGTTGGCCTCCTCAGGGTGCCGTCGGCCAAACAGTGTCGGCTAGCGACCCCCAGGGGGAGAGCCTTCTCTGTGGGAGCGCCTTCCCTCTGGAATGAGCTGCCCCTGGAGCTTCACCTAATCCCCAACCTCCGTTCCTTCCGACACGCCCTAAAAAATTGGCTTTTCCAGCAAGCCGGCCTTGCCTGTTAATTTTATCTAATTTTTTTAATGTTAGTGTTATATTAATTGGGTTTGTTTTTTGGATTGTTTCTAATTTCCTTTTAACTTTTGTAATATGTGTTTTTTAATGCTGTATGCCGCCCTGTGTCCTTTGGCATATAAATCCAATAAAACAAGAAACAAAACAACAAACAAGATTAGTTTCACCTTTTAAGTTGCATTACTGAAATAAATGAACTTTTGCACGATATTCTAATTTTTCGAGTTTCACTTGTATGTGTTTGACACACTATCGATAGATAGATAGATGATAGATAGATAGATGATGATAGATAGATGATAGATAGATAGATAGATAGATAGATAGATAGATAGATAGATAGATAGATGTAGGTAGGTAGGTAGGTAGGTAGGTAGGTAGGTAGGTAGGTAGGTAGATGATAGATAGATAGATGATAGAGAGATAGATAGATAGATGATAGATAGATAGATAGATAGATAGATAGATAGATAGATAGATAGATAGATAGATAGATAATAGATAGATGATAGATAGATAGATAGATAGATAGATAGATAGATAGATAGATGATAGATAGATAGATAGATGATAGATAGATAGATAGATAGATGATAGATAGATAGATAGATAGATAGATAGATAGATAGATAGATAGATAGATAGATAGATAGATAGATAGATGATGATAGATAGATAGATAGATAGATAGATAGATAGATAGATAGATAGATAGATAGATAGATGATAGATAGATAGATGATAGGTAGATGATAGATAGAGTGAGTACCTGTACATCTCAAAAGTAGTCAGTGGCAATATCCATTATTCCTTTATAGAAACTACAATAGCCCTGAGTTCTGCACTTGACTAGTTCTCAGGGCATTGGAGCATTATTTATTCCTAACAAGAGCACAGGTAGATGCTGTTCCCATATAACGTTTTCTTTTCACATTGAAGTGGAGCTGGCTCCCAAAACTGCTGATTTTCTTTGGCAAGGCTCAAGCACTTTGTGGCATAACCTATTCTACAGGCCCCTCTTTAACTTGAGTCAGCTGAAAATCCACACACAAACGCACAGACATGCATTTGAAGTGTGCATAGTTTAATTATAGATTAAAAGAGCCCAACAGCAGCTCAGAATTATTATTCGTCTGTAAAGTTGCTTTCGTCTCGCTTCACAAGTGCAGAGCTTTAATTATTTAGCAGATTAGACTTTCTCAGTAATGACCTGGCACAAGCTTCAAACAGGGAGTTTAAATCGATTTTCTTCCTTTATATTTGCCTTGCAAGCTGATTAGTAACTACTAAGCTAATTTTTGGTGAATAAAATTACTGGTTCTCAGGTAAAATCGCCAGTTACTGTAACTACGGAGAATGCATGGCAAAACAGATAATCTTTAAATAATGCTTAAGCTTGTGGTTCAGTTAAATTGTTTACAAATTATAACCCCAAATATAACTCATTTCAGAATTTTAGCATAACATGATGCAGAAACAATTAAATTACTGCATTATGCTGGAGAGACCTGAACTCCACTTATGAAATTTAAACCAGATAAAGAATTCCACAAAATTTTTATTAGCAACTTTTCAAATCCCTGTGGCATCCCAATTAGCCTGGCTAATTATGTCTCTTAGTATCAGAAACCTGAGGGCCTTTCCAGGTAGTTTTCTGTTCACCTAATAAATGCGCAGTGGTTAGTTCATTTGCTGTACATGATCCAGATGTTTTTCTTCAAAGTAGTTAATGTTTTGTCTAGGACAGAACATTTTCCAATACATAAATGTCATGTTTTGGTGCTGAAGGAGAGATTTTCTCCCTGTGTTACTTCTCTCACAAGCAAATAAAACTAAGAGGAGGAAGAGTGGATATTATCCACTCTCCTCTGCATGCGGAAACTGGAGAGATTCTCGGAGAATATGTCATGGTTTGAGACCAAACTGTATCTCTGACTTTAGTCGCAACAAGCTGCTTTATGCACTTCAGTAAGCGGCTTGGCTCACCAGAAATGGTTAGTGGAACTCCAGACCAGTCAGCCATAGGATTACAAACTATTCTGTATTGTATAGGCACTGAGATGAGGTTAAACATTCAGAATTTTGAGGATGACAAAAGTGGAATAAATGTCCTTGGAGCATAGGAAGCTGTTTATACTCATGAGTCATCAGTAGAAAATATAGATGTTTGAGTTAGGCAGTATTCTCATTCTATCTAGATTATATACTATATTGCCAAAAATATTCGCTCACAACTTAGTCTGATTATGTGGATTGGTGAATACTTTTGGTACTATAGTGTATCTAGGACTGAATTTGGGATCTTCTGAGCACAAAGACTTTGTTTTGCCCTTAATGATCTTCCTCTTCCACTGTTCCTAAGAAAACATCAAATTTTCACACCTTAGATTTCCTGTTCTGAAGGTAGAAATTCCTCATTTTCTGAAGATGACCTAAAATGCAACAGATAATATTAAATCTGCTATTATTTTCTCTCCTCTTATCTTCTAGTCTACATACTATAAATCTGTTTGTAATGCAAACTATATTTTATACTCACAGAATTTGGATATAATTAAGCCTAAAAGCACTAAGATTTCCCAGGGCCACAAAATCTAATTATGTGGAAATATCAAATATATTGCTGATATTCATGTATATTTATTTTGTTATTGCATTTTTGGAGTTTCATTTCAATGTAAGGTCCCATAAGCTCTTTGGAAAAGAGACAAAATTACAAATTGTACATGGATATGCAAGTGTTTCCTCTGTATATTGCAAAAACAAACAAACAAATCCTTGTGGTCAATCTGTGATGTTAATTGCACCTTTTTATTGTTCCATCCTGTGTGGAGTGGCAGCTTAAATATGTATGTCATCTGATGCTCAATAATTTAGACTTTAATGGTAAAATAACTACAAATGAAGTTACATTGACTTTACAATGAATTTACACTGACTACAGATTATATTTATTTCTATGTATGCCCTTTTCATCATTTTTCTTTAAAAAAATCCCAGAAGGAGTTTTAGGTTCTACATTTAGGCAAGAAAAACGAAATGCACAGGTACAGTATAGGTGGTACCTTGCTCAATAGTAGTAACTGTGAGAGGGATCTTGGAATCCTAGTGGACAACCATTTAAATATGAGCCAGCAGTGTGCAGCAGCTGCCAAAAAAGCCAACACCGTTCTAGGCTACATAAACAGAGGGATAGAATCAAGATCACACAAAGTGTTAATACCAATTTATAATACCTTGGTAAGGCCACACTTGGAATACTGCATTCAGTTTTGGTCGCCACGATGTAGAAAAGATGTAGAGACTCTAGAAAGAGTGCAGAGAAGAGCAACAAAGATGATTAGGGGACTGGAGACTACCACATATGAAGAACGGTTGCAGTAATTGGGTATGTCTAGTTTAATAGAAATAAGGACTAGAGGAGACATGATAGCAGTGTTCCAATATCTCACAAAGAAGAGGGAGTCAAACTATTCTCCAAGGCATCTGAGTGTAGAACAAGAAGCAATGGGAGGAAACTAATCAAGGAGAGAAGCAACTTAGAACTGAGGAGAAACTTCCTGACAGAACAATTAATCAGTGGAACAGCTTGCCTCCAGAAGTTGGGAATGCCCCGACACTGGAAGTCTTTAAGGAGATGTTAGATAACCATTTGTCTGAGACGGTATAAAGCTTCCTGCCTACGCAGGGGATTGGACTAGAAGACCTCCAAGGACCCTTCCAGCTCTGCTATTGTATATTATATATTGTAAGGAAAGGGGAACAAGGATGGGATCCAGACATAAAATTGGCCATAACAGAAACATTGAGGATGTATATCCTTTTAAGCTGTACATTAAAATACATTATGCACTATATATTGAAGTTATTTTATAAAGGAAAGTACAAAATGCATGTATGAATTTCAGCTATTTTGAGTAATAATGCATGCAAATAATAAAAGAAAATAATCTCAGTATATCATGGAAGGAGAATCAAATAAAATTCAGCACATTTTATCAACCACAATCACATTTTACCCATCATGCAAATATCCTTCCAAGAATGTCTTAGCATGGTTTAATAACAGGTCTGGAAACTCAGACTTACCCCAATCATGTAGCTGAACAGAATATTGGAATATATATAAGAATGATCCAGATTTGTGTGTGGCCTTTAAAAATGGCTGCATTAATAGCATCATCACTTTTCAAATTTATCTAAAGACATTAGATAATATTTCACTAAAATACGCAGCCCAGGAATTGTAGATTTCTAGATAATGTCTTTACCTTACAGCTTTTTTTTCAGAGACTTCATCTACTTTTAGACAAAAGTTGAGGGACTTTACTGCTCTATATCCCACATAATATTTAAGCAATGTTTACTATTTTTACATTTATTTTACTTGTATAAAATAAAAATAGATGGCAAAATAAATCAATTTTAAATTTATTTTAAGATACCATAGAGTCTCCTCCCTCTGTTTGAAATGTACAGGACTCCTAAGCTCACAGCAATTGTGCCCTCTAGGTACCTAAAACCTTTTAAAAAATTGTTAAGAAAGAAATAGCTCTGTTCTCCTTATTGCAGCTGGGGCACTCCTCATTTGAACCTTGTGCTTTAACAAACATTCTTGAAAGATAGGTTCTCCACATATTGCTGTGCAGTCTTCATTAAAATGCCAGCTCTATTCCCTGAAAATCTATTATATAAGTAGCAAAGTACAAAAAGAGAGGAGCAGGTATATTTAGATCCCGATAGCTAAAAGAAGAATGGCAATATGGGCCATCCACAGGAAATTGCTTAGGTATAAAAGAATTTAGAGCTGACTTTGGAGAGAGGGAGGGAGGGAGAGAGAGAGAGAGAGAGAGAGAGGTTAAAGAAGGAAAGAAGGAGCAAGCCATTAATAGAGGGCATGGAGAAGAGATTACACAGTCCAGAGATTGAAGGTAGTTTGAGAAAAAACTCAGAATAACCCAGACTTCATTTTTGTTTAGTACGAGGCGAGTCAGAGAGGAAATTGGATGAGTTTTCAAGTTCCTAATAAAATACCCTACAAAAGTTAAATACTATTTCAGAAATCCTTGAGATATTTGTTTCCCTCCCGCCCTGAAGTAGGAGACTGAATTGGTCTGCTAGTATCGGTAATTCTCTGATTGGGATTTAAAATGCCATTTGCAGTTATGGTTGCCTTCTGATTTCCTATTTTACCCTTAGGGAAAACGCTAACATTACAATACACCTGTCCAAACGGTGCTTTTTCAGAAGGTGCTTTCTTGCAAGTGGACTCACTTTGGAACTGAAGAAGCTCCTTGAATGAGAAGCGAAATGTTTTTGAGGAAAAGGAAGTCTAATTGCCTTTTGAAAAAGCAACTTTGTGACATCCGTGATCTGAGAATCTCCATACACTTCTATGATACATCCGCTCTCAGTGGAGAGGATAGGAGAAGAATGAATAAGAATAGCCTCCATCCCGCAAAGCTGGTTTGCCCATCATGCAGTGAGACTTTTTCATATTCTAGGATCATGATGGCATGCCACAGGTGGCACACAGCACCCTCTCTGGGCATGCAAGCCATCGCCCCAGTTCAGCTCCGCAGAGCATGAATGTGCACCAACCGTCGGCCAGCTAATCTTCGGGTCTGCCACATGGGGGGGGCGTCCAGGGGCACACACATGCGTGGATGGCAGGGCGCATGTGGGGGGCATGCACTAATTGCATTATTGGGGTTCGGGGCACGCACGCAGTCACACGTACATGCACACACATTGGGCATTCGGTCCGGAAAAGATTAACCATAACTGATATTATGTCTGTATGTTGAGAACTTAGCTTTCACTTCTTGATGAGAACTAGTCAAAAAATACCATCTCCACCTTTTGTTCATTGGAGGCAACCCATTTGTCTTCTGTTTTACACAAGGAGAAAAGGTTCTGGTGCCAACCTGGGATAAAATATATCTCTGCATGGCTTTCACTTTCCATTGTTCATGAATTATATTTCATGAGAAAAATATAATTTGTCAGTGAACTCAGATATAATCACTAATTGAGCAGGTAGAAACTAGCATTCAGTTGTGAATGGTGAGACTTTAAAAACAGATAATAACAAGTTGATTGCTAGCGCACTTATGTAAGTAAAAGTTAATGGTTTTCTAAGAAAACATTACTTCATTTCTCTGCAATTCCTGCAGTTATCCCAGGTGCTGCAGTGCAATATTATAACACAATAGAGAATCATCCTATCTTTTCCCTATTCTGCTGCCAAACAACTGATTTGTGAGAGAGTTAATGAACCTTTTTTTGGTTTATAGAAAACCTACACCTATCAATTTAGGGTCTAAAAAGTCATGGAAAATTCCCAAAGGTGATTTATTTTTCATTTATCTTTATTTAGGTCTCTATCTCTGATCAACTACCATAGCTAAGCTGTTTTGATCTATGTGCTTAATTGGTTCTCTTTATCTAGTTTTAGGAATTGTGTGATGAACAGATCATATAGTAGTAACTGTGAGAGGGATCTTGGAGTCCTAGTGGACAACTATTTAAATATGAGCCAGCAGTGTGCAGCAGCTGTCAAAAAAACCAACAGAGTTCTAGGCTGCATAGACAGAGGGATAGAATCAAGATCGCATGAAGTGTTAATACCACTTTATAATGCCTTGGTAAGGCCACACTTGGAAAACTGCCTCCAGTTTTGGTCGCCACGATGCAAAATGGATGTGGAAACTCTAGAAAGAGTGCAGAGAAGAGCAACAAAGATGATTAGGGGACTGGAGGCTAAAACATATGAAGAACGGTTGCAGGAACTGGGTATGTCTAATGAAAAGAAGGACTGGGGTGACATGATAGTAGAGTTCCAATATCTCAGGGGTTGCTACAAAGAAGCGGCAGTCAAACTATTCTCCAAAGTACCTGAACAAGAAGCAATGGTTGGAAACTAATCAAGGAGAGAAGCAACTTAGAACTGCGAAGAAATTTTCTGACAGTTAGAACAATTAATCAGTGGAACAACTTGCCTCCAGAAGTTGTGAATGCTCCAACACTGGAAGTTTTTAAGAAGATACTGGATAACCATTTGTCTGAAGTGGTGTAGGGTTTCCTGCCTAGGAAGGGGGTTGGACTAGAAGACCTCCAAGGTCCCTTCCAACTCTGCTATTGTATTTGTATATTTTAGGTCATCATTATAAAGTAACATTGAAAATTCAGAAGGCTTCACAAACCTTTGAGCACGCACAATTTCAGTCTTTGAATTTCATTGAAAAACACCACTTCATGTGTTGTTTGTATTAAAATCTCTTATTTGAAAAGCAAGCAGTACAACCAATTCATTTTTGATAATTGGCTGGTTGTCTTTGAACATGGTTTAGCATTTAAAAATGTTAAAATTCTTTTCAGGTTTTACAATGGGGTGTGCTTTTTGATACCAGCAAATGGAAACATACGCCTCATAACAAAGGAAACCGATTTTTGCTGAGAAAGTCTCTTTTTAGTTTCTTCTTTTTGGGTGTAACTTCTTAGAATTTCCTCTTAGTATTAAAAGGGAAGGGAGTTTCCTCATTTTAATCAAATGTTCCATAAATTAGAACCTTCTTTTCCCCTAAAGCTATGATTCACGTGGCTAAGCCTCAGGTGGAGATTTAGAAGCCCAGGTTAGTGAATAATTCTGTTGTACTCTATGAATACGCAACAGGCCCATCACTCCTAAATGCTGAGCAAACAGTGCAAATTGTGACTCCTTCTTATGAATTAGTAGAAATGGGCCTCAAACAAGAAATAGGGGACATATATATTTCTATATGAATCAATACTCTTATCCTACCCAATGCTGCCGAGTCTGAGAAACCCTCCAGTGAGGTTTCCAATAAGCCATCTTTTATTGACCTTAAAACTGCTGGCAATTTCTGTGAATTGAAAGGGGAGAATTTCGAATTGGAGAAGTTCCTGGGGTTTCATGACCAGAGGGAAGAGGAATGGCCATCTAGAGTTTCACTCAAATGGGAAAATTGTGAAAGGGAAAGCAAGAGAAATAGAATGCAACAAAGCTTGAAACTGCGGTTTAAAGAGCAGGGATTTTGCTGGCTTAATAGGAAAAAAGAAAGTTGAAATAGAGAACAACTAGAGATGAAAAATATGGAGTAATAGTCTTCAATTGCTGAGTTTCAGAATTCTCTAGATGGGAAAGCAGTTTCAAAGGAAATCAAAAGCAAAAGCCACCATAAAACATTAATAAAAGTTCTTCTGTGGCTCTTTAGAGTGCATGAAACATTCATGTTGAGCATCATTTATTTTCACTTCTTTTCTAGCTTTCTGAACTTTTGCTGCCATCACATGGCAAGAATGTAGAAATAAGCCATTTCAGTAAAAAGAAGTTCTATAAGAACATACACTAAAAGCTGCTTGATTACTTCCTTAAATTTAGGCCATATAAAATCTTCATTCAAGATCTTCTGTAGTCCAACTCATAATCCTACAGCAATAAATATTGCAGCAGGCGCGTATCAGCTCTGTAACTCTACAATCTCATAGTTAGCTGGAAGGTAATTTACGCCAGCTAGTTCAAAGTTAATTTAGTTTTTCTAAAACCTACCAAGCATAATAAAATAAAATTATTCTCAGCTGTCATATAAAACAAGATACATTTTTGCAGTTTCATTTAGTTTGGCTTTTATATTTATTCATCCAACCATGCATTCAGTTTTAGCTGGTTGTGGTTGGTCATTCTTAGTAAGCTACAATAAATTTTTCCCATAAATTTTCAATAACATGTCAACAGTATATTCAAAAGTATATAGTCAAAAATTTAAATCATAACATATGAAAAATATAAAAACATAACTAAGCAAATGATGTGGCCCTGTTATAATAAAAAGTATGTTTCCCATAAGGAATGGGAATAGTATTACATGGGTAATAAAAGTTGGTTTATGTATGTAGGAATTGATTATTTTTCATATTATTAGATCACTGTCTGAAAAAAAGAATTATTTTTTAAAATAAAGAATTCTTCCATTTCTGGCCTAACCAATTTTTTCAGCAATAAATTTTCTGTCAATCCATATCTGACCTGCTAAATACACATAAATTGTGTTGTTCATTTCTCATGTAGAATACAAAGCAAGCTACATTCGAAGTCGTTCGATTCGCTCAGTGCCTGTGGAGCTTGATGGGAAGGTGTATAGTTTGGATTTGGAGGATGGCTATCAACCTGTTTTACCTTGGAATGTCACAAAAAAGCTCAAGAATAGTCAAGAATCAGAAGGAGGAGGAGAGGTTGATGATGCTAAGGATATGGAGGAATACAGTGGCACTGGCAGTATTTTAGAGAACACAGCACCAAGCTTAATAAAAGTGACACATCGGTAAGTCTTTGAAGAGATTAATTAGTAGGTTGTGGTGTGTGTGTGTGTGTGTGTATATACATACACACATATATATATATGATGTGTGTGTGTGTGTGTGTGTGTGTGTGTGTGTGTGTGTTAAACCCCTGGTATGCCCAAATATGGGAGGGAACTCACTACTCCCCCTTTCTGTCTATCGGCTCACTACAGGAGACCATATTTTTAATGTTGCCTTTTTATATTTGTGTTGTATTTGTGCTGATAAATAAATAAAGGGAGACTAGTATAGATCTATTTCAAGCTATTTAGCTCTCATCAGCTAGCCATACCCTTACCCAGGTTCGAATCCCAGTAAGGGTATGGCTAGCTGATGAGAGCTAAATAGCTTGAAATAGATCTATACTAGTCTCCCTTTATTTATTTATCAGCACAAATACAACATACAAATACAACAAGGGACAAGGGATACTGGATGGAAGCTGATCAAGGAGAGATTCAACCTAAAAATAAGGAGAACTTTTCTGACAGTGAGAACAATCAACCGGTGGAACAGCTTGCCTTCAGAAATTGTGGGAACTTCATCAGTGGAAGCTTTCAAGAAGAGACTGGACTGCCATTTGTCAGAAATGGTTTAGGATTGCCTGCTTGGGAGGAGGGGTTGGACTAGAAGACTAGAAGAAAAGGTCCCTTCCAACTCTATTAATCTGTTAAGTAAGAAAGATATCCTAATCAAGGAAGAAACCATACCTCAATCAAGGCTACATATAAACAACCAGGATATTCTATTCTTCGATGCATATTACCTAGTCTGATAATGGGAAAAAAAACATGGTTGAAGAACACCAAGAGCCCTGGAGAGGAAGAGTCCGTGCTTCTTTTCTGCCTTAATATATGGGAATAAACAAGCAAAATCTCCTTCAATGATCGAGGCCTTGATTAGGCAAAGAGGCATATGTGGGTAAATGAAATTGTAGGTTATGTCGAACATGTACGTATATGTCCAGAAGGGTCTCCCAATGTGAAAGAACCCTTCATCTGCAGTGGATAGACAATGGCTAAGATGATAATGATGATGATACAAGCAAAACATTAGGCTTAACCCAATGAGCTAGTGTATATTTCCTTAACTGCATTGTGTAATCCCCATAGTTAAGAGGGCTTCAATATCCAACAAATAAGGTCCTGTTTGTGTCCGCTTAAGAATTAAACATACTAAACTATATAAGCTTTAGAGTTTTCCATACAGTTGTGACGGGAACTTCTGTTGCTAAGTAATGCAGTGTGTCATCAGGCAACCAACTTTACAACCTTTTTCATTCATTAAGCAAATTTGGCTTCCCCCATTGACTTTGCTTATTGGAAGCTGGCTGGGAAACTCACATGGCATTTACCTGATGCTATGATGATGCCACTGCTGTAAATGCAGACTGGTTGTTGGCAGTGACTGCAGGCATGCTGCGACTATTGTAAGTGAGAGGTTGTGAGAGGCACTTTTTTCCAATGCATCATACCTTCAAACTGTTACTAAACGAATGGGCATAAGTAGAGGACCACCTGTAGGATGGCTACACCTAAGAACAAGGTTGCCTAATATATTTTGTTAAATGTTTGTTCTGGGAATCTGACCGATCATAGCAGCCAATCCATGCTCAAGATCACACATGTGCCAGTGTTTGTGTTTATACTCAGGCTTCTCAACCATTAGTAAGCTTTTACTTTTTACTTTTCTTTTCAAAAAATGTTTATAGTAATTTTTTCCTCCAAGTAATTCAAGACAGCACCCTTGGTTTTTCACTACTGACATTTCAGCCTCACAATAAACTTCAGTTTGCATTGCACAGATTGTTTACTCTTGGTTGCAGTAGGGGAGTTGCCCCTGTTTCTTTCCAGGAGTCACATTAGCTGATCTAGCTCAAAAAAACTTGATCTTCATGAATGTAATGCTGTCTGTTTCCAACAGCTAGTCATTGCCTCCAGTATGATGACCTTTCTCTCTTTTTTTTTTTTTTGAACAGATGCTACATATTAGAGAATGACACTGTTCAATGCGACACAGACTTATATAAATCATTGCAAGCCTGGAAGGACCATAAGCTTCATATAGACCACGAGGTTAGTGTTTATGCCCATGTGAATCACCATTTGAATCACATTTCCAAATTCTAAAGAACCTTGAGTGGACTTTTTTGTCAGGCTTTACTCTCAGCAGGCATGATCTCAGTGTTGTCACACACACACACACACACACACACACACACCCAAAAAAATCCCTGTGTCAGGATTCCAAGTAACACCCCCAATGAAAGAGGATTCCAAGCCTTGAAGTTCCTCTAAAGTTCCGTTTTATTAGAGATGTCATATTGGCACATCTGGGAAAACCCGAATCTGAAAGTTTCCAGGTTTTCCCCACCCAATGAAAGTCCAAGCCCCTGCCCATGTCTGTCATATGGCCCAATCAAGCACCATCCCAACTGGAGATGCCTCCCAGTCACACCACTCAAGGTACAGGCAAGATGTCCTTGACTCTCTGAGAAAGAAATGTTATTTTGACTGTATATCTCCCATACTCTGTATAATCCCCTCTCCCATTTTCCCACAGCATTGAATGTGTGCAGGCCAGAAGGCCCAATTCAAAAGATGGCTTCCAGGCCTGACAATGTATTTAATAAAAGCAAGGCCGAACGTTAAATAGTCTGTTACCAGCTTTGGCTGATGTCTGGATCCTCTTTGAAATGAGAACGTCTTAGAATAGAGCTGCTTTTTGATGATCGATTTAGCAGCCTGTGATTCAGGCAATTTACGCTGACCAAACCAGGCTGCATATAATGGTTCCCTTTTATTCCTGGAAGAACTTCAAACAAAAGTCAACATCTTCTTAACACAGTTTTCCTTAATGAAGCCATAATCATCAGTTCTTCCTTTTGCCACATTCTGCATTGCCCTAAAGCAGAGGTGTCCAAACTTGGCAACTTTAAGACTTGTGGACTTCAACTCCCAGAATTCTGGGAGTTGAAGTCCACAAGTCTTAAAGTTGCCAAGTTTGGACACCCCTGCCCTAAAGAGTCTAAATCCTCTGGATATGATTTTAGGGGTAGAGGAAGCCAGAGGACATGAAAAGTATTTCTGTTTGTGGAGGCCTCTGCTCAGTCCCAAATCCTTCTGAAAATAAAAGGGCATTGTTGAAGCTAATTTAATATTCTTAATTACATAATGCACTAAAAGGGCAACACAGAAAGCATGTGAATAAGAAGTTTCAGAATAAGTGGGCATAAAATTATGCATTAACAGTATGTTAAAGACTGATAACTGGCCTGTTTTTCCTATTTCCCTCTTGCCCTCAAAGTGCACATGTAAACATACAGTACCTACAAGAGGTCTTTGTCTTTGACAATTAAGAGATTGACAGAAATGCACACCAGATATTTTTTAATTAATTTTCCCATAGATCTGGGGTGTCCAAACTTGGGAACTTTAAGACTTCTGGACTTTAACTCCTAGAATTCTGAGAGTTGAAGTCCACAAGTCTTAAAGTTCCCAAGTTTGGACACCCCTGCCATAGATCATTGAATTCTCCTGATACATGATACATTTCAATTACTTGTTGATCAATTAACATAACTCCTAACTTTAAAAAAATAATAAATCAAAAAATGAGTCATCTTATAGTCTGGAAAAAACCAGATTCATTCCACACAAAAAAATCAGTTTACTTGTATGTGCTAGTATAAATTGCCCTGCCTTGGCTCCATCTCATTGCCTGCCAAGGTTTTCTTGTAAATAAAGAAAAGTGGTGGATATTTTTTTTTCTTTCACCTCTGCTATGATTACAGCAGTTAGTTATTCTTCCCCCAAATGTCAAATGTTATGTTCCTTGCTAGAAAATGTCCTTGCTGCTTATTCCAAATTTCTACCAGTGAACTGTGTGGCTAACGCGACACATGATAATTGTAGTAATGATCTGTATTTCTGGCTAAATTTTTTAGCATAAACCCGCTTTTCAAAAAAAAAACCCCATGTTAAAATAGAATAATTGGGATACAGAGAGGTTTTGAAGAAAGGAATTTAACGCCTAGTATCTAGACAAGTTGAATGATAGAAACCAAATAAAATCAATTTTGCATCCATCCCTTTGTTCTCATTTTTTATTACTAGATTGAAACTCTACAAAACAAAATTAAAAACCTTCGAGAGGTCAGAGGTCATCTAAAGAAGAAGCGACCGGACGAATGTGATTGTAACAAGATAAGGTACTTTCTCTTTGGCGTCAGAAACTGCAATAAGCAGGAAGTGGCTATGAATTTAGGCAGAGGTATGTAAGGCACAAGACCATTTAGCAAACACAGCCATCCTCTTATTAAAGTCAGATATTCCAATACCTTGATAATCCCAGTGTCCACTCCTGCAGGGCAGAAAAGAAAACCAAGAAACATTTGCGCCTCATCACACCCTTCTTCTAAAAATCAATTTCATTGTATTTATTTTGTACAATGACAACAAAGGTTATACTATTATGAAAAACAAAAATAACATTTCAGGCCAGTTCCTCTTACCTTGACACGGCTAACAGCCAACTCTCTTTTGGGAGTTCTTTCCAAGTTTGAAATTTTCTAACCTTGGAAAGTAGAAATTAAAGATCTTCAACCTCTTTGGAATACACAGGCCCCTGGAATTTATACCTAGTGCTTTTTAAATTATCTTGAAACCGAAATTCAATATGGGAAGAGCTGGAAATACCGACTACTGATATGTATTACATCTTTCAGTGACTTTGAAGCCTCCCTGGTTACTTAGATTTTCCACTGGGGAAAAAAACCTCTGAATGGGGATTCTTATGATCACATCCTTTGGTAACTCAGTGATGTAAAACCAGGGAACTAACTGGTTGCCTGCTGTAGAGACTATAGTACTAGGAAAAACATGATATGCAAACACTTACGTAAATAAATACAAGAACACCACCCATGAGAATTTATTCCAAATTCTCCACTCCTTTGAAAGAAATTTTAAAAGCCAATTCCCTGCTGTCAAGCTGAATTCAAACTGGCATTTTGCAGCCCTTGTCTGTTTCTAATTAGGGTAAGTAGAGAGCAAATGTTTAGCACAGAGTTGGCCAAAATCCCCTTCAATCAACATGCTCTTGTGGCCAGGGCTTTCCAGTCATTGTCTAAACTCAGGAACTACAGTATTCACCTCTGAAGTGGGGAAGTCACTTCAAATCTCAGTTGGGTGCTGGGATGTATTGCTCAGTGGTCCCTTGAAGAAGCTTGTGGGACTTGTTGCCTTCTCCTGCTGAAAACCTTCTATACTCAGATTTGGTTTTTTTCTGCCACTGTGAAACTACTAAATAAGCAGGAAATGTTGCAGATTTTTAAAGAGTGAATAGGTTCACACCAAATCTGAAAATAATTTCCAAGCTCAGAGCTGACTATTTGCACATCCCTCCAAAGCTTCCTGTTCCATGCATGGAAAAAGCCTGGACAAAAGAAGCATAAAATATGTGATATTTGTCCTTCCACTGCCAGATACTCTGGAAAAATAAATTATAGTGATAAGTTTTCAAGCGGAAAGCATGAGGCGTTGCTTCTGCTCTCAGAGTATTTCTCTTATCAGGGATGTTTCCTTAGTGACTTCTGGAATTATTATGTTCCCTCTTTCACCACACTTAGCATCCTGGGCTGCTCTTTCAATTCATGGTAGGAGCTGCTCCTGCCAGTGAGAAAAGAAAGAATATCAATCTATGTTTTAGGCCCAATTAGTGCTACTATTTATCCAAAGTCATCTATCAAGCATGGCATCAAACCCACCTCCTGGTTTTCAATAAATGTTTGGTCCAATTGTTTCAACCGTTGTATCCTCACACTCAGACTTTGTATCTGCCTTCTTTCCAACTCCACATATTGCATTTCAGTGCTTGTAAGTTTTAGTGAGACCCTGATATTTGTAACAGTCTCTACCTCTAATAAAGGTCATAGTAGAAAATACAGCATGATCTGGACCAGGGGTGGGTTGCTACTGGCATTATTGCCGATTCAGTGCAAAAAAAATTTGCTCCGCAGGCATGTGCATTTACAGCAAAAAGTTCTGTGCATGCGCAGAAGATTACAAAAGGGAAAAAAATACATTTCTGCACATGTACAGAATCAAAAATCAAAATGGCACCGCTGACAATAGAACCAGTTCGGGTGCATGGGTGGCCGAGTTACTACCTACTCGGCTGAACCGGGCCAAACCCACCTCTGATCTGGACAGTGAAGCCCTTCCATTTGACCATGTTGAGATTCAGCCTGCCAGCCAGAGCATGAAAGCAACATATTATCCAGCTTCTCTTTCATGTCAATGTCCATGTCATATTTCTTTACTTTAAAACCAATAAATCCCTACATAAAAAGTGGTCCTTCAAAGTAGAAAAGTAGAATCTAGTTAGCTTGCTTGCCTACCTCCTCCTCCTCTTTCAATGACACAGTTACTACAAGGAACTCTTTTAAAATATATATATACATCAATATCAATATATTAACAGTGTGGCTTCTGGGTATAATTCATTATGATACAAACAACACTAATAATAATAATAATAAAATGTTACATTAATCAAACTTAAATAATCCTAGTATTGATATACATATTTGTTTTGGTTATTCAATATTTCAATGTTCCATTTTAATGCCAATGATATTATTAAGCGTACATAGTGATACCATCTTTCAACCTCCTAATCTTTCCATCAGTTACAAGAAACTCTTAAACTGCAATATAGAGATTCTCTTTGTTTTAGAGTTTGTTGTGTATTTTCCCTTTATTGCATGGAAACAAAGCCAAGTAACTTCTAGCAAAATAAAACAAAGGTTAAAGGTACCGATCATGTCTCCAATTATAGGTCTGTGTTTTATATTATTATCCTCATTTTCTCCATTTTATAAACTGCTCCTAACTTCAGAGTGGAGGAGCACAAATATAAAAATATAGAAGAAAATAAAATAAAGAATGGTATTTTAGATAATTGTAGAACTGGGAAATTTGTTTTTCAGCTTCCAATCAAAACACAAAGGCAAACTGAGGCACAAAGGATCCGATCTCCATCCTTTCAAGTAAGTGCAGAGTCACCTTAAACGGACAACAGTTGTGAAGTAGTTCCAGTTTAGTATTTCTGTCTTGCTAATCAAGACGTCTGAGAAAATTATGAATGCAATCTGCTAAGGTTACTTGGGATCCTTATAGAGAACTGTGCTCCTTTGGCCATGCACATACTGAGACTTTCAGACTAACTAGCTCACTTCTTTCATCTACAAAATCAGATTTTAAGAAGACAGTATTGTGCTGAATGAGGTAATATAATTTTGAACTGAACCACTTAAGCATTCAGAAAAAGTGCCTTATCTTTATATCGTTCTGCAATGCAGAAATAAAAAGAAACTGTATGATTGTGTTACCGAGCATAGCATAGAGAGGAACATGGAGGCTAAGCTTTAATAATGTTTATGGAGATTCTCAGCCATTCAAGACACAGTTGTTCACAAGGCAACTGAACTTTGTTTTTTCTTGAAGATGTTTCGCTTCTCATCCAGGAATCTTCTTCAGTTCTGACTTTTAAATACTTAATGTATCAAACAAAAGTGGTGGATTCCTCATATAGGACATCTTCAAGACAAGCAGGGAATAAACAGCCACTTGTCATGTATGTTTTCATGGAGAGTTCTGCAGGGACTTGGACTTTATATGACTCTATAACTCTATTACACACAGACTTTTAAAAAAAAGGATTTGAGAAGTATTTTTTAAGGAAATATAGCCAGACTAATGTAGCAATGCATAATCTATCAGATTGGGGATGAGTGTTGTTTATGCATGGTGTTTGTTTGAAAAGTTCTCTTCATGGCGATACATTTATTAGTTCAGTAGAGTTTTACCTCAAGGATTTTGGATTATTGACTGGGAGGCTATTTTACACACATATAAGCATAATAATGGCCAGATGACCAACAGGACAAACAAACAAAGAGGAGTAAATAAAGTAAAGAGCCCAATTTGGTATACAATTAAGGCATCTGACTAGAAACCAGAAGATTGTGAGTTCTAGTCCCACCTTAAGCACAAAGCCAGCAGGTGGCCTTGGGCCAGTCTCTGTCTCTCAGCCCTAAGAATCAGGCAGTGGCAAATCACTTCCAAAAAATACCCTGCCAAGAAAACTACAAGGAATAGTCCAGGCACTTACTAGAATTCAAAACTCACTCGATACCAAAAAAATAAGACGGCGAAGTTAGCGTTCCAAAATTAACTTTGCTGTTATTTAAAAACTGAATGAGATGGGAGATGAATCCCTTCTCAGATTGTCCTTGATAGCCTATTTCGACTGCCAGACTTCTGGGTCTATAAAGCAGCTGGTTTTATCTATGAGGCAATTTGTGAGTTATTATGAATTCTTGATCTTTGTGTTCAGGAAAACCTTTCAGGAGAAGGATAAGCTATGGCTCCTCCGAGAACAGAGGCGAAAGAAGAAACTCAGGAAGCTGCTCAAAAGAATCAAGAATAATGACACATGTAGCATGCCAGGCCTGACATGCTTCACACATGACAACCAGCACTGGCAGACTGCCCCCTTGTGGACATGTAAGATATATCTCCATGCATGCAAAGCATTTAAAATTATTTAGGAAGTACTTTACAACTGTTGTCAAATGTTAACATTTTATTTGTAGTGGGTCCTTTCTGTGCCTGTACCAGTGCAAACAACAACACATACTGGTGTATGAGGACAATCAATGAGACACACAACTTTCTGTTCTGTGAATTTGCTACTGGTTTCCTTGAGTACTTTGACCTGAACACCGACCCTTACCAGGTAATTAAAAAAAATCCCAAAGGTTCAACGTTTGCATATGATCAACTTTATATGACCCATACAAAAACAAAAAAAAACCTGAGTCTGCCCTGGATTTATCAGTTTTCATTACAATAATATCAATTGGCACACTACATTTTGCAGTGGATCAGATATAATCCACCAGTGTTGGCTGCAGGAAGCCTTTTCATATATATCAACCTTTCTGTATCTCATGCTTTCTTGATGTCTTCAGATTGTAGGTCCCACAATTTATTCTCCATGCTGAACTTGTAGTTAGTTTGCATTGATGTTTGTGAGATGATAGACTGCCTATAAAATGGCCAACACCTACTTTTGCCATCCCTTTGAGGCCTCTTCCTAGCCAGCCCAGCAACGGTTGGCTAAAAAAAGCTGAGTGGAGAGGTTCTCCAGCAATAGGATTCACAAGGGTAATAGTTGGAGGAGCAGTAGGAAGTAAGAAAGAATGGAGTAGAAGGCAGTATTAGCCTTTGAGCGCACACTGGTCCCTAGTATGTGACCAGGTCCCTAGTCAAATGACTAGGGACCAGATTTGGCTTTCTTGTTTTGGAGCCACTAACTTGGGTACATGTCAAAAGGGCCTGTGACAATGTTATAAATTAAAGCTTATAATATTAGCATGAGGTGAGGATGAAGTTCAGTTCTACAGTTGCCTTCATCACTACTTCCTTTTTCTCCACCAAAACCTCATCTCTGCAGAAAAAGAAAAGGACAGTAGAAGCCTAATATTGGAATCTACATCTGAGCATTACGAATGCAAGTGCCTGTATCCAGTTTCAGGGAGGAAGTGATCACCCCACCCCCACTTCCCAGCATATTGACCGGGGCCCACCTTTCCCTCTCCCACCACCTCTTCTATCCAGAAAAAAGCAGAAGTGGACATGATTTCTCTAGGGTGTTTTTAGAACACAGGGCAACCTCACCAGATGTTCCATATCATTCATAGGGAACTGTTTCATTCTGTCATGCAGACTTCTTCTAATCGTTTTCTATCAGACTTCTATCAGAGGTGGAAGTTGGGGGTGGGTGGTTGAATGTTACAACTCATATGCTCTGTAACAGACTGGTCTGAACTGCATTTATTTAAACATCCACTGGGTCTCTTTTATGAAAAAAGCACATTGATTGGCTAGATAGGGAGATTCCCTGTAAACCTTTCGCATCGATTCATTTGTCTTTTTTTTTTTCCTGTGCACAAAACGGTGGCATGTTTTCCAGAGCTGAATGCTAGAGTCTTCCCCTTTATTATTCCTGCAACTCATTTTTTTAAAAAATTAAACTACACTGAAAAAAAAGCAATGTAATCTCTTTTCTGCTCATTAAAACCTGCTATAATTTAAAAATTGTGTCTATGTGCAGCTAATTAATGCAGTAAACACACTGCATAGAGATGTTCTCAACCAACTGCATGTGCAACTCATGGAACTGAGAAGTTGCAAAGGCCATAAACAATGCAACCCAAGGACCCGAAACATGGAACTTGGTAAGTTCAGTTTTTATTTCACTTTGGTAAGAGGAGTATGCTTAAACAATTTGAATGATAACTATTTTAAGTCACTTGTAATATACCTTTAAGTAGTTTAAACAGGAAATCTAAATCAGGGATAGGTTTTAATCACATACTTAAACTTCATATAAATGTTACGGGAAGTGTCTTTGTTAATTCTAATTAAGAAAGGTGTGATATGAATCTATAAATAAATTCTAGAATCTATCATAGGTCTTACACTGGTAAGATAAATAAGAATGCAGACATTGAGAACTTTGTTTCAAGTGATAAAATATTAGTTATTAACTATATGTAGCTTTGTGGATAGCAGTACAAAAAGTGAAGAGAATAGCTTAACTCAATGACTTTATTTAAATTCAGTATTCCATCACATTGCCTCTGTATCAAACTGCAGTAGGGGCATAATAAATGTGAACCAGCTTTGAAGTTATTATGGGAATGTAAATTGAATGTGTATATTCTTAAATTCGGCATTGAGCTGCCTCATTCTATATGCAGCTGGTGTGGTTTTGTTTTCTCAAACTTTGGAAAGTGCCACTGTCTTGAAAACAAACTTTTGATAGCCTATTTTACTTTTACAATATGCTTTTTTTGTCTGTGCTTCCATAACCTCTTGTTAATTAGTATTATTTTCTTCATTTAGGTCTTAAAGATGGAAGCTATGAACAATACAGGTACTACAAATAATAAGTTTCCCCACCTGCAGAAGTAAATCTACACTAAATACTGAAATAATTCATAGACAGTTAGAATTAGCTTTTGGTAAGAGAGCAAAATATTGGATTTCTTTTGGTGCTTTAATGTTAGAAATATTCAATATTTTATTGCCTACCAAAAATGATTTTTTAAATTTATTTTTCTTTTTTCTTTTTCTTTTTTCTTTCTTTTCTTTTTTCTTTCTTTCTTTTCTTTGATAAGGTGTGTGACTAATTTTTCTGTTCTATTGTGTCTCAAAAATTAGGCAGTTTCAACGTCGAAAATGGCCAGAAATGAAAAAATCTTCATCTTCCAAGTCCCTGTAAGTTGGAGTTTATTCTTGTAAATCATTAGTTTTTGTGTCTTGTTCTTTTATTTTTATTTCTTTCTTGCACATAGTACATATTTACAACTTCATATATCCTATTTTTAGTCCATCTTCACAGATGGAAGGTTGACAGAATGATGGACCTCATCTACTATTTGGAGTCTCTAGCAAAAGACTAGAGATTAGGGTTCAATACTAATATGATGGAACCTTCGAAGCTGAATTACTGTGTCATGGAGGTCCAATATTTAGAAGAGGATCTTTTTTTCCTGAATTCTCTGCCTGTTAATCAGAGTGGAATGTTGCCTTAGGCTGCCTATATAGTAGTAGTTCTGACTTATAATCATTCATTTCGTGACTTTCAAAGTTATAGTGGCACAGAAAAAAATTACTTATAACTAATTTTTTTTGCAGCAATCCCACACTCTCTAGATCAAAATTTAGATGCTTAGCAAATGGCATGTATTTGATAGTTGCATGTCCCAGGATCATATGATCACCATTTGTAACATTCCCAGCCGACTTCCAAAAAGCAAAGTCCACGGGGGAAGATAGATTTGCTCAATGATCACATGAGTCATTTAACCATAGTGATTCGCTTAACAGTTATGGCTAATTTTAGGTCATAAAATTGGGCAAAACTCACTTAAGAGCTTCCTTGCTTAGGAACAGAAATTTGGGACTCATGGTCATAAGTCAAGAACTTACCTGTGTAGAGCACATTAGGCAAATGTATCAGTTGCCTTCTGGCTGTGCTAATCTAAAGCAAAAGCTGGAGCTCAAACTTGAGTCCAATCTTAAATATCAGATTACAGCTACAGGTAGTCCCTAGTTAATCAAGGTAATTGGCATTGGAATTTCCATTACCTTACTATGCAATTGTAAAGCAGAATATTATTGAGCACACATTTTAGCAACAGCAATTCTAGCAGACCCTGGTTATTGTAGTTAAGTAAATCATTCCAGATCATTAAATGAGAACCTCATGCAACTGTGATCTTCTTTTCTTTCCTTTCCTTTCCTTTCCTTTCCTTCCTTCCTTCCTTTTCCTACCTCCCTCAAAAATTATTGCTCTATGATATACATACAATATATAAGTCAGCACATTGCCCCCAACAATCTAGGTCCTCATTTTACCAACCTCTGAAGGATGAAAAGCTTGAATAAACCTTGAACCGCTCAGGATCGAACTCCTTGTTGTGGGCAGTTAGCCTACAATACCTAATTTTAACCACTGAGCCACCACAGCTCTTAATATAGATGTCAAATTCCTTCTAAAAATTCAGTTGCCAAGGGAGATGATGATCTTTATTTTTGCAGAAGGTTCCACATGTAGCCCCTCTGTGGTCCACATTCTTTTCCTCGTGTGACCTTGACAAAATTAAACTTGTGTTTCATAGTCCCATCAGTTACAATGACAATGAACTAATGATATGTCTTTTATTTCTATTTCACAGAGGGCATCTTTGGGAAGGCTGGGAGGGGTAATTTCCTACAACTGCTAGACCTCAGTGAGGACATAAACTGGCCGGAACTTGAATTCTTGTACAGACTTAATAAAGTATGTATGATTTCAGACTGAATCATAATCTTAGCCTGGAAGACTGGATGAACTTTAATGCTAAGGTAAATAGGATATTTGCATTTTTATGCAATCCAAAATGATGCAGTTATCTTCTGGAGACTACTGTTGTCAAGAACCTGTATCCTACTAGTTTAACTCGCATTTGCTTTGGATTATACCTCACTTGCTTCACAAGCTATTTTATTTCAGTCAATCATCTGAGATACTAGTCCAAAAGAGGACAGCAGAGAAATATCGCAACCCTTAGAATCCAGAAAGGCAAAAGCACAGAAGATCAGATTTCAACAGAAGACAATTTTATATTTTCTTTAAATTAAAGCATTGGAAAGACAAATGAAGATAATAACACTTTTTTTTCCATTCTGGCTTGGACAAATTAAACTTTAAAGCACTGATTTTAAAAAAATCTGTTAAGGGATTGTAGAATCTGCGAAGGATATTACTGAAAAGCAGCACCAATTCAGCACTGTAATATTGTCACTTGTTTGTGTACTACAAAATGCAATTTAGTTCACAGTTTTCACATTTCCTTGAGGTTGAGAGAAGAAACAGAAAATAAACCCTCACTTGGAGAAAACCACCTTTCCAGCATTGTATTGTAAATAACACAAGTGTTCCATTTCAAAAGAAATCCAATCCAGAAGATTTTTGTTACTGAAATATTGGCATGCCCCAATATCATTTCTGAAAATGTCACTTCACTGCATAATTAAACTTTAGAATTGATCATTTTTTTAAAAAAAGAAACCACTGCAAAATGAAAAGCAGTTGATGTATGTCTTGAATTTTAACAAAGTTGGATTTGTATTAAGTCTTTGTGGTTATATTGTATGTTAAAAAAAACCAAAATTATTACTATAAAAAAGCACTTGTTTACTTTTATACTTGGAGCTTTTTTAAAAAGATAATTCTGTGATCACTATATAAGCAATCTAATTCTAGTTTGTTGCCAAAATATGTATTTATATAGCCTGTATATTAGAAAAAATACATTTCTGAAAATTTACAAACACAACTTGTTGGGTGGGAGAGAATGGGAAAGAACTTTTCCCAGTAAGGCCTGACTTCTAAAAAATTGAACTGTTTACAAATTCAGTCTCAAAGAAATTTCTCTTATTCCATTACTTGAACACATCAAAAGCAGAACTTCAATTTCCTTCATTGTTTTTCCACTATACTTTTCGCCTTCCACCATTGAGAAATTGTTTTGTATTTTATTTATATAATCATAGTGTTTGCCTACCAACTATTCATTGAAGTTATAGTGGTATTGGAAAAACTTGCGGCCTATTTATGACCAGTACAACCTCCTGAGGCAACGTCCTTCAATCACATGGTCACCATTACAGTCAGTATATATTATTTTGTGGCTGACCTGTGAGCGGTCGGTCTCCCCCCCCTGCACCCCCCATTTCAGAGAGATTGACTGGCAAGAAAGGGATTGTAAGAGAGCTGCACATCGAAAGCATTACAATCATGTAGGGAGATCCGGACTAGGAGTCTCGGATATGCTATGCATCATATGAATTCCCACTTAACAACCATTTTGCTTAGCAAAGTTCCTAGCTCCACTTAGAGAAATTAAGCAAGGATGTTTTTGTAACACACACACACACACACTCACACACACCCCTCAACACAATTTGAGATGGTTTACAACTATGAAAAAATACATAATAAAGTAATAAAGAGTATTGAAGCAACCCTAACCCTTGTTTTCTCCAGGGCTTCTGGGAAGCACTTCTTCATGAGGTGCCATTCAGTAGCCAGCTGCTCCAGAGAAAAATCGCTCTACTAGCCCTGATTTCCTAGTAAGAAGAAAAACTCTTAGCATGCTTTCTCAGGCTGAACATAATGGCATAGACATCTGGAATCATGAAGTTGGCATGGCTCTCATCAATAAAGAGCTTTATAGGTAACTAGTAAATAAGACCTAGAAGTCAGCCAGCACTGGTAATAGTTATGTAATTCTTCTTTACCAGTGAGCAAAGCAAGGGATGGCATTCTGCTCCAGCTCCCAAGTTGTCTTGCAGAGTAAATTCATGTTGTGAATTGTAACAATGCAACTGGGAGATATCAAGGGCACAAGCAATTATAGTTAGCACATCCTGATCCAGTACAACTGGCAAATTAATGGAAGACAAAGAAGGCTCTTCTGCCTCAACTGGTACCTGTTGTTCCAGGAGGACCCCTCAAATGGTACATGCCCTCCTTTAGGGAAGAGCTACTCTGTGCATAGCTAAGCATGGAATTGTCCTGGTACCCGAAGGCCTTTGCAGAAACAAGAACTCCTCTTAGCAAGAATTCCTCTTAGCAGGCTCCTCAGCCTCTTCTGGGCTGGTCAGTTTCTCAAAAGTCAAAATTTTTACAACACCTGTAAAGCCATGAGTGGAGATATAGAGTTGAGCCTCAACTCAAACCTGACAGATTATCTTTCCCAGGGATACTAATTTGTAATATCATACCTTTCACTCATGGCACATTGAGAAAACTCAATGTGCCAAACTTTTAAAACCCCAAAATAGAAATAGTGAAGGGCTTGAACTTTTCTCTCCCACCAGCAACTAGAACTATCCATTTAAGGAGCAAAATCTCTCTAACACATTGTCCCCAATCCCGAACCCTTGTAAGCAGCTCAAATGGACATCATAATTTAAGAGCAGACTGCTAGGTGATCCAGTAAGAAAAAGTGGGATGCCATACCCTCCAAATCTCAAAAATACAGCTTCCATCTCATTCTCAAATCTGAACCCAGAATAGAAGGGATCCAGATATTTGTTACCCAGAAACCCTTTTAGCTGAAATCCTACCACTTTCTTTACTTGCTTTCTTAAAAAAGAGACTTTGGTGGTAGGCGTATAGTCCTGCTTAGGAACAGAAATCTGTGATTGTTAGATCAAGTGATGGCTTCATAAAGCGAGCACACACCACCTATTTCAAGACAGGTGACATAGCAACACTTACTACTGTACTTTTTGGAGTATAAGACACCTTTTTCCCTCAAAAAATCTGGGTGCATTTTATACACTGAATACAGCATTTTTTGCCTCCCGAAACCCTGCCCCCTTCACCAAAATCTCCATGTATAGCCTTTAGGAGGCTGAGCAAAAAATGGGCTATTTTTTGCTCAGTTTTGCCCCCCACCCCCACCCCCCCAGGAGCACTCTATAAGCCTCCTAAAGGCTATGCATGCCCTTTTTTAAAAAAACAGGCCAGTTTTCACGAAAAATGGGCCGTTTTGGGGAGGTGTGCAGAGTGCAAGAACTTTTTTTTGAATTTGCTTCTTCAACATCTTGGAACGTCTTACATTCTGGTGCATCTTATATTCTGAAAAATATGGTAAGCTGAAAGCTTCAGTACAAAATTTACTCTACTTCCCACCTTATGCTAGATAAAACCTGTGTAGGAATGTATTTGTTCAATTTACATCCATTATTTACATAGAAATATGGGAGAGATATCGAAAATATCACAATTTACACTGAAGTTTGTCACGTGGCCCACAATCTAAGTTTAAATCATTTTGACTCAGTTTGAAGATGAGTAAAGGCTACATATAGCCAACGTTAGCTTTAAGTGGCAACCACAGAATTTGATCTGTGCTGGCTGTTTTATTTTTACAGATCACATTATGGAATAATTATAAGTGTGGTGTATGTATGAAAGTATTCTATGGAAGCATCATGTTGAAACTTTCACATAGTATCAAATGTGTAACAGGCAGTTATGCCACCAAATAGTATCAACTAATTATATTCAGGCTTTTTATGAATGAAAAATGTTTCCTTTATGCATTATACCCATCTCTGTATGTCACCTGATTTTCGAAGTTTAACTTACCTTAGTCAGTTTGCCAGGACAGAATCTAATTCAGGAGTAAAAATGTAAGTGAAAGTATATAGTTTTTACAATTTGAGATTTAATCATGCCACCAAAGTTCAGTTTCAAATAGAAACCTTTATTTGCATTATTATCCACATTCAAACAAATCAAATTAAAACAATATAAACAAGACCTCATCCCAAATTAAACCCTTTGTTTAAAATGCCAGTGCCCACAGGCTTTGTGTGATGTAAAGATCAACTGTACGAGTCATATTAAGTGTAAACTAATTCCATAATTAATTTTAAATACTGTATGCCTTTCTCCTGAGGTAACAAATATTGCTCTCATTTGAAGGGTTTCAACATTGCTGCCACATGGCAGTCTGCTACTAAATTGCCTGTTAGTTTGTGCAACATTCAAATGGTTTCATCTGAAAAAGGCTTTACTAAAGTAAAAGCATAACGAAAAAAGTTGAGGCAGAAAGTAGCTAAATTGGTTAACCAAACAAAGAATGAACAGGAGAAAAAAAAATATGGATGCACCCTGGCAAACAAATTGGATGGAATGAAAACGGGCTTATTACAAAGACAATTTTAAAAGACATCAGTACCTACTAATCTTTTTGCGATAATAAATCATCCAAATGCTGTACAATGAGCACTACGGCTACTAAGTAGATTGCCGCAGGATGCTTTTTTAAAGGAATATTTGTAGCTCACAGTTGAAATGAGGAATCCTTGGTGCTCTCTGGGCTTGGTTGTTTTCTTGCAGACGTTTCATTACCCTACCTAGTAACATCAGTGCTAGTGATGTCTACATTTCAGATGCTTAGCAACCAGCTCACATTTATGACTGACTGCAATAGCCCGTGTTCATGTGACCACAGTATGCAACTTTTTTGCCAGTTTCCAGCAATCTGCTGGTTTCTGACCTGTTCTGATGATTGTGTGATTCACTTTGCAACCGCACAATTCAGATTGATAACTGTGATTTGCTTAACTATTGTTATAAAATCAGGTCCAATCAACTTGGGGGTGTCTTGTGACCATCATGACTTGTGACCAAAATCACAGCCCCAATTGCGGCTGAAAGTTGATACTTTGAATGAACAGTACTTAAGACTGCTGTTCACAGTAGCGATTCAAAATGACATTTTTGAAATGTATGACTGTTTTTCTACTTAATAAAATTAGATTTGAAATTGCTGGAATCAAAGAAGTAGCAACAGGGGAAAGAATCAGTGAACAACAAATACTACCAGATTTTAGAAATACTCAGGAATATTCATATTCAGGAAGAACTAATTTGAAAATATAGTAATAATGAATCCAGAATTGAAATAGGAGGAAACAGAAACTTTGTCAGATGAGAGATCAAACTTTACAAAGCAACTAAACTCATAGCTGTTACCAAAATCCTCAAGCCTTATAAAAGTTGAAATTTTACCAATTGTTCCAACTTCATAGGAAGAGTTGTCATATTATTCAGAATACTTCCCATGATATCAAACCACTCCCTTTCAAACCTGAAACTGCATACATCTGCTTTTTAGCTTTTTACCTTGAAGTTGCATTTTGCACTTAAAATGGCTTCTAAAGAGCTTTTTTTAAACTGTAATAAGATCCACAACATCACAATCCTCAAAAGGCACCTTGAATGCCCAGAAGTTCTGATATAAATGTGTGCACTATATTTCCTCAATTATTGACTATTAAGGTTTTAATATGTGATGAGATACGGAATTTCATCTAAATTACGCTTTAAATAATTACTCAAAGCTGTTACAATTTAAACATTAAATATAATTCATTAATTTACAGGTTAACTGATACTTCAAAAAAAAGTAAAGGGATCAGGAAGCTTCTGGTCATTTTCAGGGAAAATATGTGCATCAGAACACACAGAACTCTGGATCAAAACTCAAATATTTAAAAGACAACTTTAAGAAAATGAAATACAATCACTGGGTGAATTATATAAAAAAGGCACTAAGTTCAGTGTGTGCTCAAAATAACAGCAGCCTTTAAGTAGAGGAAGCAAAGTAATTGTATCTCTCAGAATAAAATTGCAAAGCTTCTGCAAAAATTAAAATAAATTTCCAATACAAATCAAATACGGTAATGAAAATCATCAGTTTACGTATTCAGGAAAAATTAATTTGAAAATGTAATAGGAATAATGAAACTACACACTACACTGCTTTAGACATTTTAATCTACCTTTTGAAATAGTTCATTCTGAATCACTACATTTATTTTCCTGGAAAAAAGGCAATACACAGACTTTCATTTATTTGCCATAAATGGAAAGAAAAACAATGGCATTTCTAGCCTTAAATTGTAGATAATGATATGAAGGGTAATGCATAAAAATAAATTTATTTGTTGCCCATATTGCAATAAGGTGTAATATAATTAATTGCCATTCATAAAAGATTCTGGGTAAGTTACACAAGAGATTTGGCCTCCAGATGACAGAAGACATTTAACACACACAAAAACATGTTCTGAGTAACACTGAATTTCTTTAAAAGTTAGCCAAGTAGCCTGGAGCAGAGGCTCTTTTGTTGAAAAAGCAGATTATATTAAAAATTCAACAAAGTGTTAACAGCTAAAATGAGCCTTTTTGTCATCAAATTGCTCTCTATTAAAAAAAAGTAACAAAGTGCACACTTAAGGTATAGAGAAGAATTTAAGACCACTAAAATATGCCCAAAATATCTTAAAAAGCCAGTACATAATTTTCTAAATAAATTGTCACAAACCAAGAGACAACAAGGGCTACAATTACCCAGCTCCAAAACCATTTAAATAATAATAATTAAAAAAATCCTATTTGGACGACTCTAACTAAATTGAGTTTACAGAAATTATCTTTTGTTAAATAGCTTCACAAACTCTGCAAAAATGAGTTAGTGACCTACAAAAGTCATATATTTATCGTACAACATCTTCAGATATTTACAAAACATATTCACAAACAGTTTTGTTTCCAACTCCAATGTCTTTTTTGAGTTTTGTGTGAAGTTCAGGAACTGTGATTATTGCTTCTTATTACCATGATTAGAAACACAGTATGTAACAGCAATTTAGAATGATCTTAACAAGGGGAGAAGTCCATCCAATCATTCTTAACCATATTGCATTTTCATATACCATTTTATAAAGTGCATACACCTGCACATCAGGGTGGAGATCTCTGTCATAATTATACATATCTCCATGAAACCTTTTGGCATCAAAAGCATGATTTGGATTCTATCATGGGTATGAGCTGAAATATGCACATCCAAATTCCAACATATGGAAGCAACCTTAACAGCAGCATGACGGTTGAGTGCTTTGTTTCATGATTACATCAAGGCCAAAAACTACATTCTGTCAGAGGCTCTTGCTGTGTAATTCAAGATTATTACTAAGATTTCTCCAGGCACTTTGGTCTGCCTGTAGTTATGGGCTTTGAATAGCTACCATAAACAGAATTTGTCTACAAACTATTGCCCATTACACCTATTCAAATGTTGCCATGTTCGAATTGTAGAATGCCAAAGTAATATTTGACCCTTTTATAACATTATACCGTGACTTTTTGAATCTATCGATCACATCCAAACTTCATAACTTATAAAGTCACTTAGGAGATCTTCATGGAAAGGGAGTGGGTTTTTTCCCCCATAAGGCTACGTGTTTAACATGACACTCGTGCACTTTTCTGTAATACAGTTCACCAACATCTATGGCATCAGCCTCTTAGGGGATCCTGGCAGGATATGTCAGCAGTATTTCTGCAGAAAAGGACAATAGAAAAATATAAGAGAAATAAATAATAGAATATAGTGAAGGTAATACTGAAATTCTAGAGATTAAGTATATAAACTTAAATTAACTGGCAATTAGTGCTTTGAACACTACAGAATGAATTTTGGTAGAAAGATGTCAATTACATTTGAACTCTTACATCCCTAAGAACAGAATCCCAGAGTTATGACCCTGGAATGGTGATGGATAGTTATTTTCCCATTACAAATTCTTCATCTTGCAGAAAACTAATGTGAGAAAAAAAGGAAATATACAAGAAAAAGACCAAGCACATCAAGTATATCTTAATTTATGAATCGGACCTGAAAATATTGAGAATATCTACTTTAAAAGTAGTCCCAAAGGTACTTTTTCCAAGAGGCAATGGGACTTTCTTGGCTTTTTTCTTTTGAAAATGTTTTGCTTCTTATCCAAGAAGCTCTTCAGTTCTGAACTAAAGAAGCTTCTTAGATGAGAAGCAAAATGTTTTCAAAAGGAGGAAAAACCAATGTAAGTCCAGTTGCCTTTTTCAAAAAGCACCTTTGGATAACCATGAGAATCTCCACAGGTTTCTACCTTAAAGTAGTTAAAGGAGCTGATCGTGATTGGTGATCTGTAGAAATTGAATGCCACTTACCTGATCAGGACCCATGGCCATTCCTGACATGGGCATAGTATTGATATTCATTTGGGCCATGTGGCTTCCACTACTGTTCATATGCATCATATTGTAATTTGCAGGATTCCCTGGGTGGCTGAACTGCTGCTGTGGAAAAGAACTATGGAACAAAAGAATTAAAAAAGAAAAAGAAAAATTATTGAATATACAGTAATTGCAATTTCTCAAGACATAATAGGAGATTCAGTATTGAAGTGGCTTTCCAAACGGTAGACGTCATTCAAGGTGAACAAGTATAACATGATGCATAGCAATAGTCTCTGATTAATTTTAGTTTCTATTTTTCTCATACTTCTTAAGATAGCTAAGGTCTGCAGTATTAAAGTTCTACATCTTTAAAATCAAATACTCTTAACTTTATCTGAACACAACACTTTACCTATTAAATATAAATGGGAATAACCTCATTTATATCTAACACAGTAACATGTTCAGGTTAAGACCTAGATTTTTTTTTAAAATTGGTCATACATTGGCATTAAAAATATCAAAAATAAAAAAGTATCAAACCCAACTGCCTTCTGCAAACAGTTTGTACAGTAATTAATCACTGGTGGAATCAGTACAATGAAACAAATTGATTATTTGAAGAGCAAAGGTCACAGAAGTTCTTAATTTGACCTGTAATCTGAACTTCTCTCACACAAGCAATTCTCTCCTTTGCCATAGCGCCTGTTACATTAAATAGACCACATGGTCTATATAGCTTCTCTACCATGCAGAGAGCAGTATATCCAAGGAAATGAATGGATCACGTTTTTCAGAAAGTTCCCAATTTTTTAAAACTATTTGCAGTTTTAAGGATCTGCTGGCAGTTGATACATCAAGCTGCATGCAGTTAAGCTAAAATCTGAAGCAAAAGTAGAAAAAGAGGCAAGCGAAAGTCTTCATCCTATTATTTTCCCTGTTATCGAAACCCTGCATTGGTGCGGTCATTGTCATTCTGAAAATGCCATGATTTTTCTCTCACCTGCTCCTGGCAATGTTTCCTGAAGGCCATCCCTTCATCTCTGGCGTTGGGTACATTGGTGAAGCCTGGGGATGTGGCAATATTGAAGTTTGCGAGGGTCCAACTCTTTGAGCCATCATGGCATTAGGAGGACTTGATACCCTACTAAAGGCAGGATCAGGTTGCTGGCTCATTCCTTGAAAATGACATAAAGTAACAGTTTGATCATTTTTTTCCTAATTCAATAAACATTTGTTTAAGAAAGGAATGCTTTATGATGTCTTTATTAACATTGATCTCTGGTAGTAATTAGTTCAGCATATAGTTCACAAGATGGCCCCTAGAAAGGATTTCCTATATTTGTCTTGAGTTTCACTCATTTTTAACAAATCTTTTACCATATAAAATTAGCTACTGAACTGCAGACATTGTTCTCCTACTGGTATGTATGTATATTTGCTCATTGTGCTATTGCTAAGTCAGGGCTGTATTGAATCCATAATGTATTATTCCTTTAGTAAGTAAAAGATTTGCAACAACATGAACGTTTTGCCCTTTACTTCTATCAGAACTTACAGAAAATGGTTTTCAAAATTTCTCTTCATCTGATTGCTAGAAGTCAAAAATGACTTGATGGTACATAATTAATCAATCAATCAATGCGAACAGTCTGACTAATTGGAACTCATTCTGAAAAAATAAAACTGCTGGAAACCAAAGCAACACATTTAAGATACGTGTATGCTCTTGAACCAGAAGAGAAACATTTTGAGCAATTAAAAAATAAATGAGCAGTAACTGAAATCAGAGCCCTGCAATCAACATAATTGCACAGTGAATTAAATACAACGATAAATGCCGTCTAATCTTAAGCCTCTCTCTGACAATTCTATTTTAGATCATTTGAAAATTACCAATCACCTTCCTGCTTATATTTATTTATATTAAGCTTTCATCCTTAAGATCACAGGTCCTTTATTTATGCCAACAATTTATGTCCAGAAGAAAGAGGAAGAAAGCTGAATCAGTGAAATGAGTACCATAATTTGAAGGGTACGGAAATTGTTGGGGTGGGACAGGAGCCATCAGAGAGCCTGTAACAGCACCATCGATGTTTCCTGAGGCTGTCACATTTGGGGGAGGACTGAAGGCTGGAGATTGTTGCTGTTGCTGCTGCATCATCATGGCCATTCTTTGCTGTCTGAGATGATGACTTATTAACTCCCTGTTGCGTTGTGCCACCATCTGAGCATTAAGGAAGCCTTGCTGTTAAGAGCAAAACAAGAAGACAGGGAATAAGCCATAAAAATACTGAAATGTGTTGTCATAATATTTAATAACTTAAAACTCTGATGGAAGATGTACATCAATGGTGTCAAACTCAATTTCGTTGAGGGGCACATCAGGGTTGTTTGACCTCGGGGGCCTGGAGTGGGCATGGCCAGCTCAACATCACTCGTGTCAGGGGTGCCTGTGGCCAGAGTGCTCTGCCAGCGAAAACAGGCTCCCAAGTTCTGTTTTCAGCTGCGACGGTCTCCTGAAACCCTTTGCCAGAAAAAATGACCTCCCAAGCTCCGTTTTCACTGGCAGAGGCGCAGTGTTTCCAGGGCGGCTCTGCAGGCCAGATCTAAGCGCCCATCGAGGCAGATCCAGCCCCGGGGCCTTCAGTTTGATACTTCTGATGTATATCAATTCTACAGTGAAAACAGATATCATGATCTAGTATACAATATTTCCAACTCATTGTCTCTCTGCTCTATTTATGCAGCCAAAATAACACAATCCATGCAGAAGAGAGCAGTATTAGGCTAGCCCAAACTCTGGAGATAATAATCTGAAATAACAGATGATCGTCTGGAAAATCCAGGGCTGAAGCCTTGACTAACAAGTCCAACCATCTTGGAGTAGTGTCCCACTTCCATGGGAAACCAGGGGTGTCAAACTCGATTTCATTGAGAGCTGCATCAAGGTTGTGTTTGACCGGGGTGGTGGTGGTTCCTGTAGTGGCCCGAGCACTCTGCCAGTGAAAACAGGCTCCTGTTTTCACCTGTGACAGCCATCTGCAACCTTCTGCCAGTAAAACAGAGCTCAGGCACACAGCTGTTCTGAGCTCCATTTTCACTGGCAGAGGCACTGCGGGCTGGTCCTTCACTGTTTCTAGGGTGGCCCCGCAGGCCAGATCTAAGCACCCCGGGGATCAGATCCACCCCAGGAGTCAGATCCAGCCCCCGGGCCTTGAACTTGACACCCCTGTTATAAACAAAAAACTAAAAACTAAACATGCCCATGTAACCACTAGGATTCAGGGTCAACCTAAAGAACATTTAACTTTTTATTTAAAGCGCCAATAGCTGATAGAGTAAAGGTACCACTGTCCAAATACATATTATGAGAATGTGATTACATGGAGAGGAACAAAAATGTAAGTAAAGCAGGATTGGGAGCCCCTTGTACAGTTTTATTTCTAACACATGTTGACCAAGATAATGGTCTTAATGACTCACTTGTGATCCCATCTGGGGAGGTAGAACAGGTCTCATCATCGATGCACCACCAGGATTGGTATTTTCCATTTTTATATCAAGCGTTTGACGAGTCTGATTCAAAAACTTAAGAAAAAGGAAGCAATATATTGTAAAAGAACTGTATAAAAATGTATCACACGTGTAGACCTCAAACTATTTTGTTCAGCAACCAAAATTATGTTGGTGCTGAATGAAACAACTTATCACCGGTGCTCAAAATTGCCATTGCAGTGCCTCCATGGACTAATCTTGCCTCTTGGCAACCTCATTTGCACTTACGACCAGTTGCCAAACCCTCTGCTAGAGAATGGGGGTTTGCTCTCTGCTTATATAGAGTAGCTTGCCCTGCCAGTATTTGGTGAGGGTGTAGTTTTCTCCTTAGTAGTTCTTTGATTAGGGTATTGCTTACTGCTAGATTGTTTGTCTAGTGTTAATTCCTGCTTATCTGGGAGTTGGCTGCTAGGAGGCCTTTTTGTTTCTTTCTTAGCTTTTTTATTGTTGATTTTGACAATCCTTTCCAGCAATCAACATCCTCTCCAGCAGCCAGATACGCAAGGAATACACCAGATAAACGATGAAGCAGATTAGTACAGCAATGAAGATTGAATCATTACTACGGGTATTAAACATTCCAATAGGAGAGAAAAAAACCCACAAATGTTATATTTTGGCACAATCCTGCTTTTTCAGAACATATTACCTGCTGTCCTTGAAGCCTCTGCTGGAGTTGCATACGCAGCTGCTTTGGTGCATTGGTTCGCGGCCTCATAACATTTGCTCTTGGATGCATGGCTTGCATTGGAAAATTGTTCTGCTGGTTTATCTGATTCATCATCGAGTTAAAGGCTGCCTGTTGGCCCTGAATGCTGCCACTAAAACCACCGGGCATTCCTGCTCCTGGACCATGGTAGGGTTGTCCATATATTGGAGGCTTCTGGTCAATCATGACTGCAGAATCTTGGCCATGAAATGCTTCATGTTTGGATTCCAAAGCTTGTCCCTTCAAAAGAATAGGAAACTTAGTTCACTCTCTGCAATAATATATTACTAATACTAATACTAATACTAATACTAATAATAATAATAATATATTTATTTCTTAGCCGCACCCTCTCTCGAAGGACTCGGGGCGGCGTACAATGAAACATATGAAATAAATATGTGGACAAAACAAACATATAACAGAGACATATACTGGGACACACACAAGGAGGAGGTCGGCTGATAAATAAAAACAATTAAAATACAGTATTTAAAAACCCCTAGAAATTAAATATAATTAAAATACCCAGTTAAAAACCCGTCAGGAGCGATATGGTTAGATCAAAGTTGAGCCAGGCCAGCTGCTTGGAATAGGTGGGTCTTAAGCTTAATACGAAAGGAGCGGAGGTCAGAGGTATTCCTAATATCCGGAGGGAGGTCATTCCACAGGGCTGGGCCCGCCACAGAGAAGGCTCTACTCCTAGGCGCCGCCCCACGACACTGTCTAGTGGACGGCACCTGGAGGAGGCCCTCTCTGTGCGAGCGAATTGGTCGCAGGGATGTATGGGGCAGAATACGATCCCGCAAGTAACTAGGTCCTAAGCCATGGAGCGCTTTAAAGATAGTTATCAAAACCTTGAAACGCACCCAATAGACCACAGGAAGCCAGTGCAGCTCGCGCAGGAACGGTGTCACATGGGAGTACCTAGTACTCCCCATAATTACCCGCGCGGCTGCGTTCTGGACCAACTGTAGCCTCCGGGTGCATTTCAAGGGAAGCCCCATGTAGAGAGCGTTACAGTAGTCCAAGCGAGACGTCACCAGCGCATGAGTGACTGTGCGTAAGGCGTCCCGGTCCAGTAGGGGGCGCAATTGGCGCACCAGGCGAACCTGGTGGAACGCCCCCCTTGCCACGGCTGTCACATGGTCATCCATGGACAGCCGGGCATCCAGGAGGACGCCCAAATTGCGCGCCCGCTCCACGGGGGCAAGATGAATGCCCCCAATGGCCAATGATGGAATTAATTGGCTGAACCGGGGAGCTGGTACCCACAGCCACTCCGTCTTGGAGGGGTTGAGCTTGAGTCGGTTGTCATCCATCCAGATCCGTACGGCTTCCACACACCAGGACATCACTTCGATGGCCTCGTTGGGGTGGTTCGGGGTGGAAAAGTACAGCTGAGTATCATCAGCGTACAGATGGTATCCCACCCCGAAACCACGGATGATCTCACCCAGCGGCTTCATATATGTGTTGAACAGGAGTGGCGAGAGGACCGACCCCTGTGGCACCCCACAAGTAAGGGGGCGTAGGGTCGACCTCTCTTCTCCTGTCAACACATGCTGCATCCGGTCAGAAAGGTAGGAGCCGAACCACCGCAAAACGGTGCCCCGGACCCCCAACCCCTCCAGCCGGCGCAGCAGGATACCATGGTCGATGGTATCAAAAGCCGCCGAGAGGTCTAATAGGACCAGGATAGAGGAACAACCTCTATCTCTGGCCCTCCAGAGATCATCCACCATCGCGACCAAGGCCGTCTCCGTGCTGTGACCAGGGCAGAAGCCGGACTGGCGCGGGTCTAGATAATCATTTTCCTCCAGATGTCGTGGAAACTGGTAGGCCACCACACTCTCTACAACCTTCGCCAGAAAGGGAAGGTTGGAGACAGGACGATAATTGGCCAGCTCCAAAGGGTCCAGGGAAGGCTTCTTGAGCAAGGGTCTCACCACCGCCTCTTTCAAGGCGGCCGGGAGAGACCCCTTGCCCAGCGAAGCATTCACTAGGCCCAGGAGCCAGTCTCGTGTAACCTCCCAGGATGCCAGTACAAGCCAGGAGGGACACGGGTCCAATAAACATGTGGTGGGTCGCAGTCGTCCACGCAATAGACACATCGTGAATAATTTTATTCTGTGCGTTTGGGAGAGAGGGAGAGAGAGAGAGAATATATCTGGAGATGACGGCTATTGGAGGAATGGCATAACTTGCCATCTCTTCTGGCATTTCTAACATAATCTAGAAATCTCGTTCCTTAGCTCCACTAACTCCTTTCCATTCAAAATTATATTAACAGTAGCTGTCATCCACCTAGCAATCCGGCATCATTCATTTTAGATCACTAATTAGTAAAATGGTATAGCATCACATTTGCTAATATAGAAAAAGTATGGGCACACCTAATTACAATTATGTACAATAAATAATGGAGCATTGGAGCAAGTACTAGGAACAAAATAATTTTAGATGAAAGAATTAGTCTTAAAATTATTAAATGGAGCGTTTTTCTCACTATGATTCCTCCAGGTTTTAATTGGGACACTACAGTATCTTATGCAGTATTTTGTATCATTTGTTATCAATAGCTTAATTAAGCTTCTCCTTTTAATGTATACTTTGGAAAAAAATTGCCACTGAGTAACAATAAACGGAACTTTAGCTCCTCAGTTTGAGGAGGAGATGAGGTGTAACAGGTGTATAAAATCTAAAATCAATTCTCAGAGAAGAATCTGTAATAGGGTTGGGTTGCTGCTGGCATTACTCCTGGTTCACTTTGTGCGTGCTTTACTGTGCGCATGCAAAGTTGCCTGTAAATAGCTCTGTGCATGCACAGAAAATTAAGAAAGGACAAAAAAACATGCCGGCAACGGCAACCTGGGAACCGGTCCGGAGGCGTGGCCAGCCTGGGTCGCTGCCGGTTCTGCAGCCCAGGCCAACATTCCACTACCGGTTCACCCGAACTGATGCGAACCGGTAGAAACCCACCTCTGATCTGTAAGTATCTATAATAGTGCAGCAAAAAACTGTACAAGAACTAATTCAGTAGTATCCGTATAGTTTACAATATATTCAGCTAGCGGAAAAATGAAGCGTTTAAAAGGACATTTACTTACTTGGTTTACAAGATCAGGAATTCCTAAGGCTCTATCAATTTCTTCAAGGCTGGTAACATCAGTATTGCTCAATAATGCATGCAGCTGATCTAGTAGAGCTCTTTCATCACTTTGCCCATCTATATTTGGAGTATTATATAACAGTTCATCCAAGGAATTTCTAACTAACTGCCTAGGAAAGACAAATGTTGAAAATGAGCAGGATCTTATATGTTGAAAGCAAAGACTTCTCTGCTAAGATTAATTCTGAAGAGTCCTTGGGAAAAATCTAAGATGAAGAGAGTAAAGACGCATACAAGAATTTGTTATCCTGAATCTGAAAAAAAGGTCTCTCTAAACCAGGGGTGTCCAAACTTGGGAACTTTAAGACTTGTGGACTTCAACTCCCAGAATTCCCCAGCCAGCCATGCTGGCTGGGGAATTCTGGGAGTTGAAGTCCACAAGTCTTAAAGTTCCCAAGTTTGGACACCCCTGCTCTAAACCAACTCATGGATTAAAGCATAAGTATAAGCATATAAGTATGGATGCAAAAGTGGCATATCCAGTTGTCCCACTGAATCACTTTCAGATTCTTTTTCATGCTTATGATTTAAGGTTAACTTTCCTGAGGCCAACCATACTGAACATATTCCCTTAAAAAAACTAATAACGCCCTTCTGTGTTTCTCAGGATAACAAATGAACTTGAAGAAGCTGGACTTTATAGAACCATAATGTAGCCTTGCTCGTTCCATTCAATTTTATCGTGAGTGTTATACTTCAAAAGAAAATAATATATTCTTCTCTGCCCTATACTTTCAAACATTTTCCTTCCTATCTGATCCTTTTAATTCTTGTTAGCTAGCCAGTTGCCCTAAGTTCTGCTATGCTGTTTCATGAGAGGTGGGGGGGGGGGGGGGGCTCTGGAAGGTATGGGAGAGGAAAGCGGGGAAAAACAAGGATAAACCATTTCTGTATTTTATTTATTTATTAAAAACATTTATTTGGTTTCCTGTCTCATATATGGGAGGCTTACATCATTAAAATTCTGCAATATAAAAATATTTTATATCTTTCCTTTTTATATATCTTTGTATCTTGTCTTTTTATGTACACTGAGAGCATATGCACCAAAGACAAATTCCTTGTGTGTCCAATCACACTTGGCCAATAAATTCTATTCTATTCTATCTTCTAAGCCTCTCTTCTAACCCACCCCTGAAGTGACAACAAGCACAATTATACCAGCCACTTGATCAGCTCCGTGGCAATCTGGGGACCTCAGGTCCACTGAAAGAACCATGTCTACAAAGCTTTTTGGAAAACGGGGGGGGGAGGGGTTAATTTATCTTGGAGAGAATGATATTTTAGAAAGAGGGAGCCGTCGCAGAGAAGGCCCTTCTTCTGGTTCCTACTAGATCTACTACCTTGACAGGACACATAACATACCTGGCCTTCTGGCTTCAGTGGGCAAGGTAGATGTAACTGGGGAGACACAGTCCTTCAAATAACCTGGCCCCAACCCATTTTACCAAGAAAACTAGATGGATGTATAAGATAAAACAATTGACCACATAGGGCCAGATAATGGATCCCTCAGCTGAGATGGTACTATAGAGGAAAAGCTGAGAATCTTTTAGAGTACTAAACGTGTGTATGTTGAGACTAAATAAAAGCTTTCTAGATATCTAGTTGCTGGTATTAAACATACAGGAAAGAAAATCCAAAGTGGCAAAGACAGAATTGCATATGGAACATGAAAGGTTAAAAATGAATGAATAGGGGAAAACTCAGCCAGGTGAAGGATGAAATTAACTACTCAATTAGGCATCAGTCAATTAAACACTGGCATCTTAGGTATTGGCAAATTGAAATGAACTGGAACGGGATATTTTCCATCAGAAAATCATACTGTTTTCTACCTAGAACCAAAAATACAATGAAAGAATGGTACTACTTTCATACTCAGTAAAGATATAGTAAAGAGAATACAATCCAGCCAATGAGCAAATAATATTAATTAGACTTCACAGACAGCCTTTCATAGGATGGTTAAAACTCCAATGAGGCAGAAGAGGTGGTTATAGTCAGAGTCAATCTGAAATTAATGGAACATACAAGCAATAGTTTATGTTTTTTTGGTTTGACCAAAATATTTTTCTTATTTGACTGTGACCAAACAATAAAATAATCAGCTAACTAGTAATTATTACCTGTCTTGCAAACCTTGAGCTGCTTGTTCCATGGAGACTATGCTGTCAGGCCATACGTTTGGCTGATTCGATGGTCCTGGATGTGCATAAGGATTTCCTCCCATTCCTACATTAATCTCATTTGACCCTATTAAAAAAGGAAACAAAATACACATTTTTTTTTCATTTGCAGAAGCAACAAACATTGAACAGCAATTTTTCAGCGTTAAAAATAGGGCTACACTGATTAATAAATAATTGAAGCGATATTCCTTTGAACATGGAACAGTACAAGATTGATTGTTATGGCAGCATGTTTCATGCACAAATTGATTTAGGTCTAAATCATAACAAGTCTCAGAGTCTTATCCAAACAGAAATGAGTAATAAAGTCCATAGTAAAGTATAAAACTATGTACGTGCCAATTAATAGCTGGGAAAAATATGAAAGGGAAAGAAAAAGAAGGGGCTTAAGGCTGTGCCCAAGATCTGAAATACTACCGTTTCAGTAAATAACAACTGTAATCACTCACTCATATGGATCATTTCCTGTTGGAGCATTGATCTGGTGCCGGGAATACTATTTGACCTCATGGGCAACCCAGGCATAGATCCTCCCATGGAAGACCGGGCAAGAGAAGAGCTGCAGTCTGACCCAGCCCTTGCCATTGACCCAGAAGCTGTAGGCTCCATCCTGTTCAGTTTTGAATTTTGTAGACTCCAATCACTAGCCGAATGCTGATTCACTGAAACATTTCTGTTACATATCCCTGGAAGAATGAACATATTTAAAGCGTTTTCCTTTTGTTACTGAAAAAATATGGAATACATTTCACTTAATTATAGCAGGCATTTCTGCTGTTCCTCACATTCGGATTATAATTCTAGGTCAAAACTGAAAGTATTGCACATATTAAGGTATTTCCCTCCTTCCCTCCCTCCCACCCACCCAACCTGGTATATGCTGGAACTACAATTGACTGAATTGAGAACAACTAAACAATGGCTTTTCTGCCTCTGGATTCCAACTGTACTACCGGTAACAACATATTAAAGTCAGGAAAATCTTGTGTAGAAACATTTTGTGAGATATGCAGAGATTTCCTCCAGAAAAGCCAAACTTTTTAAAGTGGGGATGGCATTTCAAATATCCTAAACTGTGATTCATAGTTGTAATTCTTTAAAATGCAATATGAGAGCTTCAAACTTATGGAATCCATCTTTCAGAACTGATTTTCTATTTTACTGTTTTATCCGCTCTGCATCTATGCATCAAATGTTCTAGGCCCATGATGGTGAACCTATGGCATGCGTGCCAGAGGTGGCACGCAGAGCCCTCTCTGTGGGCGGGCATGCCGTTGCCAGCTGCTCTTCCGGGTTCTGGCACGTGCATGTGCGCCGGCCAGCTGGTCTTCAGCATCAAGTGCTGAAACTGGAGCGTGTGTTCTGAAGCATCGGAAGAAAGAACTTGGAAGAAAGCAGCTGGCCAGCGCACATGAAACCCGGAAGAGCAGCTGGCTATCGTGCACATGCACACCGGCCAGCTTCTCTTCCGGGTTCTGGCGCACTCGCACTCCAGTTTCGGCACCCTGTGCCAAAAAGGTTAATCATCACTGTTCTAGGCACTAAAGTATAGACCAGTCATGTCAATCGCTTGTGATTTCAAACTTCAAATTTGCAAACCAGACCAACCTACTGTTTACAATACTTGTTTGTTGGAGGATTGCAAATTATCTTTTGATCATACAGTTACGATTTATTAACATTTTGGGGTCCTAATTAAAGGAAAAAAGGGAATTACAAACAAACCCATATTGGCTCCAAAATTTTCTTGATTTTCAATCATTCTTGGTCTCTCAGCCATCATGGTTTGCTTCTGCAACAATGAATATGAACTAGCATTTCTCACTGATGAGACAGAATCCACCGATATAGGACTATCTAAAGATATGGCTCTGTTGAAAGGAGGGCGGGCAATCTGCCTAGACTGGGGACTTCTGACACCTATTAGAAATTAAAATAAATTGTAAGCGCATCATCTGTAAAAATATTATCTGTATGTGTATTCAATTATTATTATTAAAGAAATTAGTAAAGAAATATAGTGATATGCTCCAGAAAAATATTATATTCTAATGTGAAATTAAATTAATATAATATTTATTTTTATCTGTACACTTTGTATTAACTATATCTTCTTCAGCCACATGTTCAATTCTATAAAGGTCCAGAAAATACAATCTAATATACCTAAAAACAAGGTAAAAAGATAACAATAAAAATGAACTACTGTATCGATTTTATTGATTTATAAACATAAACTGTTTTGTGAAATAAAATCAAAGCACAAATAATTCCTTACCCATTGGTGTATTTCCTTGGCATAGAGGTAGCTTATTTCCCATACTAACTCCATTTGTAGGTATAGGATTATGGCAAAAATCTGAACTATTTAGATCACCCAAAATGGCATCTAAATTATCCACCAAATTGCCACTTATCTGCAAAACATTTCAAATAGTGAATTTAGTTTTTGAAATTTCTAGAACGGGTTTTATAAGCTTAATATGGACTCAAAACATATGCCTCTGAGACTTAGCATTTAAATCAACAAAAACAAATGGGCAACAGAGTACATTTTTGTCTAGGAAGAATTAAAAAAAACTATTCAGTAAGCCCATACACATAACCCATTTAAAGGATAACTTAGAAAAAAAGAAAGTGATTGCTTAGTAGTTCAACCTTTCATTTATTTAACCTAATGGAATAATTTTAAAATATGTATTAAAATATTCAATCTTTTAAAATATTAACTATTTCTAAGGTCTTTAAATCATAGGTGGAATCTACTTAAAAGAGGTATTCCATCTTTTCTCCTATAGAAAGGAATGGCTGTTCAGAATTGGTCTCACCTGGAACTAGTCATGTAAAAATCTTTTTTTTTTTTAAAGGCAATTGCTATTATATAACTAAGTTAAGAACAATGTAAGACAACTCCTTCTGGAGTTTTATTTGTTTATGGACTGTTGGAATTTTTAATCTGCTTGTCAAATAAGTTTGTGGAATGAAACTAAGAGTAAATATTCTTTTAATGGACATTCTGCTTAACATTGAATACTTATACACTACCTCTTCTGTGGGTTCTGTCTTTATTTTCATCTCCTTTTCATTACTTGATGTAGGTATGGCCGAACTACAACACGGTCCCATCTTGGTATCCAGAGTCTCAATTTTAGGTTTAATGTCTTTTAAAAGTGGTTCCTTTCCATCATCCTTATCAAGCAAGTATCTAAGCAGGGCATGATTCTCTTTCTTTTTAGGACTCATTTGTTCCTGTTTCACTACTTCTCCACAGGAAACTGTGTTAGTATCATGAAATGGATCTTTACCAGTAGCTTCAGCTGTGATTTTTGCTACTTCTGCTGGAGAATTACCATTTCGGAGCAACTTATGTAAAATCTTATGCTTCTCTTGCATGTTTGATGAAGAAACTCCTCCCGATGTAGAAGATGAAACACCAGACGAAGGACTTGTAGCATTGTTAGAAGATTCTTTGCAGCTGGAGTCCAACGGTGAATTTGAAAGTGTTGGGTGTCCTCTCTCCTCCGAGGAACAAGTTAGCAATTGAAGAAGCTTCTTATGTCCTTTGCTTTCAGCTGGTCCCCTCTGATCAACACCTTCAAGGCTCTCCTCTTTGCTATCTTTATTTGAGTCCCTGCTGTTTGACTGGCACATAGAGCTCTCCACTTGATTCTGTTCACAAAACATGCCGGGGGGGCTTTTGGAATCCTGGCTCCCCATTTTGCTTTGTGGAGGAGCATTCATATTTGGAGAACTGTCCAGTTTAGGCCCCGGTGAAGAAAGTGTGGATAGCAGGGTTGTTCCAACTCCCTCACTAATGGCTTGAAGAGCGCTAAGTGAGCTGCTTGAAAAGTTGTTGCTGCTTGAATTGCTGACCGGTCCCATTGGAGAGTGTACCCCTATAAAAATAGTTCATAGTTTTAATAAAAAAGAATAATTCATAAATATTGAAAATGTCTCAGGAAAAAAGGAAAGCAAAGCGGAACTATTTTCCATGCGATGTTTCTCACAACAGAATAAGGATGTAATTAATTTGACTAAATCGACTCAAGGTTCATGTTTCAATACATTTCAGGGAATATCTTTAAAGACTAGGTTATAAGTCAAAATAAAAAAGTAATCTTCAGTAAATAAATGGATGTTTTATATTAAAATGAAATATTACTTAGAAAGCCACCTTTACCTGGTACGGGAGAAAACTGGTGTGAATTCACTTTTGGACTCCCACGATTCCTAGGCGATATCATTATATTCGGCTGACTGGCATTCAAGCTTGGGCTGCCGTGTGGTGGGCTACTGATATTTAATCCATAATTATTTTGGTAAGGAAAAGGCTGCATTCCTTGCCCAGAGTTCATTGATCCCATATTTCCTGGACCTCCATACCTAGCACCACTCATCTGCCCCATGATGTTAGGATCTCCCATGGCATAGTTCCTGTTTTGAAGAGGTACATTTTGCCCAGGCATCATATTCATAACACCACTACATGAATTAGTGTTCATAGTTGTAGAAGCTCTTATGTTCTGTCCCATTGTATTGGGGTTTGGTCGATATCCATTTTGTTCTCTGAAAAGTTGAACAAAGGAATACAATAAAATCAGGCCCCAAATCCACTTTTTAATCGTGTTACATTAAACCCACAGAAGAAAAATACACCTACAAACAATATAATACAATATCTCAAGATTAATAAAAGAAAAAAAAGGTTTGAAAAATCATGGCGCAACTCCCCAAAATTGACCAGCTCCTTTCCTGTCCTTTTTGAAAATGAAAATTGATTAAATGATGATAATTCTTGCAATGTTTTTTTTTTGGGGGGGGGGGGGGTTCTGGTGTGATTAGAATGACCCTGCCGGCAGGGGAAAGGTTGTTGTGGTTAAGGTTGTTGCGGGATCGCATCCTCCCACATACATCCCTGCGGCCAATACGCTCACACAGGGAGGGACTTCTCCTGGTGCCATCCACTGGACAATGCCGGCGGGCGACACCGAGGAGTAGGGCCTTCTCTGTGATGGGCCCAACCCTCTGGAATGACCTCCCCCCCGACATTAGAACCACTTCTGACCTCCGCTCCTTCCGGCAAAAACTGAAGACCCACCTGTTCCGATTAGCAGGCCTGGCATAATTCAACTGTCCCTCCTGGCAAACGCACTATATCTGGTTATTTTAGGGGTTTTTTAATTCACTGTATTTGTTTTTAGGGGTTTGAACTTATTTTAATCTGCTTTGTACAGTTCTTTTAATGTCATTCTTACCTCCTCCATGTCAACTGTCAACTGTACATACTTAATTTTATTGTATCTGATATATTTTGTATGAACTGTACACCGCCCCGAGTCCCTTTCGGGAGAGGGGGCGGTCTAGAAGCATTAAATTAAATTAAATTAAATTAAAATTAATAGTTACTACTTGGTGCAAAAGATAATGGATTGTTTTTCAGCATTATTTATTGTTTAATCTGTTTAATTAAAACAATTATTAAGCAAGTATAACAGAAAAGGAAAAACACACTGGTATTAATTCAGTAAAAAAAACTAATTGCAACTAATAAATCATTAATGTGATTAATTGTTTTTAATGGAGAAAGATCTAATGCCCATTCTCTGCCTGCCTCATTGGCTTTCACTGCCTGTGCCCTCCTGTTAGTCTTACTTGCCAATCGGCTTGCCTGGGTTTCCACCTCTTGCCCGGTCAGTCGTATGAGGATTCACCTAATGAGCCATGTAGTCCTCAGATTACAACAACAGCTGGGTGGGCCAGGATTGCCCTCACTAAGCAATGCAGACATATGATCTAATACTGTATGACTGCATCACTTAGTGGTGGAAATTCCAATCCCAATTGCCCTTGTTATTCAAGAACTACCTGTAACCTATTTAAATGCATTGGTGGTATCTGTCAGGCTCCAAAAACTAAGAAAGAAATGATTAGGCAGTTTTCTAAGCAGTTTCTTTCTTCACCTATAGAGAAAAAATATTGCCAAACTATAGCAATCTCTTGCACCATAAAACATATACTTTGGGAACTATTATGGAAGAGTCTTTGTCACCCCTTTTCCCCCTAAACTACGCTGTGTCACTTTAATTAGTTCCACTAAAACCAAACCCTGATTATATTCTATGCCACAAAAGACATATTATCCAAGCCAAAAGACATATTATCCAAGCCAGTAATTTCAGGGAGTTCTGTTTCCAAAAAATGGTTAAGGAAGAAAAGTAAACACCTTTTCTTCTTCATTCCTTTCCTCTTGAGATTAGCTCAACTGACCTTAAGATACTGCAGAAGCCCCAACATTTATGCTCACTTAAATAACACATAGGACTACCATTTTTTTATCTTTAAGCCAAAACCATAATAAAAAAATAATTCTTGGGAAGATAATAAGTAACTGTATTTATTTTGCCATGGAGTGAAACTATTTCCCATAAATTCAGCTGCTACTTTTTAAAATCACAAGATATGAACAAACTCAGTTGGTTACCTATTCATATTGCTGAACTAGCTTCTAGGTTACAGCCAAAGGTATATTGACATATACCTTTGGCTGTAACCTAGTAGCTAGTTCAGCAATATGAATAGGTAGAAATTTTCAATAAAAACCACCTGCATGAGAGTAATCATGAGCTGTATTCCGAAATAAGATAACTATGTCATTTTTTGCTATTCAGGAAATATGTTAAAAAGAAACGGTGAATTCTCTAGCACGATTTATCTGGTCATCTTGTTCTCCTATTCTGGCTTACAAAACGGAAAACCGGTCTTATTCCATGAAGACCATTATGTGAATCTGAACTAGTTACCAGACTAAACAAACATGTCACATACCAATGTTAATATCTCAAATTTTACTCAAATAAGCATTTAATAAAGGCTTACGCTTTGGAAATCCTAAAATGTGATTGTAATTTTACCTTTGAAGAAAGTGGGTAGAGATAAATCCATGACGGTCATTGGTAACTGGATTTCGGAATAATTTACTTTTCGTTTGTGCTGTCACTATTGTCCCATCAGCTAAAGAGAACCGGTAGAGTGGAGTTTCAGCAATGCCTTGCATGTAAGCTGTTTAGGAAAAACAGATTTTTATTAGAAGAGCACCTTCCTGTTCATATTTCATGTTACACAAATGGTGGCTTGCAAAGTAAGACAGACATTTTAAAAGATCAAGTTTGGTGTCTACTAACTTTTGCCTAAAATGCATACACGTGAAAGACAACAACAGCAACAAATCTACATAGCTTGTGTGTGTGAATTTGTACATTGTGGGGGAAATGGCAATGTATGTCAAAAGGCAACAGAGCTAATCCTATTTTGCCTAGGTTTCATTGTAATAATCATTACCTGCAGAAACAGAGACGCCGAATTGGAGGGGTCAGGATTTTATTAAAGCAAGCAGGAACTATTTTGATACGCCACCTCCCAGCAACCATTTTATGAAAACAAAGTATCACCTCACAGCAGTGAGGAAATTCAGTGGCAGCAAAAAATAGCAAGCAAAATCTAAAAGGGAGTCTTAAACTTGTCATCCTCTTAAGAGCCAAGGTGGCGCAGTGGTTAGAGTGCAGTACTGCAGTTATTTCTGCTGCCTGCCGACTGCCTGCAATCTCATCAGACTCAAGGTTGACTCAGCCTTCCATCCTTCCGAAGTTGGTAAAAGGAGGAGCCAGATTGTTTGGGGTCTGACTCTGTAAACCGCTTAGAGACGGCTGTAAAGCACTGTGAAGCGGTATATAAGTCTAACTGATATTGCTATTAAGAGTAAAAGAAAGACTAATTTCTCTGCCATACTTTATATAATTGGACATCATTTGATATGTTATTTTTATATGAAAATGCATGCTCCAATTAAAACTTCCAAGACAACGATTCACTGTATTTGTTTCAAATTGGTCCTAAAAATAAATAACCCTCCTTTATTTTTAAAATTAACCCCTCAACAGCTTTCAAGTTCCAGATTTTACCTTCTTGATAGTGCCGCTTGTTTGACCAGGGCTGACCTTCATTTTGGCATAAAAATCTCTGAATGCAACGGCGGATTGTATCTTCAAATCCCGGTCTCATAGACCTTAAAGAATTTGTATCTATGTTAACAAGTTTACCTGCCGAATAGAAAAAGAAACTATTGGGAATATCCTTGATATAGTTATACTTAATTAAATGAATGCTGTGTTACTAGAATTTATAAAAAAAATATGCATTGCAATGTTATTAAAAAATAAAAGCATAGAACCTTAATTGAATAAAATACTGGAAATAAGCAAATAAAGAATATTAAATAAGAAAATATCAACCAAATAAAACTTATTCATACATTTAATTAATCTAAAAGAATGGACGCCAGTTGCAATTTTGGAAAAAATAAATTCCATAATTTAGGAGCAATATAGGACAAATCTCCCAATGAGCCTTAGGTGAACTAGTTCATATAATCAGACAGACAGTTCCTTCAATGAGTCCTAAACGTTTAAGGTTTGAAACAATTTTAGTTCAGCCAGAAAATAATAGGCAAATACTGCAAACTGGAAGCACTACAAGAAAAAAATTCTGAAATCATAATGTCCTTGTAGATTCCATCCTTAGGCGGAACACAGCAGTGAAAGCAGTTAATGGTGCCAGTTAGTTGGCACATATGACATCATTGCTCTGCGATGTGCATTGGTTACCAGTTTGTTTCTGGGTTCAATTCAAGATGCTGGTAGTTACCTTTAAAGCCTTATATGACTTGGGTGAGGTTACTTATATGACCATCTCACCACGGTGGTTTCAATCTAATCCAGCAGGACGCACATTCTCAGTACGGTTGGCCAAAAGGTGCATGCTTAGCAGGGCCTTGAAAAAGTGCCTTTTTTGCCATAGCATCTGCCCTCTGGAACATCATCTTTTGCAAGATTAGGCTGGCCCCCACCCTCATTGCTGTTTTATGTTTTTGGTAAGATTTCAGAAGTGGTTTACCATTGCCTCTTTCCTAGGCTTAAAGGAGAGTGACTGGCCCAACACCACCCAACTAGCTTTGTGCCTAAGATAGGACTAAAATGCACCTTCTCCTGTTTTCTAACTGATGGCCCAACCATTACACCAAAGTAGCTCTCGTTTCATTTTTATTTTTTCTTATTTTAGCAATTGCACTTTTTATTTAAAGTTGTGTGCCACCCAAACTCATGCACGTCAGATGGGCAGCCATATAAATTGAATGAATTCATAAATAAATAATATGCTTGAGGACAATTAGTAACACAAACCATGTTTATTCCTATAGTTTGCATTAAACAATGTATTTGATGGGTTTTTCAAGTAGAATTCTCACCTGACAGATCATGTCTAGTAACAAAGCTCTCTGTGTTTGGGGAAAATACCCTCTCTACTGTCGAGATACGGCGTGCGACACATATCATACAGGACTGCAAATCTGAAATACAAAATATTTTATGACATATTTAAAAGTCTGACTACTTTCAGCACACTATCAAAGAGCTTCCATTTCCTGGTCAACTTACAAAAGGTAAATGTAAAGGTTCCCCTCGCACATATATGCTGGTCATTCCCGACTCTAGAGAGGGTACTCATCTCCGTTTCAAAGCCGAAGAGCCAGCATTGTCCAAAGACAGTGGTCATGTGGCCGGCATGACTAAACGCCAATGGCGCCTGGAACGCTGTTACCTTTCCACCAAAGGTGGTCCCTATTTTTCTACTTGCATTTTTACATGCTTTTGAACTGCTAGGTTGGCAAAACTGGGACAAGTAATGGGAGTTCACTCCATTACACGGTGCTAGGGATTCAAACCGCCAACCTTTCTGATCCACAAGCTCAGTGTCTTAGCCACCGAGCCACCACGTCCCTATGAGATATATGTATATAGAGATATGTGACATATACAGCAGTATAAATGAATGGAATACATTTAAATAAATGGATGATTTGCCATTACCTTCCCCTTCTTCTAGCATGGCTCTTGGTTGTGATAAAGCAAAACACTGCATGGTTTCAAATCTTTGATGCAATTCCTGACTACTTCCCATATCTTCTAGAAGTTCATTTAATGGTTTCACCATCATACGACAATTAAATGTGTGACTTTTCTGTCTCGGTGCTTCATTGGTCCAAGAAACTCCATTCACTAAAAAAAAAAAAAAGTAATAAGACTTTCTTATTAAGTTGTTGGAAAAAGAATGATGACTTTAATTCTGCATTTATCCAGCTACACTGGCTAGTTAGAACCGAAGAGGGTTGGGGTTAGGGCATGCTATTGTATGTAACATTTATGGACTGCAAAAAATTATCCACAACAGAAAAAGAAAAACCAATTTAATGCATGGGATATCGTGTATCAGGGAAGCAAAAACCAAAATCTGCTATAAATATATTAAAGGTGGAAGAAGGTAGAGGATTCTTCTAATATCAACCATTGGTGTTTGCAACATGAACTTATTTATTTATTTATTTATATCCCATCTTTATTATTTTTACAACTCAAGGCTGTGAACATATCCTGTGTGGTGAGCTGGGTTGACATAAAATGACTGGCCTAAGGTCACCCTGCTGGCTTTCATGGCTAAGGTGGGACTAGAACTCACAGTCTCCTTCCTTCTAGCCTGGTGCCTTAACCACTAGACCAAGAGTGTCAAACTCACGGCCTGCAGGCTGGATGCGTCATGCACTTGCTATGCCCAGCCCCATTTTACAGAAAGTGGGAAAGTCGTGATACGTCATATGATGACAACACGACAACGCGAGTTTGACACCCCTGCACTAGACCAAACTAATTTTCTTGCACTTGAACAATGAAAGCTGGAAAGACAATCAAGCAGTAGTCTCACTCCAACTATTCCCATTTCTATTCTGTGTTCCCTAAATGTTATCAGTACTGTCAATCATACACAACAATGCTAATTTGCAAGCATATTAAGAGATACACTCCACGATTTTGCTGGAATCATTATGGTAGAGATTTAAGTCCAGGTGTCTTTGCCATCAAGTGAATCATTTCTGGGAATTAGAGCGATATACTGTATGAAAACCTAACTCTAATAGAACTAATAATATTGGCCACAACTGAATTTGCATCTTTTCCCACTTAATGTTTTATTATGATTAACATCAAGATTTAACCATATTTACTTAAAACATTAAGATGGGGTAATAGACTTCTATTACAAAAAATAAATTTTGATTGATATTATGTTCAGCAAAGTTTGGTAAAAATGAAAGTCGGCATTTTAACAGACTCCATATAATGGTATATTTTAAATAAACTGAACATCAATATTTCAATCTGCATTAACAGAAAATAGCATGTGTTTACTTACTAAATATATTCTTTGTTTTTCCATAAACGCTCAAGGCATTTTACATGAAGGAATCCCCTAATCTCACAACAATCCTCTGAGGTCGACTGAGAAAATCAGAGGTGGGTTGCTCCCCGTTCGGCCCAGATCGGACGAACCGGTAGTAGCGGCGGCAGGAGACTCCACCCACCTGCCTGCGCATGCGCAGAAGTATTGCATGCACACGCCTGAACCAGAAGTTTAAAAAATTGGCAACCCACCACAGAAAGTGTGTGTGCGTGTTTGTGTGATAACAATTTAAATTACATAAACCATATTTTTCAAGAAGTTACAAAGATCCAAGTATAATTTGTTTAAATACCTAATTTTGCTGAAAACTCTTAATATTAAGGTACAATGTGAATTAAAATTTAAAAAAGTACTTTAAAGTTAATACTGTAGTTTAAATTAAACATATTTTTTTAAAGAAAAGGTCAATTTTGCACATTTCACATACCAAGTGATTATGAAAAGCTTTCTTACCTGCAGATTTGGGTAAATTTTTAAGAAAATCTTTCCGATCTTCCTCGTGTAAGATACTGTAAACACTTGTATTAACCAGGTCCTCTTGTTTATATTGCAAATACTGAGTGACGTTTTCAGATACAAATACAATGTTTCCGTCCCTATTTACTACAAATAAGAAGCCATCTAATGCCTAGAAATAAAGTTATGGAAAGCTAGTATTGAGGCATTTAAACACAGAGATATATTAACAGTTATTATGCACTGAAATAAATATCAGTGTTGCTGATGATATTACCTAGTTTGGTGATGAAACATTGACAAGTAAACAACCAAGCTGAAAACAACCAAGCACAAAAAACCCCACAGTTCAACCAAGAGCTAAAAATATTCTCTGCTATCAGTATTTTATAATCCTACACTTAACAACACAATATCTATTGCATTCACTTATAATCCTAGACTTGCACTGTGTGTATACACAGCATATGCCTCCTAGTTGATAGGATGTGGGCAAAATTATATTGGCTTACAACATAGTATTTTGATTCTAGCTTGGATAGATTAGCAGGAGCATCTGTAAAGTAAAACTGAACTTCCATTATCCTTGCACGATGCTGGCCAAAATGTGCCAAAATAGGCCAGTATTGTCCTTGTTTTTATCAGGAACTCTGAAGTCTGGCATGAAAATGATTACATCTGAAAACCTGGTCGATATCTTCTTTCTCTTATTTGAAAACATTACATGAAAGTCTTGATTAATCAGAGGGATAATGGACAGCAAAGTATCTCTGGGCCAATCTGGTGGCATCCATGCCATATAGAAGGCTGTATTATGCAATGTGAAAAAAATAACCTAAAAGGGCAGAGAGTTAATGCATTAAAGAAAAAAAAAGATATGTTTTATATCTTTGAAACTAAGAAAAAGAGGAAAGAGTGTAACTGAGTTGAATGGTCTCATCTTGTGTGAGAATATCTGTAGGGAAGTGAATGTGTAGATTTAATTATGAATAAAAGAATGAAAAGATATGCCAGGAAGTATCAATAAGTTATCATGGGTGCATACGTAAGCCAGAATCCATAGATGATAAAGATCGAATGTTACACTCCAGTGAATGGTGACAATGGATAACTGAAGATGAGATAGGAGGAAAAATTGTGTAGCATTTTGAATGAATGTGATATAGGAGATTGGGTCATACAGAGAGAATGAATAAGGAACAAATTGTAAAACATACATAAAGGAACAGCAAGTGCTTTGAGAGGTATCGGATGATGTAGAAAGTCATGGATGGATGAGGTTGATGAGGTCTTCATAAAGAGGAAGGTGAAAAATTTAAAGAACAAAGGGCAATATATAAAGCAGTATGTGGATGCAATGAAAGGAACAATGTCTATAAAAACAAAAAAGGAATGAAGACGTACAGGTAGTCCGCGACTTACGAATGTAATTGAGGCCAGAACTGTGGTCCTAAGTCATGCCGGTTGTTACCTGATTTTACGACCTTTTTTCCACAGTGAATCACTGCAGTTAAGTGAATGTGTTGGTCATTAAGCAAATCCACTGTCTGCTATGGGCAGCTGGGGAGGGGGGGGGGCGTTTGCCAGAAACTGGAACACCGGTTTTCAGCAAAAAGAAAAAGTTGTAAATCTTGGTCATGTGAAACCACAGGGACTGTCAGAATTTTGAATCCAGATCATAAGTAGCCTTGGGGATGTCTCTTGTAATTTAAACAGTTACTAAGCAACCAGTTGTTAAATTCAGAACCATCTGAATATCACAGGTGTTAAACTCGCCATGTCAAGCTGTCATGTGACATATGCTTTTTCCCTTCCCGGAGCTGGGATGGACGTGGCCTGCATGTGACGCATCTGGCCCACGGGCCACCAGTTTGACACCCCTGATCTATATAATAAATTGTTTTGTGATAAATTAGTTTTAGCTATTTCTTTCTGTACTTTTCATTTAAATGAAATAAAGGGAGGTGAGTGGCTCAAAATGCAAAAAAGAAATAAACAAATATTTCTTTGGCTTAATATGACTTGCAGCATCCAATCTGGGTCAGTCACCGGGGCCAGAGGTTTTAGTATTCTGAGCTTTCAGGTTCATTCTGAAGCCCATCCTCAGGAACTTCTCTTCCATCAGAATATGTGCTTTGGGCTATATTTATTTGTGCCTGGTTGTGTGTGGCTTTTTAGTTCTTGATTGGGGTGTTGAGGGTCAGCTAGTAAGTCACTGGCTGGTTGTTTCCTTGTGGTGCCAAGTCCTCAACCCCCAAGTACCTGATAAGCTGGTGGTAAATCAATACTCATGTTGACTGACAAGGGGTCCATTTCCCAGGCTTCAATCCCTGGCTATTTCCCTGGCTATTTTTAATCTGCTCAGCCAACAATCTTAGTAGCTGGGAATTTGAACATATGTCCTTGTTCATTGTCATTGTTGTTTCCTATCCTTTTTCTGGGGTCTTTGTAACAATGCTCATTCTGAACAGGAATAACATGGTGGGTATGTATGCATAAATACTTGTAAATAATCCTATACTTACTTATTCAGAAGGACGCCACTAAAATCAATGGAATTGCTTCCCTAAAAGAGTACTAAGAATTACAATCTAAGTGGGAACAGAATAGTATTGATTTTGTTCTTTAAAAATTATTAATAAAAGCAATGCCCAACTCAATTACTCATTTCCAAACCTGATGATCTACAATACATTCCAAAAAGGTGGACCAAAAGTCATGCTAATTCAGAATGGATATGTATTACACTCCAACATATCATCTCACTAGGAAAAGGGTACATTACTCATTTTCTAGGAATGGAGAAGAAATCTCAATTTTTACAGTTTTGGAACTGTAAAAATATTGAGAGCTGATAGATTCTCAATCATCCAGGTCAAGGTTGTCCCAAAGTTGCTTTTTCAAGAGAAAACCCCACCATCCAGTCATGATCATGATGTACTGATTGTGTTAGAAACTTCTTGGACGAGAAGCGAAGCGTCTTCAAAGAAAAACCAGAAAGTCCAGTTGCCTCTTGAAAAAGCACCTTTGGGACATACTTTTAGTATTGCTCAATTCTGTGGAATCATTAGCACAGCAGAAAGCTCTATATTTGTTATTATACGTATTTGTAGTTGTCAAATAGCTATGTTCAGAAGATTCTTCATAGACATATCCCAACACTATCTATTAACACTATATACTTACAATACAATAGCAGAGTTGGAAGGGACCTTGGAGGTCTTCTAGTCCAACCCCCTGCGTAGGCAGGAAACCTTATACCGTCTCAGACAAATGGCCATCTAACATCTTCTTAAAGACTTCCAGTGTTGGGCCATTCACAACTTCTGGAAGCAAGCTGTTCCACTGATTGATTGTTCTAACTGCAGGAAATTTCTCCTCCCTTTTAAGTTGCTTCTCTCCTTGATTAGTTTCCACCCATTGTTTCTTGCTCTACCCTCAGGTGCCTTGGAGAATAGTTTGACTCCCTCTTCTTTGTGGCAACCTCTGAGATATTGGAACACTGCTATCATGTCTCCCCTAGTCCTTCTTTTCATTAAACTAGACATACCCAGTTCCTGCAACTGTTTTTCATATGTTTTAGTCTCCAGTCCCCTAATCATCTTTGTTGCTCTTCTCTGCACTCTTTCTAGAGTCTCCACATCTTTTCTACATCGTGGTGACCAAAACTGAATGCCGTATTCCAAGTGTGGCCTTACCAAGACATTATAAAGTGGTATTAATACTTCATGTGATCTTCATTCTATCCCTCTGTTGATGCAGCCTAGAACTGTGTTGGCTTTTTTGGCAGCTGCTGCACGCTGCTGGCTCATGTTTAAATGGTTGTCTACTAGGATTCCAAGATCCCTCTCACAGTTGCTACTATTGAGCAAGGTACCACCTATACTGTACCTGTGCATTTTCTTTTTCTTGCCTAAATGTAGAACCTTACTTTTTTCACCGTTGAATTTCATTTTGTTAGATAATTCCCAGTGTTCACGTTTGTCAAGATCCTTCTGTATCTTAAGCCTATCTTCTGGAGTATTGGCTATGCCAGCTTGGTGTCATCTGCAAATTTGATGAGTTCCCCATTTATCCCCTCACCCAAATCATTGATGAAGATGTTGAAGAGTACTGGGCCTAAAACAAAGCCTTGGGATACTCCACTGCATACTTCCCTCCATATAGATGCAGTTCCATTGAGGACTACACGTTGAGTGCGGTTGGTCAGCCTATTAAAAATCCATCTGGTGGTGATCCTGTCTAACCCACATTTTTCTACTTGCCTGTAAGAGGAGTGGTCCCAGTGAATCTTTATCAATAACACCCTGTCCAGTTGAAGATACATCTGCCTTCTGAACATCATCATCAGTAGATGCTGTTTTTCCTGAAATTGAAAAGCAAGTCTTGAAAAAGATAATACTATATATGTAAGCATGCCATGGGATATATACAGATTTAACTGTTACTATTTATTATTAAAATGCTTAAAATTATTTAATGAGAATTTAAACAGCTGAAAAAAACAGTACTGAACCATACACAATATTAATCTTTATTCCATACTAAAGGATGAAAGCTTCCTTGGTGACATAGAAAATATAAATTCAGCTTAACCATGACATTGTTTGATAATGAAGTAAAAGATAAAGGAGACCTTGTGGATTTTATTCTGCTAGTCGTTGTCAACTATAACAAACAGTGCTCATCTCCATTTTAAAGCCATTGAGCCAGCGCTGTCCGAAGACATTTCCGCAGTCATGTGGCCAGTATGATGTCACAGAGCACTGTTACCTTCCCACCGAAGTGGTACCTATTTATCTACTCGCATTTGCATGCTTTCAAACTCCTAGGTTGGCAAGAGTGGGGCAAGGACGGTAACTCACTCCATACTGTGGTGCTCGGGTCTTGAACCTGGGTTGCCGGCTTTCCAGCCAACAAGCCCAGCATCCTAACTGCTGAGCCACCGTACCGCCCTTGAAAATGAAGACTGGGTAAGTATTCAAATGAGAAGAAACTATCCAGAATTGTGTTATGATAGCTTAAGGAGAGAGCCATAAGTCTAACTTTTTCTTCTATGACCTCTTTTATGTTCTTTCTTTTCTCCCTTCAAAACAATAAAATGATTGTGGAAATGATTTAAATGGTTCCTTCCAGCTCTTGATTCCATGACAGTATGAATTGGCTCTTCTATTATACATGCTAGTCCATGTATGATATGCCATATGCTAAATAAATAAATAAAATGACTTGGATCCAAACAATACGTTATTTTACTGACTCTAATAGAGTGTAATAAATGTAAATGTATGAATCTTTTAGTAAAACATTAGTCAACCTTTCAGTTATTTTATTTGTGATATCCATGTTGTTAATGTTAGCTTAAGCGGCAAAAATATTTAGCAGAAAATAAAATGTATCTCATATTTTAAAGCTAAAATCAGACTCGTGTCTACATGATTTTTAGATAAAAGGGATATTTTATATAAATTAAGAATCAGTCTTGCCTTGTTCCTTTATCTGGCGTATCTGTCGAACTGTTTCCTTTAAAATTGCACATTTATCTGGTTTAACATTGAAATGATCAATGTCACTCAAATTAGCAGATATCAGTTCAGCCAGTTCTTCAATATATTTACTTTCCTGCTCCCGTCGCCGTTTCTCTCCACTGCATACAAGACTTAAAGAGAGAGAAAGATAGAGGTTTTATGGGTTAAGGCTTCTGATCATATGATTTCCCTTTATAAAATATATTAATCAAACTGCTACATTAAAAGTGGTTTTGATTTATTATAAATATAAATATAAATATTTATAATAAATAAATATATTAAATAACTTCAATTTAGCAAGTCACATCTAACCCTTTGGAAATGACACACACACCCCGCCCCCATGGCCACACTGATATTTCCCAACTGGGTGTCAAGAGGCTAAATGTTACACTGTTTTTGAGGAGTACTGATTTCAGAGTAGGAATTTATCACAATGTTTTTCAAGGTTGAATAAAAAAATCAATACAAGAATGCAAATGAAAGGAGAGAGGGAGAGTTGAGGTCTACTACTGGCTTTTCTTAACTCTCAGTTTGCTTCAACTCTCTAATATATAATCCCAACAGATTATCCTTGAAGAATCAAGTCAAAAATGACTGCCTGGTCCTACTCTATTGAATTAAACATGTACCTGATTTACCATGTTTCCCCAAAAATACAACCTACCCTGAAAACTAGCCCCGCCCTGTTTTTGTGTGTGGGCCTAATATAAGCCCTACCCCAAATATAAGCCCTAGTGAAGGGGGCACGGCCAGCATAGGAGGTGGTGAGCGTGCATGGGCCGACAGTATCTGGCAGCAGCCACAGCCCATGTAGCACCGGTGAGTTGAGTACCTGTGTAAGCAGCAGGCGGAGGCAGACACCCGGGGGGGGGGGGGGAGGCAGGCGATCTGGACATGCTGGACAGGCTGTGGGATAGCTGACCGTCAGTGGGCCAGGGTGTCGGTTGGCCACGGGAGGCTTATCTTCATGTCTCTTGGCTTGCCTGCAGCCTGCGCAGCACATTAGGATTGCCTGCCTTCCACTCCATGCATTGGGATCACCTGCCTTCCGTTCTCTGCCTTCTACTCTGCGTAGCCCCAGAGTGCGCCGTCCAAAGGACTGACAAGCTGCAGCTGTTATCGGATACAGTCAGTCCTCATGCGCTGGGGATGGGGAGCCCACGGCTAATCACCCTATTTCCCCCAAAATAAGCCCTAGTCCTTATTTGGGGGGGGCACAAATAACACCAGGTCTTATTTTGGGGAAAACACAGTATATACTTAATAATCTCCCCCTCCCCCTAAATTTTTTCTTCTTGTAATAATATGGCTTTACTTCATTTCAACATTTTAGATATGCTATCAACTGAACTCTAATCTAAATATTAACTCAATTTTAAATTCTGAAATTAGCATACATTATTTGTAAATGTTCTATAGTAACATTATTTTAAAAACTTGGAAATACTTTACCCTGGTCCGGCAATATCACATGGTTTTCGTTTTCTTGAGTCACTGTTCATACTGTCCAAGATGTTCTCTCCTAATCCACTCATTCTGATCATGCATCAGCAGCTGAAACCATCAAGAAATACAGCAATTGAGTTTAAAATTTTGCCTAAGAAAAAAAGGTAAACATTCGGAAAAACATTCCAGAATGACAGGATTGTGAAGGACTGATGATCATGTACTTTAATGGCTTTCAGTTTATTCATCCACTGCTATTTTAAAACTCAACTTTCAATCCTTTTTCCTATGTTCAACTTTCTGTTTTCCTGAATAATTATGTTACTTGATGCTCCCAAGTCTAGGGACTTCCGGAAGACTGTAAAAAATATAAAGAAATTCACCACAGACATCAAAGGATATAGACCCATGGTGGTTTATAATGAAAATCAATAATAAAGCATCCACAATGTATCAAACATGTAAACTATCCATGCCAAAAATATTTTAAAAACACAGCTGGAGAAAACGTAGCAGCTGCTTCCTCTTCCTGCTTCTGCTCCTCCTCCTCATATACCAGAAATTCAAGATAACAATCTCCTCTGTTACCTAACAGACATGCTCTCTGTCTCAATAAGGGCACCACACTCTGCTACAGATTCAAAATACGGGTGCAATGTACTTTGGGCACAGCTGTGGGTTGCTCCCAGTTTTACTACTGGTTCATTTCACACGCGCTTCATATGCACAGAATAATTTACAGTGAGCGTGTGCACTAAACAACATGCCGGCAACGGCAGCAGCGATCACGGAACTAGTTTGGGGGTGTGGCCAGCCTGGGTAGCTGCCGGTTCAGTGACCCAGGCCAAAATACCATTGCCGGTTCGGCTGAACCAGGCCAAACCGGGAGCAACCCACCTCTGTTTGGGCAGCCACACACACACACACACACACACACACACACACACAGATAGGCCCCCAGTAATTGAGCATTTTGTATGTACTGCAGCCTTTAAGGGATGCACTTGCAAAGTGATGAAGGCATGAGTTACCAGAATAAGATCCTGATTATCCAGATACCCCTCCAATTGTTCCCCTTTCCATTTTTGCCAGTAAATGTTACCAAAGCTTCACGTAGGTTCAACTGCTACATAATCTACACTTAAGTGGATAAAGTAGGTTGCCCGTTGGGCCATTTTACGCCCTCCGGAGGCTTCAGGAGGTTTCCCTAAAGCCTCTGGAGGGCAAAAAACAGCACAAAGCGCAAACTGGAAGTCTGTTCCCGAACTTCTGGTTTGCGCGTTGGGCCGTTTTTCGCCCTTTGGAGGCTTCAGGCGGCTTCCTTGAAGCCTCCGGAGGGCGAAAAACAGCCAAAAATCAAGGCCCAAAATCAGCTTGGAGCTGACAGGCAATGCCTCGCGTGCTCTCACAAATGACTCTGTGTGTCACCTGTGGTACGCGTGCCATACATTCACCATCATGGACCAATACCATTTCAGACAAATGTTGTCCAATCTCTTCTTAAAAACCTCCAGTTAATCCCCACAGATTAATTGTGGATAATTGTTGGTGGCATTTCTTGTTGATATTTGTCTTTGCAATGTTATATAAAGTTGTTCTAATAAAATTAAATTAAAAATAATTAATGCACACAACCATCAATACTTTTTTTTTAAGAAAAACAAAATGTGAGTTCCATGTGTGCCACTAGATGGCAGATCAACATTAAAGAACTAGACAACTGCCATTTAAAAGGACAGAAAATCACTAAAGGGCAGACTTTTCAATAGAACAAGCAAAATTAAGTATCTTGGTCATGCAAAAAAAAAAACACGTCAACCGCATTAGAGCATCAGCTTATGCTTTTTATGTGGCATGTAATGTCTCATATGCATGACTTTTTATAACAAAACTCAAATCTTGAAGCAGAAGTTCAGATGGCAGTATTTGTTTCTCACACAACTCCATTTCTAAAGAGGCACATATTTTTATAGCACTACAAACTGCCAGGGAGAGACAGGAAGTACACCAAAAAACCAACAACCCCAAGATAAAGGGAATGAGAAAAACTCAGGAAATATGAGGACAAAGAAATATATCAAAAACCCACAAGCATTTTAATTTGCTGAATAAACTGCCCCAATGTCTTTTTTAAAAGGTCTAATTTTGTATAGCATTTGTATAGCATAAACATAAACAATATTAGCAGTATATTAAGCTCCTAAATAAAAAAGCTACTGTATTCCAGCTTGGACAAGAATAGCTTTCTCAGAAGAAAAATGTACAATGAATATTGCCTTTGAAAATTACATGGTTCAATTGTTAATAACAGAAAATTAGTCCGTCTCCTCTGTATTATACTATGCTCCTTTCTCTTTCTTTCAATTATAGTTCAAGGATGAGAACATTTAAAGGTTAGTAACTCTAATTCTACCTGTTAATCATAGTAATTGTTACAGGCTGAAATAAAAAACAACTGACAAGAAACTAGATAGATCACTATGTAATAGAGAAGAGATACTTTAAAATAAAATTTAAAAAACCTGACAGTCTTACCCTAACAACAGTGCTGTCCCATCTTACATCATTTCCCGTTATTATTTTTTGTTTTGCAATGTCATTATGCCATCAATTTGCCTGGGAAGACCCTATGCTGAAAATATTGAATGACATTAACTTTTTGTGCTACAAGACAGTCACTACAATGCCAATTAACCAAAGCGTTATTAATGCAAAAAAGCATTCATGAAAAAAATACAATAATGACGTTGGCTCACAGAAATAAGGATGTGGTTCCTTCATTTTTTTTTTCAGCATATGTTTGGAATTGTCTACCCATGTTTCCCCAAAAATAAGTCTGAGTCTTATTGCCAAAATAAGCACTAGGGATTATTTTCAGGGGAGTTATTTTTTTCCCATGCCCACTTCTTCTGTTTGTTCATGGAGGAGCAGGAAACCAGGTGCGGCACCCCAGTGCCGCCACCATGAGGCAGAGCTGCCCCACGTGCCCTGATTACGTCAGGGACTCTGCAGTTAAGACCACCCATGCCCCGAGACCTGCCTCGCCTTGCAGTCATGGCACCAACACACCGCTCGGCCTCCTGCTCCATTGCAGCTGTGAGCAAGCAGAAGTGAGCCAGTGGTTGGGCTCCTGTTGCACATGGCTATCACCGCAAGGAAGGTTCCAGGGCATGGATGGCCTGGCTGCCGGAGCCCTGAGGTAAGCCAGTGCAAGGCACATGGGGCACCTCCACCATCACCCTGCCTTGCCTTGTGGCTGCAGCACTGCAAGTAAGCAGACGAAATGGGTGGATGGGAAGCAACACAGGCTCTTAAGTGGATCTTATTTTTGGGGTAGGGCTTATATTAGGCACACATATAAAAACATGCTGGGGGTTGTTTTCAGGATAGGTCTTATCTTAAGGGATGCAGGGTATATTAACTAAAACTCTCACTGTCATGACCTTTAACTGGGCAAAAAAGTGCATCATATGACAAGCATTTTTTTAATGCAAGTATCTCAAATTGGCTAACACACAGAACATTCCCAAGGGAATGAAATTTGGATAGGTTTTCACTGCTTTAGTGCAACTGGCTGTTGTGGGACTGATCTTCATTTTCAACATTCCATGACAGTTTCCCAGCCAGTCTTGCAATCCTTAATTCCCTTCCTGTCCCCCAATAGAAGCCATTTATCTGAAGGAAGGGAAGGTAAGATTTCTGCTGCTCCCTGCCAACTTTCCACAAGAAATGGGAAAGGTTTTTTGCTTTCACATTTCCATGAAACATTAAAATGAATTGTGCAAACTTTTTGTTTAAATATTTGGGTAACCTGCACTTTGTTGGGTTATTCTTAATTTTTTTACCTAAACAGAGAAGCAAAGAATTAATCCAAATTCACTTAACAACCATATTACTATTGTTGAGTGATTCACTCAACAACTATGCCAAGAAAGCACTAAAACGGGCAAAATTCACTTAACTGTCTCATTTAGTAACAGAAATTTTGGCCTCAGTTGTGGTATTAAGCCAAGAACTACATATATGTATCAAACTCTGCTAGGAGTACAATAAGTTTGATTAAGCATTCTTTAGAGTTTGTAATAGAATAAGAAAGTACTTTTAATACATACATGATATGCATTGAATACTTAATACAGGAAGTCCTCAACTACCTGCAACAGACGCTGCAATGATCCTAAGTGTGAAAGATGATCATAAGTCACTTTTTTCAGCGCCATTGTATCTTTGAAAAGTCACTAATCAAACTGTTGTAAATTGAGGACTACCTGTATGAGAAAATCCAATTTATTATTATTATTTATTAACTGATGTGGATGACATCTTTCAATAAAAGGTACTTTGAAAAATGCATTTTTCTAGCAGCAGTCTTCACTGGGGATATTCCAAACACAAATCAGCTTGGTGTCAGTCCTTATGATTTAAGGGCTGACACTTAGCTCTTGTTTCTGGAATGACTTCCAGAAGAGGCACAAGACTGGGGCAATATTTCTAGTTCTTCTTGCTCCTTGTGATACTATGAACTTATTTGTAGTATATCACTGTCTTACTCAAATGGTACACAGTGACTGCACCGTTGACAAATGTCTAGTTCTCAATTTAATCTTTAAAATAATCTTTAGAGTAGTGCTGAAGATACTGCTTCAGTATTTTCATATAATCTTAATATTTAATCCCCAATCAAATGCAGCATTGAATAAAATACACTAAAATGCAGAATAAAAAGAAGCCAGGGCAAAAAGGTCGTTCTTAATTTCTATGATTATTTAAAGGTGATGCATTTGGAATAACATGAAATTTTCAGACAGTACTGAGATCAAATTTTGCTAGATGGAAAAACCTAAAAATGATTGAGTTGACCTTGCTATAAAAGAAAGTTCCTTAATTCTCAAAGGTAACGTTTAACAACTGACAAACTTTCTCCTAAATGGAAAGCTCAACACTTCAAAATATAATAATAACCGTCCTGTGGCATTTCAAATATGGACTAGTTTATTTTTAGTGTCTTTTTTTAATGTGCTTCATTAGATGTATTAGGCCAGGGGTGGGGAACTGTGGCTCTTTTGCGACTTGTGGACTTCAACTCCCAGAATTCCAGAACCAACATAGCTGCCTCAGGAATTCTGGGAGTTGAAGTCCACAAGTCGCAAAAGAGCCACAGTTCCCCACCCCTGTATTAGGCTAATGAAATAATCAGAAAACATGTGCTTCTAGTACAAAAAAATAAAAATAAAACTCAATGGAATGGAACTATAGGAAATCTATCACCACAGCAGGTGTGCAATGCATTATTTTACAAACAGGAAACCCAGAAAGGCTGTCCCTTTGAAGAAGAAAAAATCCGAATTCAAATTTCAGTTCAACTATGAACTTTCCAAATTGTCTTAACACCATTCACTGCCTTCCAGGTACAAGTCTATATCAAAATCCGGAAATAATATTGAAATCGAGAACTAATTCTAATATTGAAGGGTTACTAAACTGTACCCTGCTGGAATTGGGATTCAAAATACTTCAACCCATAAAGATTATACTCAGTGACTTCCAGTAGCACACTCCTTCCTCCTCAGACGAGCTGGGCTAAAAACAGACCAAGCCAGTTTGCCTAGAAAGGCTGGGAGGGAGGCGGAGCCCATATTGATCCAAAAATGAGACTGTAACCATCCACATAGCAACTGTGCTGCTTGAACAGAGCAAGGAAATATTTCTACACAAAGAGGCATTAGGACTTAACTTCCCGGGTTTTATTTTGTTACAGTAATTTCTTTGCCACTCACAGCAACACATATGTGTTCAGTGTTAATGCCACTTTATAATGCCTTGGTAAAGCCACGCTTGGCATTCAGTTTTGGTTGCCATGATGTAAAAAAGATGTGGCGACTCTAGAAAGAGTACAGAGAAGAGCAACAAAGATGATTAGGGGACTGGAGACTAAAACATGAAGAACGGTTGCAGGAACTGGGTATGTCTAGTTTAATGAAAAGAAGGACTAGGGGAGACATGATAGCAGTGTTCCAATATCTCAGGGGTTGTCACAAAGAAGAGGGAGTCAAACTATTCTCCAAGGCACCTGAGGGTAGAACAAGAAGCAATGGGTGGAAACTAATCAAGGAGAGAAGCAACTTAGAACTGAGGAGAAATTTCCTGACAGAACAATTAATCAGTGGAACAGCTTGCCTCCAGAAGTTGTGAATGCTCCAATACTGGAAGTTTTTAAGAAGATGTTGGATAACCATTTGTCTGAATTGGTGTAGTGTTTCCTGCCTAAGCAGGAGGTTGGACTAGAAGACCTCCAAGGTCCCTTCCAACTCTGTTATTCTATTCTATACCAAGAGATGATAATGATGATGATGACAAAACAAAACACCGAAGTCTTAAGAACAGGTTAAAAATAGAGAATAGATACTCCCCCACATCCTATTAAGACATTAATAGGGATAATATGAATAGGGTCATAGGGGACATAATGGAGCTTTCTTCCCTAGCATACACGAAGAATATTTATGACTTTTAAGAGATTAATCTAAACTTTGTTTTTTATCCATCACCACTGTATTATCATTGCCATAATATTTTACTGGTATTCCCTTATTAAATTTCCATATTTTCTAATATGGCTCAGAGGAAAACATTCTACAACTTTTGCCACTGTAACTTTTTTGTCCATACCAGCTGGCCCGCACATGCTTTGGCACTGCTCCCATTTTTACATCCATGATGTAAACATCAGCTGATTTTAACAAACTTAGGTAGACAAGAAACGGAAGAAGAAATTGCACAGGATATGTGTGCTGGGTGTTCCCCATTGACTCTCCTTTTGTTGGAGGCTTCATTTTAAATTTACTAGGGCTGTGCCAGCTTATCATTTCCAATAGTCATCTAATATCTTGGTAAATTTTATTCCTAGGAGAAGTATCACCCAAATTATTTTAGCAGATCACAGCAGCTAAATGAACACATGGAATCCAGGAGTAATATGAAAAATTCTGAATACTCAAAAAGTGAATATTACATTACAAAATAAGAACATTAGAAAACCAGACCAGTATACAGAGGTTGGTATTATGCTTTAAAATATTCATTGATTTGTCTTACTATAAATTAATATTGGTTAGAGTCTTACTCAAATTATACTCTTGATACTTGATCATTTGCAGTTGCTATCATTTACAGTTGCTACCAGCAGTATCCAGACTTGTAGGATCTCCATCAGAGTTTGTGATAAAACAGATTGGACTCTGTTTCTCCTGTAATGAGCTATAATTTGCACATTTGTGGCTTTCCTTTTAATAGCAATAGCACTTAGACTTATATACTGCTTCACAATGCTTTCTCTCTAAATAGTTTACACAGTCAGCATATTGCCCCCAACAATCTGGCTCCTCATTTTACCAACCTCGGAAGGATGGAAGGCTGAGTCAACCTTGAGCGAATGAGACCAAAAATGCCAAACTCCGGGCAGCCGGTGATCAGCAGAAGTAGCCTGCAGTACTGCATTCTAACCACTACGCCACTGTGGCTTTAAAATCTAATGTCAATCATATAACTGGCTGGTGGCTATTGGGCCATTCACTTTCTCTTGACCCAACCCACCTCACAGAGTTGTTCTTGTGGGGAAAATAGGAGGAGGAAAGGCGTATAAGATATGTTCATCCTCTTGAATTATTTATAAAATATAAAATAATAATGGCAAGATTGATTGAGGAAATAAATGATATAGTGACTCTTAAAAGTGCTGCTTTTTCATTGGCATTCTTAGCCAACGAATGAACTGTAAAGAATGACATGTGTACTGTATCCTCTCAACTGAGACGTACTGTAGTTACTGCTTTCCTCAATATCATATTATTTATATTGCTGAGTTTGGGCAATAGGAACAAAAGCAGAAATTCATAGTATTTCTAATGTAGCTATTTTAGAAATAATTAAAATATTTTTCCTCTGAGTTTTGTCAGTTTCTAAACACTAAAAAGCAGGCCAGTGTCTGAAACATGATAGTGGTAGTTAGAGGACAGCCATACAAGGTAAATGTTATTATTGTGCCTATTTGTGGTATGGGTGTGTTTGTTACTCAGCCTCTTGATATGCTAGACTGAAATAGGAGATTCAAGATGCAGTCCAAAATTATACTACAAATAAAATTTACAAAGGACTAGAGCTGCTTCTGGTGAATATAAGGCTGTTTTCTTTTCTCTTACCTCCTGTTATGTGTTGGTCTTCTTCATGTTAAGGTGATTTGATATATAGCTGCTCAAGAAGTTACTAAAGAGCATCACTTGGGGTGAGGACCGGAATGCAAATTTGATCCAGTAGCATTTCTTAATTGAAGAAGGGAAGAGAAAATATTTATTCAACTTATATCAAGCTTCTCTCCCAAAATTGCATTCCAAACCATTATAAGGCAGACATAAGATTGAGGCTTAAAGCTGAAAGTCTGAAGCAGTGATCAGCTCAGTCATGGACGTGGGGGAGGGGCAGGGGTGGGTTCCTGCCAGTTCTAACCTCTTCTATAGAAGAGGTTCCACAAATCTACAGTGGCATTTAGAACCAGTTGAAGAGCGAGAGGAGGAATTCTGGGAGTTGAAGTCCACAAGTCTTAAAGCTGTCAAGTTTGAACACCCCTGGGGTTTTTTTCTAAAGGGTTAGGGGTTCAATGGTCTTGTAACTTGGCAGCTTTAAGACTTGCGTGCTTCAAATGCCAGAGTTCCTGAGCCAACATGAGTGGAGGAGGAATTCTGGGAGTTGAAGTCCACAAGTCTTAAAGCTGTCAAGTTTGAACACCCCTGGGGTTTTTTTCTAAAGGGTTAGGGTGCAAAGGTCTTGTAACTTGACAGCTTTAAGACTTGCATGCTTCAAATGCCAGAGTTTCTGAGTCAACATTTTGGTTGCTAAGCAAGAGCGTTGTTAAGTGAGTTTCACCACATTTTAAAAATTGGCCAAGCCCACCCAGTCACATGACAGCCAAGCCACTCCCACTCGGTTACATGGCCGGCAAGCCACTCCCACCCAGTCACATGGCCAACAAGCCACTCCCACAAAGCAGGCCACACCTACAGAAGAGGTTCTAAAAAAAATTGAAACCCAACACTGGGGAGGGGATTCCAGTCAACCTCCTACTGGACCTATTAATTATTGCCCTACATATACATGAAAGTATCTGTATGAAAGGAACAGCTTAGAAACAGAGCCTCTGCTTTGTATGTAGACTTTTTCAGGTTTGAATCCTAACTTTCCAGAAAAAATAGGAAAGACTTGCTTGAACAATGGGTTGGACTAGGTGACTTTCAAGGTCTCTTCCAATTCTGTTATTCTGTTCTTTTCTGACTGCCCAATGAAACTCTAGTGCAGTGTTTCTCAAACTTGGCGACTTTAAGTCCTGTGGACTTCAACTCCCAGAATTCCCCAGCCAGCTATGCTGGCTGGGGGATTCTGGGAGTTGAAGTCCACAGGACTTAAAGTCGCCAAGTTTGAGAAACACTGCTCTAGTGGGTGCTCCCATTTTAGCATAGAAAATATTGAGGTAAATAAAGAGTGGCCTGATCAGTACAAGGCAGCTATATATATTTTTTACATATTATAATTGTTGTCAAAACATATGAAAAAGATATTGTTAAAAAAATAAATAGCACATATACAAGAAAACTGGGCCGATATGCAATAGCCATTGGTGTTAAGCACATACATCATATCCTATCCTGAAGCTTCCCATCAAAATCCTCCAAATTTTCATTAATATGCCTCACGATACAGGGTGAAACATTCCAAGCTTGTAGATTGCCAATAGGAGACCAACTGAGGCAGGAAGTAAAATAAGAAATACCTACGGGAGGAACAGCATAGATTTTCATATGTTCAAGATGATCCCATTAGATCTTGCTTGGCTTTTTAAAAAATCCATCTTAAAAGATTATTTTTAACATAAATTTGGACTTTATTAATGGAATTAATGAAACTCTTAGTGGGATATTTCAAGGGCTTCCCTGAAGGCTCCGGAGGACAAAAACCGGCCGTACAAGCAAACCAGAAGTGACTTTTGGGTTCCCCCTAGGGCCGATTTTTGACCTCCGGAGCCTTCGGGAGGCTTCCCTGAAGGCTCCAGAGGGCAAAAAAATGGAAGTCTGTTCCCGAACTTCTGGTTTGCGTGTAGGGCTGGTTTTTTGCGCTTTGGAGGCTTCAGGGAAGTCTCCAGAGAGTGAAAAACGGCCTCAAAAGAAGGCCTTGCGTGCCCTGACAAATGGCTCCACATGCCACCTGTGGCACACGTGCCATAGGTTCGCTATCATGGACCTATACTATAAAGTTTCACATGCATGTTTAATTTGTTTTACGACACAACTTGTACAGGGTACATTATTAAATCCTATAGTTAAGATGGACTATTAATATGTTACAGAAAGTTACAGTTTTTAATAATATCTTATTTATTCTGAACCACTGAATCACAGAAACATAGAGTCTGAAATTACCTAAGAGGTTATCAAGTCCAACCTCTTTTGAAAACATCCAGTAAAGGGGAAGAACCACTCCATATGGTTTCCCCTGACTCATAACTCCTAGTCAAGATCTTCCTAATGTTTATTCTATATCTACATCCTTGAAGTTTAATCCCATTAGCTCTGGAGCAAGTGAGAATAAGTCTGAACCTTCTAGATCTAGAATGTAAGAGCTTGATCATATCCCCTTGCAGCTTCTTGCAATATAACATAACTAGGTCTTTTAGCCATTCCTCATAGGATTTAGTCATCAGTCATTTTACCATCTTGGTAGCCCTACTTCGGATTTACTGTAGGTCAGCCACTAGAACAGCAGTTCTCAACCTGTGGGTAGGGACCCCTTTGGGGGTCGAATGATCCTTTCATAAGGGTCACCTAAGACCATTGGAAAACACATATTTTCGATGATCTTAGGAACCGAGACACCAATTTTATGGTTGGGGGTCACCACAACATGAAGAACTGTATTAAAGGGTCGCGGCATTGGGAAGGTTGAGAACTACTAGACTAGAAGCACTGCATAAAACAGACTGTTCTAAAAAAATTAATACATAACTTTTTGGAAATATGCAAATACATAAAAGGGAACACTTGTTTTATTCAAAATTCAGGTTTTCAAAACTGATGTTTCTTTCTAGGCAACTTAAAGGTAAATTATCAATAGCCCAGTGAAAAACTGTGTCCAAGTTTAAATTATTCTGTTAACACCAATGGCATTTTTTATACTGTTACTCTCGAAAACAGTGTTTGGAAATAGATGGATGAGGTGAAGATCTGCATAGATCACATAAGCATGGTTGCTCTCTCAAGTAAGACAGATCCTAATTTGAAAAAGGTATTTCCTCCAACCGAAAGCAATGTCAAATCCCCTTTCAGCCTTGTTTATGGAGCGAGATTCCCCTTTGCTCTATGACAGGGGTGTCAAACTGGTGGCCCGTGTCATGTGCAGACCACACCCACCCCAGCTCCGTGAATAGGAAAAACGTCGTGAAACAACACGTGATGGCAATGTGACGCAGCGAGTTTGACATCCATGCTCCATGGTATAAAAATGAACTCTGTTTAATAGGTCAACAAAAAAGAAATGGTAAAACTATATCAGGATCGGCAACAAAGACAGGTATTCTTTTTTCTTTTTCACATTTTTATTATAACAGTCATGGCAACGTTAGAAGTTACTAATGCTTACAACATATTTTCATATATTACATGAAGTGAATATTAGAACATTCACCTTTTAGTCTACCAGTTAAGAAAATAATTTTCGTTAAAAGAAATGAGGTAATGTTACCAAAGTACAGAACTCTTATATTCAGAGCAGTTTGCCAGTGTTTGCTGCAGTAACTATCCCTTTAATGTTGAAGATAGGACACATCATTCTGACACTTTCAGTAACTAAGAGCAATTGTGTTCCTGTTCAAAATAGGACGTATAATCAACTAAGCATACACAATCTGGGTCATAAAACAAAGCCAGGCTCTTATCTTGTCAGAATATGTGGTTTTGTTCTGCATTTCTACTATCTCTGTTGTATAAAAATATATCTTAGTAAATTTTTTGTGGATGATATATCTAGCATTATTAAAGCACTATTTTCATGATCTCCTTTGTCATTTTACAGTTTTCATAAGTGAGACTGATTTTAAGAGTGCTTTCTGACTCCTTACTCTCTAAACATTAAGACAGGTCTTGATTCTAACCTGATATTACAATTTGGCTGAAGATTTATTTTAAAAGTTTTTCATGTTCAGGAAATTTCAGGACCTCAAATTGAATGACCAAGAGGTTACAATCATACTGAACAGGACCTACAGTCAATTAAACAATCTCCATACTCTGAATCTAGGAATTCTCTGTGTGCTGCTTATTTACAAACATTTACAGAGAATAAGAAATAATTCATTTACTTATAGCTTGTAATAAAAAAATAAACATTACTACAGAATTTCTGAGGAGCTTTGGATGCAAGAGGGTTTATGGAAGGTTTTGGAGGTTTAAATGATACAACTGCATTTATTTGTAAGCACTTTCAGTATTGTATTTCTGGATCAAGATAAGGCATGGCATTTAATCCAGCATTCTGTTGTGGGTGCACCCTGCTAGTTCAAAGTATTTTGTCATGTTAGACAAGGTAAACTTATGCTGCCCCTCATTTATCATTGACCGAACCATACAATAAAAACAATGCATATCAGATTTTAAATCATCTCTTTCATCTCTTCTGCTTTCCTTTGCTTATCCTCAACATGTGCTTTTTAAATTTTATGATTAATCAATCAAATTAATCACCTATATTAGTTACATAGCTATAACTTCACCACACTAACATTTCTTGGTCCTGTATTCAAAATAAATCCTTTATTGTTGTTCATACTACTATAAAACATATAAATTGGGGACTTAAAAATGTCGCCCCATTTCACTGCATAGGAATCATATACTAAGATTAGCACCTAGCTTAACATCAGGCAGCTCCTCTCTCCTAAATATTTTTAAGTACACTACGGGAACTAAACATCTATTGATCGTCATGCTATCTAGCCCACTTTTAATTAGCTTGCTGATCAGCATGCCATTGAATACTTTGTCAAATGCTTCACTGAAAAAAATCAAAGCTGCAACTTTTCTTGGGATCACACCAGTGGTGGGTTCCGAATCCCGTTGCAACCGGTATGGTACAACGGGGCTAGGCATCCACCACATGCACGTGCGCAGCACACACACAGCGCGCGTATGCGTATTTACTGCCCGTGACACTCCGCGATGCTCCAGCTGCTCGGCGCAGGCACTGTACACTCCATGTGTGCGCGCGGAAGCCCCAATCGGCTCAAATACCGGTAAGGAGGACAGATGGGCAGGAGAGCCCTCCGGAGCACCGTACTGAAACAGTACCTGGTGCTCCCAGCAGGCACCAGTTCGCCCGTATCAGGGCATACCGGTCGTGTCCCACCACTGGATCACACAGTAGCCATACATATTTCATTCATTCATTTAATCAATTTTTACGGCTGCCCATCTTATTGAATAACTGGGTGGCTTACAATTCAGAAAATACATTGCAATGAAAAATAAAAAGAACATTTAAAAACAATAAAAACAGTAAAACATTAAAATGTCTGTTGAACATAGTTTCTCTGATTTGTCAGGGGCTTTATAATTCTAGATTTTAGGTTAGTTTTAAATAATAAGATTCAACCTTTTTAGCAAATTTTTCTATGTATCATTCCTTCTTATTTGTTTTCGGGTGTTAAGTATAATTGAAACTGTCTTCCTTTTTGTTTCTGCTGGTTAATGACTTGCAATAAAGTAATTTGAATTTGCTTGACCTAGTTGAATTGGTAGCTACTCTTGAAAAAAGGCAAATCTCGAGCCATGTAGGGCTTCATATATAATCACCAGCATCTCGAATTGCATCCAGAAACATACCGGTAACCACGGGCAGCTTATACAGGAGTGGTGTTAGGTATGTCATTTATCAGGCACCACATACAGCCGCAATCTGTACAAGTTAGAGTTCCTGAATGGTCTTTAAGGGCAGTTCCATGTAGAGTATGTTACAGTAGTCTAACCTGGAGGTTACAAGAGTTACTGTGACAGGGCCTCCTGGTCCAGGTATGGGTGCAGTTGGCACATCACCCAAAGGTGTGCAAAAGCTCTCCTAGCCACAGCTGTCACCTGTTCTTCAAGCAGGAATCACAAGCCCAGGAGGACTCCCAGATTGCACACTGGGCCTGTTTGGGGCAGTGCAACACCATCAGAACTAAACATGGAAGAACCTTGTTTGTGGGGAGTCCATTTACCCACAGCCACTTTGTCTTGCTAGGGTTGAGTCAGAGGCCATTTTGTCTCATCCAGTCTCCAACAGCCTTCAGGCACTGAGACAGGATGTTCATGGTATCACTCAAGAAGCCTGGGGTACAGATATAAAGCAGGGTGTCATCTGCATACTAATGAATCTCACCTCAGATCACCTCAACCAGCAGCCTCATATAAATAATAAAAGGGGAGAGAGAACGGAGCTCTCAAGAGACACCACAAAGTAGGGGCTACAGGCTAACTCTCTCGCGCTCTATCAACACTGACTGGAACCAGTCCCAGAGGAAGGAGGACCACCAGGATAATTCAATGACGCACATCCCCAGTTCCCAGAGTCAGCCGAGAAAGATACCATGATTTTTGGTATCAGATGCCATTGAAAGGTCAAGAAGAGCCAGGACAGATGCACTACCTCCATCCCACTCCTGCCAGAGGTCATCTATGAGCATGATCAATGTCATCTCAGTCCCAATTTCTGGTCTGAATCTCTACTGAGAGGGGCAAGAGCTGACAGGAGCACTTCCTCTCTCAAGGAGTTGTTAACTATTACCCAGATCCACTCACACATATCCTCCTATGAAGCATTAATTAGTCAGGAGGGACACAGATTTAATACACAAGTGGTTGAGTTAGCAGTTGAGACATAACTTCCTCAGGTTCAAGAGGCTCAAACTCTTCCAAGATCTCCTTGCTTTAAGGAAACAGGAACAGGTGGTTATAATTCCTCCCAGGTGAAAATTATGCACATAATTTTAAAAAGCAAACCATGATTAAGTTTTCAAAATGAAGACAATAAAGCAATTAATAGCATTGAAGTTATAATCAAGATTGGTACAAATAAATAGGGAAATCAGTTAGCCCAATTGTCACGGCTGATTTCTTTGATGAGGGCAGCTCATTTTTTTTTGAAGTTTCTTTTTCACAACCATATACATTCCTGTTTCATAATCCAGCAGGAAATAACTGATTTAATCTGAATTATATAGGCTCAAGAGTACAATACCCCAACATTTGTACATTCTAAATAAGAGGCGGTTAGCCAAAACAGGCAATGAATGAAGCTGTCCAAGAATGCTCATGAAAAGTAGCCTATTGTGTTTTGTACATTTTTAACACTCAGCGATTGATTTAATTTCAAAAGCACAAACTACTGCAGGCTTTACAGCAGCCAAAATGTGACCTTCTTGTTGAACATACTACTATTTGCTCTTATGTTCTTCAAAAGTAATCAACATATCATCTTTTGAAATCAACTAAACAGCCTTAGAAATACATAAATATCAACAGAAAAAAGTTCCATTTAATAATAGTGAAACAGGTAATTTGAGCCATAGCTTATGTTAATGGCTTTACCAAAAAAAATTACATCTTAATATATAGTATCCTTCAATAATGAAGTTAATATTTTGTAACTATAGTTCTTTCATATATATATATATATATGCTGGTTTTGTTGTATTCGGGTCTTTTCCCGTGTAAGTTTGAGATTGTCTTTGCAACGTTTCGGCAGGATCTCACCTGCCATCTTCAAGCTGTGGGCTTAAAATGTGATCGGAGCTGCCGTCTTTCTGTAAGTCTTGGTGGGAGGGGATGGGGTGCTGGCTTTGTTTCAGTAAGTGGAATGATTGGTTGTGTGGTTGTATCATGATTGGTAGATTGGTGCTGATTGGTGCAGGCTGCGTGTGCATTGTTGTTTTGTATTTTAACGGCTTGGGTGGTGAGCGGTGTTCGTTTATTGGATAGGGCTGGTTTCCAGATGTTTGGTAGGCGGGAGGTATCATCACGTTTGTTCATGCTGTGGGGGTGTTTCTCTATTTCGATGGCTTCTATGATTATTCTCTTGTGGAGGTGTTCTGTTTTGGAGATTAACCTGGCTCCTTCAAAGTTGATTTCATGTCCTGTAGCTTTAAGGTGCTGGAAAAGGGAGGAAGTTTTTTCTTTTTTTCTTACTGCGTTCTTGTGTTCTGTGATGCGTGCATTTATTCTTCTGTTTGTTTGTCCTATGTATATTGCTGGGCAGATTTTGCATGGTATTTTGTAGACTCCTTGGTTTTCTAACTGGATTTTGTCTTTGGGGTTTCTTAAGATGTTGGCTATTTTTTGGTCAGTGGTGAAGGCTGTCCTGATATTGTGCTTGTGGAGAATTTTGCTGATTTTATCTGTGGTGCCTTTGATATAAGGGAGGAGGGCGATGCCATTGTCCTGTTCTGTGTCTTGGTTTTTTGGGGGAGTCTCCTTTTGGATTAGGTTGGTGATTGTTTTTCTTTGGAATCCATTGGAGATTAATACATTTGTGAGTTTGTGTAATTCAGTTTTCAGGTGGTCTTTGTCGGCTAGGCATTTGGTTCTGGAGATGAGGGTCTTGGCTACAGAGTTGATCTGTGCAGGGTGGTGATGGGATTGTGCATTTAAGTAGCGGTTGGTGTGTGTTTTTTTCTGGTAGATGGTGTGTCCTAGGGAGCCATTTGGTTTTTTGTAGATTAGGACATCCAGAAAGGGAAGTTGGTTGTTTGCTTCTATTTCCATGGTGAATTGTATTTTGGGGTGTAGGCTGTTGAGGTGTGTGAGGAAGTTGTCCAGTTTTTCTTTTCCATGTGGCCAAATCACGAAAGTGTCATCAACATATCTAAGCCAGAGTTTGGGTTTGTGTTCAGATTTGTCTAAGGCGTTGGTTTCAAAATGTTCCATGTATAAGTTTGCAATGACAGGTGAGAGGGGTGATCCCATGGGTGCTCCTTCTATCTGTTTGTATCTTTGTCCATTATGGATGAAGTATGTGTTGGTTAAGCAGTGGTTGGTCAGGTCCAGGATGTGTTTGGGGGGGTTGTGTTTTTTCTGGATGGCTGTCAAGGCTTCTTTTATAGGCACTTGGGTGAAGAGGGATATGACATCGAAACTCACAAGTAGGTCGCTGGGTTGTATGTTTTGTTTCTTTATTGTTTCTATGAAGTGGAGTGAGTTTTGTACGTTTGAGGTGATGGTTTCTGTGTAGGGTTGGAGTTGCTTGGCGAGGAATTTGGCAAGATTCTGTAGAGGTGAGCCTATGGATATATGTATGTATGTATGTATGTATGTATGTATGTATGTATGTATGTATGTATGTATATACACACCAGTCAAAAATTGTGTTATTTTCTATTTTGATTAAGAAATACAGGTATGCAAACTGATGAAAGAGCAGATCCTATCAAGACATGTTTCATTAATCATACAATTAGCAGCTGGAAACCACTGCAAAATTCTACAAGAATCAGTATTTGAATAAATTAGAAAATTCCTTAATCTTCTATCCCTAATTTCTGTATAGTATTTGTATTGTTTTGTATCATATTGTACAAAGAACCATAATTGATTTCTGGGCATGCTCAAAATAATAGAAAGTGTGCTTTAGAGCAGCAATTTTTATGTTATGTAGGAAACCACTACTGAAACTGAATCATCTGCTTTGTTATTGTTGTTGTTGTATTTTCATCTCATCTTTTCTATATATAAAACTCAAGGAGGTAACACGTCTAATACTCATGTTTCCTCTTTTCTCCACAATAACAACCCTTTGGGGTGGGGTGAGCTGAGGGAGGCGGGGGTGTCAAAGTCATCCAACCAGTTTTTGTGTCTAACTATTCTAGAAACCAGTCTCCTGGTTTGTAGAACAGAGCCTGCATCGCTATACCAAACTGGCTCTCCAGTTGATTAAATACAAGAAGCGGGGGGGGGGGGGGAATCCTATCTAGCACAAGTAAACAGATATTTGACTATCTGCTACTATTAATTGGTATACATTTTATCTAGAAATGTATATGCACTCATACAAGTATACAGAATACACAAGTATTCTGATCATGTTGTCAGTTGTCTCATTTGTTTAATGGAGGGATCCTTTTGTATATACAAATATGATACCTATATAAGACAATAAATTACAGCCCACTTCAGATAGTAAAATAGTATCCTCTACTTTATATGTGTTATTACACATTAAACTCTCTGCTTCTGCCACCATTCCTTTTCACACCAGTTTATATTTTTTCCTTGTAACAATTTCCACTTTCAAACACCTAAAGAAAGGATTCATCGTATATGATTAAAGCATGACACTACTTTCTGGCTATGCCTGATCTACACATCCAAGCAACAAGGTCAATTCATAATTTTGTTAGCAAGTCAAAACTAATTGGAGAGCAAGGCAGTTTCATCACATTTTGATTTAATAATCCTTGCTTATAAGCAACAATTAACCAAATAGTTTAGATAACACCGGAGACTAGAGTTTAACAAGTCAGAACAGATATACTGAAAATATGTATGCAAGTGGAAGAGCAAACAAAAAAATGGCTCCTTCTCAGACTGAAACAATCATATATATAAGCTGAAGTATAAGATCTAAAGTGAGATTAAATATAATTAGAGAGCACAAAGAATAAAACTGAGGTGAAACACAGCAGATGGTTTGAAACTATAACTGAACTATGATACTGAATTTTATACTATTTTGACATCCTCAAATTCTACAAAATCCACTCCGATGCTATTGCGATATTTATGCCAAGTTCAAACATAACCCAAAATAGCATGCTTTCAGTCCAAGAATGAATCAAAGAATGAGTCATTAATCTATTTGTTCATCATTTCCTCCTCCTATGCCTAGCTTCAATTATATAACTCTGATTTCTTAAGCTGTCACATTTCAGAATTATAGACCAGTCTATAGCACAGCTGTAAAGAAATCAAAAGTATTTGTTCCCATTTTTAATTAGTCACATTAAAGCTTTTTGATACCCATGTTCCATCCTTGCAACCAAGCCAGGAGAACTCCTGCCTAAGAAACCAGAAAATAGATTACAGCAATGATTGGGAGGGCAACATTTCAAGAACCAGCCATGGATCTCTTTTGACCTTTCAGAGGAGGCACCGATGCTGTCAAAGGAAGGGGAAATAATCTTGAGGACATGAAAAAGAGCACTAAATACAAAATAAAGACTTAATATCTATTTAGGAACATGCACACAGTGTGGCTATATGGGACAACATAGGAGCAAGTACAGTAAACAGAGGTTTAAATAGTGGTTTTATCTATAAAGAATATATACACACATGTACTTTAGTCAAACCTCAAACAAACAGCAATCAGCAATTACAGGACAGAAGCACACACAAAGAAAGAGATATGCCCCAACAGGGTCTCTTCTTATAACAGGCTCTTAAAGTGATATCAAAAACCTTGTTGACTCATTCCCAGTATTACATCATCATAGCAGATGGTCAGCTCTTACATCTTACCCTGATAAGGTAATACCATTTAGGTGAAAAATATTAAAAAAACCCCCCCCCAAAAAAAAACCACTTTTCAGTATCCCAGCCAAGTAATGACATTTGGGGAGCTGGGAAGAACTGTGACTATAATGAAGCCTGGAACTGCCAATCATTGTAAGTGATTGCATCTAAGTAATCTGACTCAATTTTATGACTTATGTTGCAAGTGGTTTTTAAGTAAACACCTTAGTCATTAAGCAAACACAATGGTCATTAAGCAAGAATCATGGTCATTAAATAAATCCACTAATTCCAGAGGTAAAGGTGAGCCAGTTGCCAAGCAACCGAAATGTGGTCACGTGACCACAGGGGCTATGCAGCAGTTGCAACTCCATACTGGGCCATAAAAGGCTTGAGGGGGGTGTGTGTTCCCTCTTAATTTCAAACTTCCCTTAAGTGACTGGACATTAAGCAAGGACTGCCTGTACTTCTGCATCTTGAATGGATGGCATCTAGACTTTGCTTTAAAAGCTTGCATAATATCTGCATTAATTTGTTCTACTATAGTACAACTCATGCCACCAGGAATTGTGAAGCTGATTGCCTTGATTTCTCAATAATGTGACAAATCTCTAGAAAAATATTTAAATGATTTATTTATCCCTTATGTTAAGGGATTTAAAAGATCTGATAAATTACACTGAATTGTGATGCGAGCGATTTGCACTGATCAAAGAAAGAGCAGCAGGTATATCAGTTACAGAAATATAATAAACAAAAGGCAAAGATAACAGACCCACTTCCCAATGACAGACCATTTTAATTAAATAAGAACTTAAGAGTTATAAACAAATAACTAAAGCCTCCAAGCAGCTTTGGAAAATATTCCAACTTAGCCTCGTTTCAAGACACAGCATACTGAAAATAAATACCAGACTTCCTCATTCAGACACTCTTGAAATAAATCTTGCAATTCAAATGTTTCTCAATTAAAGGCAAATAACATGATCATCAATGTATGCCTAGTAGTTAAGATTATGCTATATAGTCAGAGGGTTAACAAACACTTGAAGAATCAAATGTGTTCAAGTTCCTCCACCGAAAGGGCTTTTTATCCACTTCTTTAACGTTTTACATCTGAAACTGTTTTATTCGCTGAGTAACTACTGTGTCTATCCAACATTTTAGCTAAAATACCTTCAGTAAAAATGTATCAGTAAAAGGAAACAATCTATAAAGTTTTCATATTCTGTTGTTTGTTCAGAGGTTAAGTATCAACATAGAAACACATATGACAGGGAACATATGCATTACTAGGAGCAAGAATACATGTCAAGAAGTATGTAATCTTACATCCAAATAAGGTGTGTGTGTGATCAGTTTCTTCCATGATCTCAAAGTAGTGAAGAGATCAAGGATCTGGGAAATTCAAATATATCTAAACACAGCATCAGGAACCTCAAAGCAGTTGACAATTATTATTCTCTCTTTTTTAATGACCTGTGACTTGAACATGAATACAAACATCAGTTTTATTTTCTGGAACTTTGTTACTTTTTCCTTTAAAAAATAATTGCAGAATGAACTTTATGAAGCTTTTTCCCAAAAAAACAAATAAACTTTCTTCTTAGGGGTTAGAGTCATTATGATCTCCTTTACTAACATTCATTCAATAATATTTTTAAAAAGCAACACATTGCTTTGTTTAAGCTCTGGTAAGCTTCTTAGGAAAAAAAAAGAGAGAAGCTGAGGATTGGAGAAGAGAAAGAATACTGCAGGGTTCAAATGGTAAACATAAAACCAGAAGGTGTCTGGAAGTTTCTTTTACATATCGTGTTTCCTTGAAAATAAGACAGTGTCTTATTTTCTTTTGATCCCCCGAAATAAGCGCTTGGCCTTATTTTCTGGGGAAGTCATTATTTTTGAGGTGCAGGAGGCCCCCTAAACTTGGCTGAAAATAAGCCCCCTCCTAAAATGTTTAAATGCATGTTTAGCTGGTCCCCGCCATTTCCTGGGGGGAAAGGGGGAACATGCCCCATGTGCCCTGCATGAGCCTGCCATGCACGCGGAATGGCCTCATGGATGCTGCTTCCGCAAACGGCAGACCCAGTGACGCTAGGGCTGGCAAGAGTGTTTCAGAAACAGAGATATAATGTTTGGCCCTCTCTGCATCAGCTGATCCGTGATCCAGCCCTAGCATCGCTGGGCCTGCCGCTCTTTTTGAGGCCGCCACTAACAGAAGGGGCATGGTAGCTAGAGTTTGCGGAAGCAACCTCCATGAGGCCATTCCACATGCATGGCAGGCTCATGCAGGGCAAGTTCCCCCTTTCCCCCCAGGAAATGGCGGGGACCAGCTGAACATGCATTTAAACATTTTAGGAGGGGGCTTATTTTCGGGGGAGGGTTTATTTTAGTGCATGCACTCAAAAGCCCGATTGGGCTTATTATGCAGGAAGGTCTTATTTTCAGGAAAAACAGGATATAATAAATTTATTAAAAACCCCACGTTTTCATGAGCTGCAACTCTTTTCCTCGGATGCATAGAATAGCTGGATTAGGATTTTAATTGGGTTGCGGTGAGGAAGAAGAGAAAAGAGAGTTTGGAAATGCAGACATAGATTATGTTTGAGACCGAGCTTACCAATTAACAATTCCAAAATTGCCTGTAACCTTTTCATATTCAGTCTAATATTTTCAAGGATTTTCAACACTATTTGCCAGTTGGAAAAAGTGCTAAGAGATTCCTTCTGATTTTTTGCCACTGTTTGCCACTGTTAATATCAATTTATAGTCTGTCTATTCAGTTACAACAGTGCTGAAAAGTGACTGAAAAGTCCAGCCCATCTTGAATCCATTGATTCTTATCTACAACAAATTTGCTTTGGCGGTTAGTAGTTCAGATTCTTGTAGAGAGGAGTAGCATATAATAAACCTATATTCATTTGAACTGCCTGGACTTCTGATTTTCATGCACTTGACAGCTGAATCCCCACCCACTTTCCTGCCTCCCTCTGCCCCCTGCACCCAATTTGCCCCAACAGGTTAATGCCAATTGGCTGCTTTGGAATCAAGGCTAAAGTGTGAAATCTCCTAACAGTGGTGCTGGTGAGGTAGAGCTGGCTGGGTGTGTATGTGTGCCAGGAATCAATGAATATGTTTCCTCTCTACCTGGAGGAAGGGGACTCTTGGAGACATGCTGGGATGGGAAGTGGGAGTGCAGTTTTCCCTGCGGTCTACAGCTCTCTTTGTCCTCCCTCTCCCCAGAAAATGGTCGGTGGTTCAGCAGATCAACTAAGGAGAAGGATTGATTTCTGACACTCCCTGCAATCTTCTCAAAAACAAAGTTAATGGAGAAGTCAGGAGACAGTCAGAAGTTGCTCTTGGTACCACTGCTGTGCCAAATTGGCTTGTAGCAAGACTTGATGGGCAAGCATTGATTGGTTATTTTGGAGCAGAGTCTCAAATCTTAAATGTCTCAATAGCAGTGGACAGTGAACAGATGTGAAAATAGCTCAGATGCCTGCTGGTAAGGCAGGGTTGGCTGGGGGGTGCCAGCAGTTGGCAGGTTGTCAGAGCGGGAGCTTCGGGGTCATACCAGGATGGGAAGAAGAGAACACAATTTTCCTTGCAATCCGCAACTTCCTTTATTCCCTTTCCACTTAGCAAATGGCAGACTGTTCTGTGGGTCAGCCATTATATCATTATCAGGACCAGGAGTTCTAATAGCAACTTTCCATAAAAGTATACAAATTAAACTTAGGTTTCCTTCATTCATATTCTATAATAAGCATTAAATAATATATATTTTCTATTCTACTTTGTGAAGACAAAAAACCTCAACAAACTGCATTTTTACTCAAAGTCAACAAATATTTATTACTTTCCATCACCATCATTCTTTCAACATCCAGAATAATAAACTGAAGCTAACAAGTCAGCTGAAGTAAATGCCAACACATTTTTAAAGCCTGAATCTTTGACCACTCTTTATGGGATTTGATCTTTTAAGCAAGCTTGCTTTGGAATACATGGAACATAGTCTTGCTGCAGAGTTAAGATATCACAAACATTATATTTCCATGTAGCAGTAGCTTAATACTTTTTCCTGATAAAATTGCCAATGGTATGTTGTGGTATGTAGGCTAACTTTTATTTCATTCGAAAAAAAATTATACATAAAAAAAATCAAAATGCTGGGATCCATTAAAAAAACACTGGCAAACAACATGTGGCTCCTGTTTGTAAGATTTACTTTGTATAGGCCAATGCAAATAGCTTTCTTTTATTTTTAAAAATGAGTTATGATTATGATGAAAATAAACTTGGCCTCTGAGCCACTATTTATTTGTTTAATCCACACTAAAGAACAGTGTGTCCTTTTACAGGGTAGCACAACTTTTGGGGCATGGTAGTAAAATAAGGTCAAGTCTAGTAGATTGCCTCAATAGTTTGTACTCAATGAAATCACTTTACTACTGAAGAGATAGTAACGGCTTATTCTTAGAAAAGTAGCTTTTGCCACACTGAAATAAAACCTCTAAACTCTTAACTGAAGGTTGATATTGCCATGTATAATGCATTGCATACAGCTGCTGAAGTCCAAATCACCTTTTCTATGTTTCTGGTATATGAAAAGCAATAGGGAGTGACAGCTGATATTTATCAAGAGTGGCTGGACTTATAATTTTCACATTTTAAAGAAAATTTTGAAAACTTAGGATATCTACCACATGTGTTGAACATGTGTGCTCTGTGTCCAAGCTTTGAAGTGCACAAGTCTTTTTAATACAAGAGACCAAAGTATAAAAATTTAATGATCCTCAATATATCAAACTTGTGCATAACATTATTCTTATGTAATAAACCACATAAAATTAAGTATCCTTTGAAGAATGTGAAAGATTAAAAGCTTTTAAATATCTATATGGCACTGAGAAAGGATTGTTTAAAAGTATCCGTATTGAAAACTTTCAAAGAGATCTCCTTAGTACTGTATTTTTTGGAGTATAAGATGCACATTTTTCTCTCAAAAAAGAGGCTGAAATTCTGGGTGCGTCTTATACACTGAATACAGCATTTTTTGCCCTCTGAAACCCCGCCTCTTTCACCAAAATGGTCGTGCATAGCCTTTAGGCGGCTTTAGGCCCCAGTGCTCCTGGTGGCTGGGGAGGGTAGAAATGAGCGAAAAATGGGCCTTTTTTTGCTTACCTCCCTCCCCCAGGAGCAGTCTACAAGCCTCCTAAAGGCTATTTGTGTCCTTCTTTTGAAAAAACGGGCCAATTTTTGTGAAAAACGGCCATTTTGGGGAGGTCTGCAAAAACCTTTTGGGAGAGTGCAAAAACTTTTTTAAAAATTTGCCTCTTCAAAATCTTGGTGCGTCTTATACTCTGAAAAATACGGCAATTTCGAAAGGAAAAAAAGAAGCAAAAGTAAGAAGCTTAGATACTAAGTATGGAGGGGAAACCAGTTTACTCACTTAAACCCACAGAACAAAATTAAATTACAGAACTCGGTTCATGATTATGAACATTATTATATTATTTAACTGTGTTGCAGCTGAACAGTTTCTCTATTTTTATTGTTTTGTTTTTGGACTACTGGTAGCTGTTTGCAGTTATATGGTAAGCCAAGCTTTAGTATGTAGAACACACTGACTTGAAATAAGTTGACCAAAGTAATGTCCTATTTTAATGTATTAGCATGGGACTGTTATCTGTCAGCAACAGCACATTAAAATGTGATGCCAAATAGTTGCTCTAAAGGATTTTTTGATTAAGATCATCCATACTATGCCTTATGATAGAGGGCCAATCACAGTGGCATACAACAAACCAAATATTTTCAAAGGGGACCTTTACACAAAAATGTTGTCTTAAGCCAGCATTTTTCCAAGTGTGGCTGCAGGGCAACAAATAGTTACAGAAGAATGCCTGAAGACGATGTTTCTAACTATATATGTCAGGTTGGTACATATACAGCAGCCTCAAAAATTTGGAGTATCACTGACGTGAGTATCATGTCAGTATCACTGATGCCAGGATTCAACCATAATAATGACTAGATATCTCTGTGCTTGTTTTCCCATTACAATCCCTCTGGATTTTAGTACAATAATATAATCTATGTGTTTCCGTGATATTGAAAATAGGGCCTAAGGAGTTAAACATGTGACTCAAAGGTTAATCAGTGTCTTGAAATTCTTATTCTCAAGGAAGGATCTAATTTCTCTGCCCCTGAGAGGAGCCATTTTGATGGTTGGCACAATTATCTCATCCAAATACTGGGACTGTCTGTGAAGCAAGAAAATGTATCAGCAGTAGTAAATCTTCTTACAGATTAACAACAGTTGCTTTGAAACAACAAATAACAGTGCTTAGAAGCACTGGTCCAATCTGAAATAATTAATACCAAATAAAGCCTGAAGAAGGCCTTCATTTTAATGCCTGTACCAAAAGGATTTTTTTTCAAATAGAGGAATTTTCAAGGAGTAGGTAAAATGAGATCATAGTAGCTCTTAAAACAATATTTTATTTCTGATAGATTTGAACTCAACTTTATTCACGCAATTAATCATTTTGAGTGCAGTAAAAGAATTTTAAGAGAAAGACAGATATGACAGGAAGACAAAATAAAGACAGATTTTGAGTTGAAAAACTGGGAGCAAAGTCTGAATCCAGATCTGGCTGGTCCCTATACAAATACTAATTATACTTCTCCTATAAGCATTATGATTCCTTTAAAAAGGAATAAATCTATATCAAACTGTATCTAAAGATAACAATATACATCAATGCATACTTTTTGCAGCTCATCTTTTGTTACAATGTACTTATTATTTATTTACATTTATTATTCTATTTGTTGATATCATAATGTTTCATGTAGTTTTGTTTGTTAACAATCCTTGTGTTTTTATCCATTTTTTTTAAATAAAATGTTTTTTTTTTTGTTCATAAACCCTAAAATGTTTCTGTGGAACTATCAGCTATCGGTTTTATCCTATCAGCTATCGGTTTTATCCTGGAATAAAAGATACCTGCGGGATCGCATCTCTCCACACACATCCCTGCGGCCAATTCGCTCTCACAGGGAGGGACTTCTCCTAGTGCCGTCCACTAGGCAATGCCAACGGGCGGCGCCAAGGAGTAGGGCCTTCTCTGTGATGGGCCCAACCCTCTGGAATGACCTCCCCCCCGACATTAGAACCACCACAGACTTCCGCTCCTTCCGACAAAAATTGAAGACACACCTGTTCCGATTGGCTGGCCTGGCATAATCATAACTGCTACCTCCTGGCAAACATATTTCTTTACTGGTTATTTTAGGGGAATTGTTTTTTAACTTTCATTTTATGGGATATTTGTTGGGGTTTTAAACTATTTACTCAGCTGTACAGTTCTTTAAACCTTTTTTATCCTCCTTCGTATCTATTTATCTATTTAATAATTTAATTGTTTAATTTTATAGTTATTTATATGATGTATTTCTGATATGGACTGTACACCGCCCCGAGTCCCTTTCGGGAGAGGGGGCGGTCTATAAGCGCTCAGTAAATAAATAAATAAATAAATAAAATGGGAGAAAGAGGCTCCAACTGAACAACTGTTCATAGCACAAAAATCTGAGTGTAAAGATTAGAAATAACAGGAAGACATAGCAGATTTTGCATTAAAAATAAATTGCAGTCCCAGATAAAGAGGAACATGTTTTCTATTTATTAAATTCTTTTGGCAGGATTAACACAAAACCATATAGAATTCCTGTTGCAGAACTGAAATCTAGAAAGAGGCAGGTCTCAATTTTTCAGCAATGAAAAAGTAAATTTCAAAAATTGTAAATGAGATGATGTCTTTGGATATCAAAAAACTAGGAATCCTAAAATTCCATACTTAATATTAAATTGCTATTTTGATTGGAGGAGGATGAGAAATAATTTCATATATGAAGTTTTTCATTTCAGGAATATAGCAAACATTAATCAAAGTTGGCAGAGTCTGTTGTGAGAATATTTATCTAAAATATATTTCTGTATATTTTAGCTCCTTTGCGCTAAACTCAAAACTGTGGCTTTGTGGTTCTACTCTCTGAAGGAAGAGAACGTGTCTGAGCACAAGCACAAGCAAATGGAGCCATATTTAGGAGTGTTTTTTTGAGCTGCAATTCTTAAATCATCTTAATATTTATTAAAACTATTGCGTACCACTCTTGCCAGAAACCAATTTAATCTGGATTTCAAAAAACAAAAATATTGCACTACAATGTTTATCATATCACATATTCACTTGACAGTTACTTCTTATTTCTAATTTAATCTTTGGCACGGTAAATCAGTTTAAAATCTGATATGTTGTACTAAAATAAATACAGAATAAATCCAAAGATATCTTGCATGAGAAAGAAAAAAAGACAATGTGCCTATTGTAAAACAATCAGAGGAAAAATAAGGGAAAATAATAAAATCATAATAGCTGATTTGAACAAACAGGAGGCTACCAAGTATCATTTGAATCCATTTTGCTTTTATTGCCTCAAGGGAAATTGCAGAAACAGAGAAAGACGGACATTTGTTATTAGTCGCATTAACTTCATTGTTCTTTCAATAGTGCTTGGTAGGTTCTAAGGGGAAATCTACCTCTTCAACTATCCAATCAAATTTTAGATAAACATTGCACTAATAGTTTGTGCTTACAACCCTTATCATTTTACGGTTTTTAAATATATATAACAGCTATTGCAAAATATTATGTTTTTAGAATTATTTAATTATTGCAAAGTTATTCAGTATTCAACTATATTTTATACAAGCTCTGTCTAAATTTTAGAATTAACACATTTGGCTTTTACATTTCTACCTTATATTTTCTTTGCATTAAGGCCAAGATAAGAAACTGGATGACAAAGTTTAAATTTAACTGAAATTTTTGGCATACCAAAGACATGGTGAGAATACTAAGCTAAAGATCTTCATTCATGGTTAGGGGAATTGTTAATCGATGCAGGAGAATATCAAGTGATGTTATGTACAGTATTCTCAATATTAAGGGTAAAATAATCCTATAGATCAGTGATGGCGAACCTTTTTTGGCTCGCGTGCCACAAGTGGGGGGAGCGCAGGGGGGTTGAGTGCGGGCGTGCCGCACCCATAATGCAACATGCGACACCCCCCCAGTGCGCATGCGCGCACAACGCGCGACACCCTCCATTTTTACATGCTTTTTTCGCCCTCCTCAGGCTCCAGGGGCTTTATAGGAGCCTGGGGAGGGCGAAAAGAGCCTCCCCCAACCCCCCGGAGGCTTCAGGGACCGTCCCTGAAGCCTTCGGAGCGCTTAAAACCACCCTCCGACCAAACCGGAAGTGACTATATGTATATACTGAAATCTATGGATACCAGATTTCATCTGCAAAAATACTTCATCAATTCTGCAAAACAATCTTAAAACTCAGCCTTGGCTTGGAAGTTAAATATGAGTAAACCTTGAAGATCTCCAGACAATATCAAAGGTAGCTCTGTTAGGAAATAAATTATTGACAGCGAACCTCATGGATATTCTTGAAGTTGATCTGTCCCTCTATATTGAAATATTATGTTCATAGTCCATGGCATAGGAAATATAATCTAGTGAGTTTAGATAATCCACAGCAGCCAAAATTATAATTTAAACTATCGTATTTTTCAGAGTATAAGATGCACCCAGGTTTTGAAGAGGCTTTTTTAAAAAAATAGTAGGTAGGTAGATAGAGGGATAGAGAGGGAGAGAAAGAGAGAGAAATACAATAGGGAGGGAGGGAGGGAGAGAGGAATACAGTAGGTAGGTAGGGAGAGAGAGTGTGTAGATAGGTAGGTAGGTAGGTAGGTAGGTAGGTAGGTAGAGGGATAGAGAGAGAGAAATACAGTAGATAGGTAGGGGGGAGAAAGAGAGTAGGAAGGTAGGTATATAAGTAGATAGAGAAAGGGAGGGGGAGAGAGAAAGTGTGTAGGTAGGTTGGTAGGTAGAGGGGTAGAGAGAGAGAAATAGAGAGAAAAATACAGTAGATAGGTAGGGGAGAGAGAGAGTAGGTAGGTAGGTAGGTATATAAGTAGATAGAAGGAGGGAGGGGAGAGAGAGAGAGTAGGTAGGGAGAGAGAGAGTAATTAGGTAGGTAGGTAGGTAGGTAGGTAGGTAGGTAGGTAAAGGGATAGAGAGAAATATAGAAAGAGAGATAAATACAGTAGGTAGGTAGGTATAGAGAGAGAGAGTAGGTAGGTAGGTAGGTAGGTAGGTAGGTAGGTAGGTAGGTAGGTAGGTAGGTAGGTAGGTAGGTAGGTAGATTTTCCAGGTGTATTTATCCATGTGCTGGAGAAGGAAATCGCTGACAACCTGTAGCACCTAACTAAACAGCTTTCCGAAAGGGAGAAAAAAGTTTTGCACTCTGCAAACCTCCCCCAAACGGCCCGTTTTTCACGAAAACAAGCCCGTTTTTTCCCCCAAAAAAGTCAATAGCCTTGGGGAGGATTGCAGAGTGCTCCTGGGGGGGGGGGGGGGAAAGAGCACAAAATGTTTTTGTGTCAAAAAAAATGCATGTATAGCCTTATAGAGGCTTATAGAGTGCTGCTGGGGGCTGGGGGACACAATGGGCCAATATTTGCTCATTGCTGCCCCCCCCAGCCCCAAGGAGTTGTCTGAAAGCTATTCACGGCCATTTTGGTGAAGGGGGCAGGGCTTCAGGAGACATAAAATGCTGTATTCGGTGTATAAGACGCACCCAGGTTTTCAGCCTCTTTTTAGAGGAAAAAAGGTGTGTCTTATACTCCGAAAAATACGGTAACCAAGAAAATAATTTTGACAAGTTATCTCGAGACTAATTCTTCCATAGAAGAAAATATACCAAAAAAAATTTCTTTATTAGCTACATATCAATCTGACTTTTAAATCAGACTTTCAAAGCCCTTAAAATCTCTAAAAAGATTAGCATTACTAACATGCAGGATGAAAGTGCCCACCCATAAATCTATAAATTATCGGATTTCTAACCACCACGATCGCCATCCATTTATAATTTCTGCACACAGATTTAAGTCACCAAAGAATGGGAGAGTCATCCTTATAAGCTGGCTGCCCATTTGTTTAACAATTTCATTCTTGGGCTGACATTCATTTTTAAACTGCTGGTTTTGCTAAGCAGAGAGGAAATGCCAACTTTGCTGTTACTGGAATATGCAAGCGACTTGCTTGTGTTTCTCCTTCCTCGCCCCATTCCAAAAGCTTGCACACAGTGCTGCATCATCAAACAGAATAATACAGGAAGAGGAGCAAAAAGCCACTCTTTCTCTAGGCAGGGAAGGCCTTCCATAAGCATTGCTAGGGGGTTCAAAAGTTCACAGTGGTTTCCATTTCACCTTTTAGCAACCAATGAGAAAACAACAACTGCAGATAGATCCTCTGGCCACAAAGAAAAAATTAACTCACTGAGTACCTGACTTGTTGAAGTGAAATTCCTTTTTTTAAAAAAAAAAAATCCTATCAATTACAAATGTTGTTTCCTTTTTCCAAACTGCAACAATAAGTTTAGTAAACTTTTGCTTAAAAGAAAAAGCTTTTTCCCTGAAAGTGTCTACAGAGTAATAGGCTACTGATGAAAGAGGACAGTGTGGTTTTTCCCTCACTCTTCCCACCGCAATCCATTTTATCTTTCTTCCAGAAAATTAAAAAGGTAAAACCCCCTATCTTGTCATTCTGTTAGCTCAGAATTTTTCAAACTTGGGAACTTTAAGATGTGTGGACTTAAACTTTCCAAATTCCACAACCAGCATGCTGTCAGCACACAATCCCCTGTACATACCTTAAAATTGTCAAGTTTGAAAAAAACTGAATGCAATTATTTATCAATGCATTCTTATCAACCCAAAAATTCCTCTGCATTTCCCCTTCAGATTAATCTTATATCAATGGAAGAATTGAATTCCTTTGCAAAAATTAAATGACCCCTTTTATTTTTCTTCTCCTTCTCCGTCAAAAAGGTTTCTTTCTCATACTGTATTTTTCGGAGTATAAGACGCACCTTTTTCCCTCAAAAAAAGAGGGTGAAAATCTGGGTGCGGCTTATATGCTGAATACAACATTTTTGGCCTCCTGAAACCCCGCCCTTTTGCAAAAATGGCCGTGCATAGCCTTTAGGAGGCTTCCAGAGTGCTCCTAGGGGCTGGGGAGGGCAAAAATGAGCGAAAAATGGGCTGTTTTTTGCTCATTTTTGCCTCCCCAGCCCCCAGAAGCACTCTACAAGCCTCCCAAAGGCTATGCATGCCCTTTTATTTGACAAAAAACAGGCCCGTTTTCGCAAAAAATGGGCCGTTTTTGGGAGGTCTGCAGAGTGCAAAAACTCTTTTTTTTAATTTGCCTCTTCAAAATCTTGGTGTGTCTTATACTCCGGTGCATCTTATACTCCGAAAAATATGGTACCTTACAAAATAGTGAAATCTTAACAAGACCTATGCCATCAAAAATTTGCATCCCCAGCTGCTTTCATTTTCAAATACTATAGATGCATTCTTTATTTTAGCTTGAAAGCATTTTAGACAATTTCTCTTAAATTTTCCAGCACCTTTAGAAACCTCTTTCCATCACATCATATATACAGCTCTGAATTGAATACTTGAGCCCTTCTCAAAGTGTTCCTCCCTCCCCCTTGCAACCCTTGCTTTAGTCCCAATTCAAAGCATTCATTATGTGAATATTCCAGATACTCCTATCCTTGTGTCTCCAATATTGCTCTAATAAAAATAGCATCTGCAGATGTTCATAAATCCAATGCATGTCTGCAGTAGGAAAGCTTCTGCATATATGTAATGGCTTTTCCTCATGCAAAATCTCACACTAAACATGGAACTGCCTGCAAGAAGGCAGTAGCATTAGAGTAATATCAACATGGGGAAAGATTATCCAGAGAGATCATTGGATATGCATTCCAAATATATAAATTATAAATATATTTTTATAAAATCTTAATCTCTCCTTATGTCAAAGCTCGATTCCAGGTGACTTTATGAACATGCCCATATAATTTCTCAGGCAACATTATGAAAGTAATCTATTATGGATATTGTTTTACCCTTCTGTCTTATCTACAATACTGGGACTTCCTGGTGGTCCCTCATCCAAATATTAACCCAGTCTGTATCTATTTAGCATTTTGAAATCAGTCATTGTCAGTTAAGTACTGCCTACCACTATAGGCCCATTTGAGAAGGTATACTACAAACAATAAATCTGCTATCCAAATGTTGGATACAACATTTCCTTTATACATGATACTAGTGCTCAATACTTTGTCAATTATTATTTGATAAAATTGTTCGATATGACCTAATTTGATAGAAACTCAGACACAGCAAATAACTATACAGTTTAATTGCTACTCATAAATGCCCTCCAGAATGATCCATAATATCCCTCCCCAAAATAAAAACCATTCTTCCTAAAATATCATGAACCCAATCTTTAATAAAGAAAGCTTTGGGATAAAATGAAATCTGGAAAAACATATAACATTTTAAAATGCATATAATTTAGAATGAAGAGCAGGAATGAAAAGATACATTATAAAATATGTTTTATTCTGTGGCTGAAACATTGTTTACTAATTTATAGAATATGGCAACAAGATTTAGTTAAAGCAGTTTTAGCCTCCAAATACACACATTATCCAACTCAGCAAATTTAGTTGGCCATAATTTTGAATCCTAACAGCATGTCCCATGTGTGTGGCAGGAACTTTTATATTCACATGTTTGTCAGAAGTGTGACAATAATCAAACTGTTGAGTTCATTTCCTAACACCCACTCTAGCCACCAAGGATATTGTGATTTTTTTTATTACTGTTATTATCTAGGGCAGTACTTCCAAATAAAGCACTGGACTATAGACATGATCACTTTTATTTTCTAAGAATGACTAATGCTTATGTGAAATTCAACTGCATTATTGCAAATAGAAATACTACAGATTAGTGTTTTGCAGCACTCCCGTCTCTATTCATTTATATTTTTTTAAAAAATAAGCTCAGATATGAAGGAACAAATAGCTCGACTATGATGGGTCACATCAAGCATTTTAACAGACTATTTGAAAAGTCTGTTGAAATAGGCCAAGAACCACTAGTAACCACAATCCACTTTGCATACTAGAACAGTCTATGTCTAAGAAACTCGCTTTGGCACTTGACATTTTAAAACCTTGCTTTTTAAAGTTGAAGGATTAAATAAATTATCAACTCTAAAAATTCCAGAAAAAGAAAAGTGCATCCATAGTAATATATTTTCACTTAGGAATTTGCAAGAATAGATTTTCTATGCCAATGCCTTGTAAAGTTTCAACATTCAAACAATAAAATGTTCTTCACTGGATAAAATTTTATTATACATAGCCAAAGTTTAAAAATATCCAAGAGAGGTTTTTCAGTCATTTGCTATAAAAACAACAGTATAGCAGAACACTAAGAAAAATTAATAGGATTTCATGATACCCTGCAAAAGTAGTAAAAAAAAGATTTAACAAGCTATTAAAAGGGGATCTTGGCAATATTTACAATGATGAATGGAAAAAACATTTTTGCCAGACTTGGAAACAACTAAATTATATATTCAAATAGTTATCTCAAGTTTTCTTCATCCAGTCCTTATATAGAAAAAAATGTCATCATATTCAAAAGTATCAATATACTACTTATTTTTACAAAACAAAAATATAGAGAAAAATCTAAAGTGATTCCAAAACAAACCAATGAAGAATAAGCAAATTCAACAAACAAATGAAGGTTGATGGAAAAAAACATCTAGAAATATATTGAAGTATATGGTAATATATTCCATGAGTCAACAATTTGCTGTGGATCTTTGGAGTAGCAAATAAAAATAAAAAACCTAAATATTAATGTGGCAAAGGTAAGAATAGGAAAAGACATGTGATAAACAATGTGACAAAAGTCACTTGTCTGAAATAACAATATTTATTGTTTGAGCAAATTTTTCATAAGTAAAATTTGCAGAAATGTTAAAGAAAGCAGACAAAAGCAAACACTCTTTTATCTTTAAACAGTTCCTAAAACTTAAAATTAAGATGCTTTAATTTAAGTAGTTCTAAAAAGAGATCCGAGAGCCAGTTTGCTGTAGTGGTCAAGGCATCAGGAAAGAAACAGGAAAGCCATGAGTTCTAGTCCTGTCCTAGACACAATGCTAGCTATCTGAGTGACCTTTGGCCATCGCTTTCTCTCAGCCCTAGGAGGCAGGTAAATGCAAATCAAATCTGAATCTTTAGTTTCAGATGGAAACTGCAGTGACTTGTTCAGATAGTAGCCAAGAATCAAATATGACTGAACAGAAGAAAGAAGAGAGACAAGTCTGCAAACTTTGAATACATTCTCTGCCTATTAAGGCTTATTTTAAACATATTTGAACAATATGTTCATAAACAAAAATTGTTTTGCTGCCAGCACATTGAAGGGGGCTCTAGCCTACTGGAGATATTGCTTCAAAATTCCTTTCTTTTATTATTTCTTAGGTTGCAATGTGATCCAAACAAGGGGTTAGGAATTCTGAAATTATCCAGAAAGTATTTGATAATAAAGCAAGAATTCTCTTTTTGGTTTGATTGAAAAAAAGTCATCACCACATTCAGAAAATAAGGTAGCTAAACTATGGGTACACAGTTCCTTCCACTTGTTTTTTTTTTGAATTGTAAATTTCATTGTATCATGCAAATTAATTCCAATTAAACATGCTTAAAATTGCAATAAAAGTCAAATTATTTAATTATTTATTAAGAAAATTTACATGGCCATCTAACTCACTCACAGTGACTCTGGGCAGCTATAACTATATCTTATCACCAGAATATCCCAGACTTGTATTTACTTAAAAATCTATGCTGATGCAGTGTTTTACAAAATGTAGGTATTTAAAATGACTGACAACTACAATAGTTTGAAGGCATTATTCAATATTATTTTTGGAAGGGTTAATTCTAACATTTTGTAAAGCAACAGACTTTTACATAGACAAGCAAAATAGCACAACAATATAACAAGTGTCATCACATATCATTTTAGCATTAGTATTAAAAATAAATACATTATCAGAAAATTACATCATCTTCACAATTATGCTATCTCACTTCATACTCGTAACAATGAAAAAGCAACAAAAGCAAAATAATTTATGAGCACATATTGGAGTATTGAGATGGGAACCACCAATTCCCCACCCAAAGAAAGTTGTTATGCAAACATACAACACCAGCTCAGTTTCAAGGCCACCAAGTGAGTTTCAAGGCCATCAAATATCCATTATTCTTTAAAGTTGGAAAGAAGAAGCCACAAGTTTAAATCCCAAGACTATGATCTTCTGATAACAATGAGCAATGGGTTGTTGTATTATTCATTCTTGCAGTCTTCATTATTGTCTACAATAAAGATCCTGACCTAACTAAGTTATAGTTATGACTCTTCCATCAAGTCCAGCAGAAAAGTTGTGCAAGCCATGAAATGTCAGGAGATTTGTGATTTACTGCAGAGTCCAGATTAGGGGAATTTGTCAACATGATATAAAGATTCTTGTCAGATCTATTAAAGCCACTGATATGCATTCAGAATTCTCACTTAGAATAAACAATCCAGGAAGCTTCTAGGTGGCTGATCGTTTAATGGCGTGAGTTCCTTGTACATAACATACAAATCAGCTAATTAGATAAATGCTATGCTGAATTTACAATCAAATAAATGTTTCATGTTTCTTTGTTATTTATATTTTAAGAAATAAGTTAATTTTAAATTTAACCCTTATCATGGTTCTTGTTTAAGATCCTTGTAGCTCTTTTAAAAGTACTTCAAGTTTTTTTCCTCCTTGGTACCCCATTTTGAATGAAAACATAATGTTGTTTTATATCAAATTGGCATGTTACCAAACAGCTTTTCTGTGTGTTCTGAATTTGATTAATACAAGTCAAGGTCACTTCCTGAAAGATATGCAGCATTGTGGCTGCAAACAAGCCAGGCTTCTCTGTATAGTACTTTAAGACTGGGGGGATGGGTGTGCATGATGGCAGTTCTTAACACCTATTCAGCAACATTAAATATAACACTTTCTGATAGCAAGGATAATGGAAGGAATAAAATATTCAGTATGTTTCTGAATGTATACACCAGCACAGTTGTTGGGGAGGGTTGTGTTGTTCGTTTGTTGAGGGAGGTTGTTCTTTCTCCAGATCAGAGAAATACTAGCAATGACAATGAAATTTTTAAGACAGAGTCTAAGGTTGTAATCATATTCCCAGTGGCCAGGAAAATATTCCGCTGAATTTTAACCACTGCTATTTCTTATTACATTTACACTGAGCATGTATGCATGGGATTATATTATAAGCCTATAAAATTACTAGTCTGAATTTCCTTTAAATTCAACATAAAAAGAAATAGTATAGTAAAAAGCTTCGTGCATATTTCAAAGGCGTTTTCTAGAAACCAATTGGCTTATTTCTATATTAAAAGTATTGTTATGGATCCTAGAAACAATATTAAAGGGTTTCTTTTAAGATCACAGCAAGCCCATTTTGGCACCCTTGCCAACTTGGGGTATAAATCAAGGAAATTATTCTAACGTTGCAAGATGTACACTTCAGAAATTTAAGAGCATAGAAGATGGCGGGATGACTTGTAACTCCCATGCACTGTTGACAAGTCACAAATTTTAAGTAGTGCTTGAAACAAAAATACAACATTAAACTTAAGTTCCATGGAACTGTAACAGGAAACCAAGACTTCTCTTACTATAAAAAGATTAAACATGTGAAGTAAGGAAAAAAAGGAAACATAAACAGAACTTTTAATTTTTGTGCAAAAGTGACTATTTCCTATACTTTCATTTATTATTTACTATAGTCTCCCAATCTCAGGTCCAGTGACTGAAAAAGAGTAGAAACAAACATAATACTTCCAGCACACATACAAATGTTTCCATAGACAGATCTATTGGTGATGTTTTCTGAGGCAGTGGGTCCTAAAATAAAGTGATTCAAGGGAAGTTTGAGTCAGAGAACATTTTAGAGCCCTTTGTTTCTAGACTCCTTACCTAATATAAGTGTTTTCTCTTCTGTTAATGCTACCTTTCTGGTGGAATAGAATAGAATAGTAATGGCTTGACTTTCCTGGCTGGAATTAGCTGATAGGACCATGAAATACTGGACAACGTACACTTAGTTTCTACAACACTAACTGGGATTGATTTATTTATCAAATTTATTTGCCACCCATCTCGTAATTTACCTGACTCTGAGTATGGTTCAGGCAACTCTGAAAGAATATGAGCCATCACTGTGCAGCAGCTACCAAAAAAGCTAACACAATTCTAGGCTGCATCAACAGAGGAATAGAATCAAGATCACGCAAAGTGTTAATACCATTTTATAATGCCTTGGTAAGGCCACACTTGGAATACTGCATCCAGTTTTAGTCGCCATGATGTAAAAAAAGATGTGTAGACTCTAGAAAGAGTGCAGAGAAGAGCAACAAAGATGATTAGGGGACTGGAGACTAAAACATATGAAGAACGGTTGCAGGAACTGGGTATGTTTAGCTTAAGAGAAAGAAGGACTAGGGGAGACATGATAGCATTGTTCCAATATCTCAGGGGTTGCCACAAAGAAGAGGGAGTCAAACTATTCTCCAAGGCACCTGAGGGTAGAACAAGAAGCAATGGGTGGAAACTAATCAAGGAGAGAAGCAACTTGGAACTGAGGAGAGACTTCCTGACAGTTAGAACAATTAATCAGTGGAACAGTTTGCCTCCAGAAGTTGTGAATGCCCCAACACTGGATGTCTTTAAGAAGATGTTGGATAGCCTAGGCAGGGGGTTGGACTAGAAGACCTCCAAGGTCCCTTCCAACTCTGCTGTTGTATTATTGTATAGAATGCTCTGTCCATAATCAAATATGTTCCAACTTTATTATACTGAACACTTACTTGGAAATGTATTCTTGTCAGTAACATTCACACACCATCTTTACCTAGAGAAGAAAATTACAAAACACTAGTTAGCTATTTAAACTAAAATAGTTATCAAACTATTATCTGCCCAGATGTATTTAATTCTTTTTATTGTTTTGTAACTATATTTTTAATTGTTGATTATTCACCATCCAGAGCCACATTTGAGATGGGCAGCTATAGAAATTTCTAAATAAGTGGATGCCATTTATATCTAAATAAATAAATAAAATACTCAGAAAAATGCCTTCAGCATATTGGTCTACTAAAGAGTAATTATCTGCTCAGAAACAGAGTATTATTCCTAATTAGCACAGTTTTTGCAATCATTTCCAGTCAGCACAGGAGGCATGCTGGTAGAGGCAAAGATCTTCTATAATAACAGCTTTTGTCTGAAAACAGACACAAGCCAAACAACTTCTGAACCAGCATGTTTCGTCAACATGTGGCTTGATTTCTCAGAAACTGATTTTTTTTCTAAGCTTTGTAAGATTTAGTTTCTCAGCCTTCTAAACCATGGCTGCAATACTGAATTGTTTGCCTTGACTTCTAAAACAAATCCTGTCAACATCATTGCCATTCATTTATATCAGCTTCTGTATCAATGGAGGCTCCAAGACATATAATTATGCAACAAATAGCAGTTCTAAGAATGAGCTAGACTATCAGAAACTCCACAGGTGCTTTGTTCAGAAGGCCATGGGAGGACCTTGAAGTTGCTACACATTTGAGTAATTACAGATGTTTCACATTTCATGAGATCCAAGGAAAGCTGCAATTATGAGCAAGGAGCTTCATCAAATCATCTGTACCAGTTTACTCCCTTGTGTAGATTAAAGAAGATGACATTGATGGAAATATGCAAGAACTGTTGTTACCAAGACAAAGAAGACTGAAACGTTCTTAGTCTTGGGAAATAAGATATTATTCAGAAGAGACTTAGTCGGTTGTCTCAATAATTAATTGGAATTTGAGGGGAAAGGGTATTCAGCATAACTAGATTTGCAAAATTCTTTTATTATAGCCAATTTCAATACTTCTAGTGGCACGGTGGTTAGAATACACTATTGCAGTCTAACTCACTGCTCACTGCCAGAAGTTCGATTCTGACCGGCTCAAGGTTGATTCAACTTTCTATCCTTTCAAGGTCTGTAAAATGGGGACCCAGATTGTTGGGGACAATATGCTGACAGTGTAAATCTCTCAGAGAGGACTGTAAAGGACTGTAAAGGACTATATAAATTTAAGTGCTATTGCTATTGCTAGTTTCCTGAGGAATTTCCTGGATTAGTCTACCTAGTCAGGCTGACAATAAACGGCAATGGTTGAAATATTTTAATTGCTATTTTTTATATTTGATTACAATGAAAACAATGTATTACAAACTTAATTTTGATATATAGCTGCCTATGTTTTAAGTAATATTACAACAGAACCCATTGTAACAGTCCTTGTTTTTTTAAAAAAATATAAAACATAAAACTATATATCCCAGTGTTACTTTTGGTGATATGGATGGCATATAAATTTGATGAATAAATAAAAACAAATAAACTGTTCAGAGATAACACATATTTGAACTCCTTTTTTGTTCTTTTGTAATATAAGTAATATTCAGAAAATACTGGTAGTTGTGGAATTATTACTTTCCCCATCTACTGCGTCTATGATACATAATATTTAAAATGTTATTAAATCTTACTAATGCAAATAATTGTGCATTTATTCACATACCTCACAATACATTATTTAACATGAAAAGGAATAAAATGCAAACATCCTTACATATTATGCATTTGTATTTTGCTTAAAATCCAAGCACACTGGGCTATGAGTGACCTTGAGGCAGCTCTCAGAAGGTAGTTGCCATAGCAACATTATCACAAAAGTGGCTCATCCTTTGCAACATATACCAACCTGGCGCATCATATGTTGCTAGATATAATATAACTTATTCTGTAGTATTGCTGAAACAGTAATGTGCATTGCAAATAGAAGGAGCAGAGATTACTTTGTGTCCCTGTATTTTCTTCTTTCTACAAAATGTAATTAACACTCCCAACTTCCAAAAGTACATTGCACAACATTATTTGAATAATGTAGCCCATATTTATGATTAAATATGGGCTACATTTCAATTATCCTATGCACAATAAGAAAAAAACTCTCTTGTTTTGGAAGTTTTCCTGTACACCGCTTGGAGAGTCCAAGCAATGGGTTAATTCAGTCTGCTTGCCCTTAGGACTGAGGAACTATTTTTCCTTAAGCCACACCTCCTCCTGGTGTGCTCAATCCCCCAGAATTCTTCCTCAGTCAGCCCGTTTGGACGTATTTAGTTAGAGCTCTGAGCTAAATTGATCCTTTTTTTGGCTTGGACTCTCAAATTACGTTTAAAGTTTTTCTCTACTATTCCTCCAACATCGTGAGACGTTTCTCTCTTAAATTCTGCGACTTTCTTCAGTACAATCTGCACTTGAAGGCCAGGAGGTAAGCTGGAAGGTGGTGGGGGGTGCCCCTCAGCCGATCCTCTTGGGACGGCTTCGGAGGCCTGCCGCTTGTCGTTTAAAACGGCGCGGCTGCAGCGGCGAGGTTCCTAACTCCCCAGGCCCCTCGTTTGTTATTTTCGTCGAAGTTTTTTCGCTCCCCGGCCTGCTAGAGGACCTCTGCCGCAGGGAGGAGTGGGCGATCGTCGCCATTGCGAGGCGCGTTCGCCCCTCGCTCTCCCTTAGCCCCACGCTGTTGCGGCGGCCATTTTTAGGCGCGAAAATAGCGCGCCCAGCCATGGCCGCCATTTTGCATCAGCCTCGTTGTTCAGGAGGCCGCTGGAGGTGGCAGGGCCTAGCAAGGGTTTCTCGGGCTAGGATCGCCACCTTCGCCTTTTGTCTATTTTTGCGAGCGGCGCTGGTTCCTGTGCCATTCCAACGGTCATCATACCGGCTCAGGGAGGAGGCCTTAAGTAAGAGCAGGCCTAAAGAATTTTTCTATAGTCATTCTCCTCCCTGCTTCTCCTGCGGAGCCTTGCACCCCGGTGCAGGCCCCAATCCTACCCCTGGGCCTCCGACTGGTGTGAAACATGGGATGATTTCATAGTATTGATTCGATTAATTGTATATATGGCAATTTTAACGATCATTTCGTTTTGTTTCCCATTACAGCACCCAGTCTATATCTATCCTTCTGCCTTATCATAGCCTTGCTCCATCTTGTGTGGTCATTGACTATGGACCTGCCCAGTCCTCCCGATTCCCAAGACGCTAGGCCGAGCCTCTCGCAGGCCCCTAGCAAGGGTTCCTCCTCTTCGGGGAGTGGGGGTGCGGGCAAGAGTGGTGGGGGTAGCTCTGGGAAACAGCGTTCCAGAACCCCTTCGGTAGCTGAGGCCAAGGATGCTGAAAGGCGCCAGCGGGCCCTTGACAAGCAATTCGAGAAGGCCAGACGCCAGGCAGACAGGGTGCAGTCCCTTTCAGGAGCCCCTCCCTCCCGGGAAGATCTCCAGTCGGTCCTCGCCGAGGAGGTGGAATCCCAGGACCTATCCCCTAATAGGTCATTTGCAGAGCCGGCTTCCCCGGTCCCTTCCTGGGCCTGTGAACAGGTTCCTCCCCCTGGGGATGCTAGCATAGACGATATGCAGGGTGAGGCTTCACCCCCCCTAGTAGAGGGCTTGGATCCCGATTCTGACTCTGAGGAGTTATCGCCCCGCATGCAGGAGCTAATGGCCCGTGCCATTGCCAAGGGCATCACGGAGGCCATGAAATTTAAGAGTCCTACCGCAGCGGCCCCTAGGGGTCCCAAACCCGATCAGGCAGCTCCGCCCCCAAGCAAGCGTGCTCGCCATCCTTCCCTGGAATCCTCGGTGGTCAGCGAGGCCTCTGCCATTGAGGACCCTGACCCGGAGGTGCTAGGCCTCTCGGACGACGAGGACCTTCCCCCCGAAACGCCCGCCTTTGCGGGTCTCTTTAAGCCCAGCCTTTTTAAATCGGTCCTTCACAAGGTCAAGGCTGCCACCAGGGTGGGGATCAAGCCCAAGCCGACCGCGCCGGCGGATGATGCCCCTCCGGCTAATCCCAATGCGGTCATGTTTGATGTGCCAGCGCCCCAGCAAGAGCTGGTTCCGGTCCCGGGGCTGTTCCTCGACTTAATCCAGCGCCAGTGGGCTCAGCCAGCCACGCAATCCTCTCCCAGTGGGGTAGATAGGAAGCTTTATACTATGGAGCCAGTGTTGGAGGACCTTCTGGCCCTTCCCACTGTCGACCCGCCCATCGCTGCGCTCACTTCCAACTCCTCGCTACCGGCCGACCTCCTGGAAGGCCTTAAGGCGGAGGACAAGAAGGCGGAAAAGGCGTGTCACAAGACCCATCTGGCGGCTGCCTGGGCCATCAGGGCCTCTTCTTCCGCTTCCTTTTTTAATAGGGCCTCTGTGATCTGGCTGCGCGAGCTCCTAAACAAGCTCCCGGCGGGAGACATCCGTCTCCACCAGGACGTGTCAAAAATAATCGCGGCCTCCCAGTATGCCGCTGACGCGTCCCTCAATGCCACCAAATTTGCCTCCAGGGCCCTCGGTTCTAACATAACTTCCCGTCGACTGATCTGGCTCCGACATTGGCAAGCGGACCAGAAAAACAAATGGAAACTGGCTTCCGCCCCCTTTCAGGGGTCCAAATTGTTTGGCGAGTCCCTGGATCCTCTCCTCATTGAGTCCAAGGACAAGAGGAAGATCCTACCTTCTTTAAATAAAAAGCAGGAACGTAAGGCCGCTCCCTACTCTAGGAGGCAGTCCTTTCGTGCCTCCGAGCCTTCCACCTCTGCCTCTTCCTTCTCTCCCTCTAATAGGTCCTTCGGCCAGCAGGGCGACAGGTCCCAAGACAGAGCGCCTTTTCGGGACAGAGGCAGGCAGCAGTTCGGCTTCCGCAAGTATAACCGCGGTGGGGCCTCCAACAGGCCGTTCCGTAAGTCAAAGTGACTGCCAGGGCCTGGCGCCCATCGGGGGTCGCCTCCAGCTGTTCGCCTCTCATTGGGCCCAGAACACCGAGGATGCTTGGGTTCTGCAGACAGTCAGGGAAGGCCTCTCCCTAGAATTCCTGTCCCTTCCCCCCCGGACCTTCATCCGGTGCCCTGTCCCGTCCTGCCCCCAAAAGAGGCAGCGTATGGACCAGGAAGTCCGTCATCTCCTGGACATCAGGGCCGTGGAACCAGTTCCCCAAGGCGAAGAGGGGAAGGGGTTTTACTCCATCCTCTTCCTGGTACCAAAGAACTCGGGGGGGTGGAGAGCCATCTTGGACCTCAAGAACCTCAACAGGCATATCGCCTACCGGAGGTTCAAGATGCAGTCTCTGCAGTCCATTCTGGCGGGGATTCGACAGGGAGATCTTCTCACATCTATAGATCTCAAAGAGGCATACCTCCACATCCCCATCCGTCCTCAGCACAGGAAGTTCCTGCGCTTCTATTATGCGGGTCGCCACTTCCAGTACAAAGCTCTTCCATTCGGCCTCTCGTCCGCTCCTCGGACGTTTACCAAAGTGCTGGCGGTAGTGGCGGCTCAGCTAAGACGCAGGCCCATAAGGCTCCAGTGCTACCTGGACGACATCCTGATCCAGTCGTCGTCCAGGCAGCAGGCCCTTCGGGATCTCCAAACCACTATGAGATCCCTCAGAAACTACGGCTTCTCTCTAAATATAGAGAAGAGCCATCTCACCCCAACCAACAGACTTGTACACCTGGGGGCGGTGATAGATACCAACTTGTGCAGGGTTTTCCTTTCCCGAGACAGGTTGACCGGTCTAAGGTCCATGACCCACAAGGTGTTGAGCTTGAGGCAGGCTCCAGTGGTCCTTCTGTCGCAGCTGCTGGGAAAAATGATCTCCTGCATTTCCATCGTGCCGTGGGCCCGCCTGCATTCCAGGTCTCTCCAGTGGCTGCTGCTGCCGCACCAGAGGGCATCCAGGAGCAACTCTACCAGGCCGATTCGAGTTCCCCCGGACGTGAAGAGGTCTCTCCGCTGGTGGGTGTCTCCGGCCATCCTCAAGGGCCACCTATTCAAGGAACCCGAGAGGTTGATCATCACCACAGACGCCAGCCTCTCCGGCTGGGGAGCCCACATGGGGTCCCTGGTTGTTCAGGGCAAGTGGTCCCAAGTGGAATCCAGATACAGCATCAACCTGCTGGAACTGAGAGCTGCTCGCCTGGCCCTGCGCCATTTCAGCCGGCCCATCCATCGCCAACATGTGCTTCTGATGACGGACAATGTGGCCACCAAGGCCCACATCAACCGCCAGGGCGGCACCAGATCCAGAGCACTGATGAGAGAGGCGGAGTCCCTGGGACGCTGGGCGGAGCGCCATCTGGAATCCCTTCGCTCCGACCATATCTCCGGAGTGGACAACACACAGGCCGACTGGCTGAGCAGGACGACCATAGATCCTGCGGAGTGGAAACTGGACCCTCGCCTGTTCCACCAGATGTCCGACAGATTCGGGACTCCGGCCGTAGACCTGTTTGCGTCAAGGGACAACAAGCAGCTCGCCCGCTTCTACTCCCGGTTCTTCACCCCGGGGGCGGAGGGGACAGACGCACTGCGTTGCAAGTGGTCCCGCGAGCTACTGTATGCCTTCCCTCCCCTGCCTCTCCTTCCTCAATTCATCTCCAAAGTCATCGCAGAGGGAGCAGAGGTCCTTCTCGTGGCCCCGCATTGGCCCCGCAGGTCGTGGTTTGCCGACCTTGTCCACCTGTCGGTGTCTCCTCCGTGGCGCATTCCTCCGGACCAGATCTCCCTCAGCCAGGGGGCCGTGATTCACCCAGAGCCCCAGTGGCTCCAGTTGGCCGTCTGGCACTTGAGGGGGACCAACTGAAAGGCCAAGGCCTGTCGGAGGAGGTAGTGAACACCATTCAGGCGGCTAGACGCCCTTCAACCACTAGGATTTATGATGCGTCCTGGGCCGCCTTCGCCAAGTGGTGTGAGGAGCTGCTCATCGAGCCGACGACCGCGCCTGTTCCCAGAGTGCTTGACTTCCTTCAAGCGGGACTCAACAGGGGCCTGGCCCCGAACACCCTTCGACGTCAAGTGGCGGCTTTGTCTACTGTCTGGTCGGGCGACCACCTTTTGCCTCTCAGCAAAATCCCGAAGGTGCGTCTTTTCCTCAAGGGCGCTTCTAACCTTCGCCCTCCCACCGTTCATCGCTACCCTACTTGGCAGCTGTCCGTGGTCCTGCGGGCCCTCTCTGGCCCCCCATTCGAGCCTTTACGCACTACTTCTCTTCGATTCCTGACGCTGAAGACGGCCTTCTTGATTGCCATCACGTCAGCTCGCCGGATTTCGGAGCTGGCGGCTCTCTCTGTTCGCCAGGATCTGTGCGTCATCCACCCTGACAGGGTCATTTTGAGGCTGGACCCGACCTTTACCCCCAAAGTAAACTCATGGTTCCATAGAGCGCAAGACATTGTGTTGCCAAATTTTTGTCCTCATCCGTCGCATCCCAGAGAGCGATCCTGGCACAATCTTGATGTCAGGAGGGCCCTGAAGGTCTACATCGCTCGTACTGCGGAATTCAGGAAGTCAGAGGCTCTTTTTCTCTCCTTCCAGCCCGGTTCCCTAGGGAAGAAGGTCACTTCCTCCACAATTGGCAGGTGGCTTCGCGCTTGCATTGCGACTGCCTATGAAAGTCAATCCAAGGCCGTTCCGCGCGGCATCACTGCACACTCCACACGAAGTGCTGCTACCTCAGCGGCCTGGGCCACCCAGGCCTCGATCCTGGACATCTGCAGGGCCGCTACGTGGTCCTCTCCTTCTCCATTTGTGCGACACTATAAACTGGACATTTTCGCCTCGGCTGAGGCGTCTTTCGGCAGGCGTGTGCTCCAGGCGGTTGTGTCAGAGACCGAATCCCGGGAGCCTTCTTCTGCCCACCCAGATGGACAATAACTTTGGTATGTCCCATTGCTTGGACTCTCCAAGCGGTGTACAGGAAAATGACCATTGGCTTACCTGAAGGGTCCTTTTCTGTACACCGCGGGAGAGTCCAACCCACCCTGGCTCTCAAGGCCGGGATTCGGGTTCCTCGTGTCAACAGTACATCATCTTGGACGCTTCGCTCCGTCCGCACGAACTGACTCCTTCAAAGAATTCTGGGGGATTGAGCACACCAGGAGGAGGTGTGGCTTAAGGAAAAATAGTTCCTCAGTCCTAAGGGCAAGCAGACTGAATTAACCCATTGCTTGGACTCTCCCGCGGTGTACAGAAAAGGACCCTTCAGGTAAGCCAATGGTCATTTTCTTACTGTGTTATGTGAGAATAGGGGACAGATATCATTACTAAATTAGGGCGTTTTCTGTCAAACAGCACAAGGAATTCCTCTTTTGGAATTATGAATATATTTCTAGATTCTCTTATTTTGGATCTTTCAGATTTGATGAGGTGGGAGGAAACGCGTAATAAAACCAAGAAAAAGCCAGTTTTCTAGGTTCACTAAATTGTATTTATAAAAAAGGTATTAATTCAAGTTGGTTTGATAACACGGTTTCAAATTAGGATCTCTTATCAGAAATATATCACAGTTGTTTGATTCAGGTAATAAAACAAGATATAAATTTGAGAAACAAAATATGGCCTTATGCTATAAATAACAATATATACATAAAAGCAATTTTAATTATATGAAACCTCCATATTAATATTCTCTGTGTTTTTTTTTCTTTCATGAACATTTGTTTTCATTTTAATTTTTGACTGTTGCACAGCAGTGTTACATTTTTATTGTTTGGGTTTTTTTTTCCTGAAATCTAATGGGTGTAGTATATAAACAAACATTTCATTCAAAATCATGTCAACTGCTTTAACTAAGAAGGATCAGATTTAAAATATTAATATTGTAATTAAATATTTTTCATATTTATTAATTGCAACAATAATAATATTCACTGAATTCTCTCTGGGATACTCAGACCCAACAAGTATTTATTTCATTCAGAACTGAACAATAAAATAAGCAATGCTTAACTTGTCATTTAATAATTGCCCCATATGTGGGAATTGAGATTATTGAACAATTACCATAGAAGAAAAGAAAAAAAGGGGTAGGAGAAAAAGCTGTATATTAGCTAAAAGAAAAGACTGTAAGGAAATAAGATGCAAGATGGGCAACATAAAGCATATTTTTGTTTCTCATGCTGTCACACAATTAAATCTGAAAGGTGATTACATCAGTTTACTAGAAAAAGGGGCAATTTTTTAAAAAATAAAACATGCAGAGAAAAATATTGTATATAATAATAAATCAGTGTCAAGAAGATAAAATTTCTAAAATTCTAAGGAAGAATTTCAGATTCCCAAGGTTAAATGTTGTGTTCAAATATGCCTGTTGAAAAATATTTTGCTGCTCTGTATCTATTACTAAATTTCCCTTTGGGAACAATATAACTGATGTAGCTTTATTGTTAGGAGTTAGAAATCAAGTTTTAAGTGATCAGATAAATTTTAATTACCCTGGGTATTAGTTACCATAATCTCTTCGTTTGTAAAAGTACCTGACTTCTAGTTCAATGTTAGAAAACACTTCATCTTAGAAAGTAGCTTTTTAATGTCTCAGATTAATTCCAAAAATGCTTCACATCACACAAGTGCATAAATATAGTATCTATCTTCCTAAAGCACCCAAGTCCTGAGATTGTGAAACAGATGCTAGGGGCAAAAGAACTGAGAGCTTTAAAAAGTTATACACAGGTACCATTGTACACACCAATTTTTGAGTATGGAATCTGAAGTGCTTTAGAGCCCTAATATGCAATGATGTCTTATCACTAACATTGTTCATATTAATCAATAACTGTAAAACAAAGCCCATGGAAAAGAAACATTTAACACTTGACCGTAGAAAGAGATCAACTATCAAACAAAATAATTTTCTTACTATAGATTAGGGGTATCAAACTCAAGGGCTGGGGGGCTGGATTCAGCCCCGGGGGTACTTAGATCTGGCATGCAGGGCTGCCCTAGAAACAGCAAAGGATCGACTTGCAATGCCTCTGCCACAGAAAAGGGAGCTCAGTTTTCGTTGGCAAAGGCTGCAGGAGGCTGTTACGGCTGAAAACGGAGATTGGAAGCCCATTTTCGCTGACAGAGTTCTCGGGCAACCACAGACGCCGACATGAGTGATGTCGAGCTGGGCATGCCCACCTTGGCCATACCCATTCCATCCCCCGAGGTCAAACACAACCCTGATGAGGCCCTCAATAAAATTGAGTTTGACATCTCTGCTACAGCTTATTAATACATTGTTTAATTTTGATAAAGAAAGTTATCTGAAAAGCTCACTTTTTCAATAAGATCTTACTGCTAATCTAATTACTCTGCAATAACCACATTTTCAAAACTATCATTAAAAAATTGCCTACTTTAAAATTCTTGTTTTGTGGCAATCTCACTGAAGCTATGGTCCCAAACTTTCATAAAAATTTAAAAGTGCAAGCACATCTAGCGAAATACTATACATCAAAAACTTTTTCTCAAATTATACACATTCTTTTTTGTAGTATCAAACTTGAAGGTAGAACTACTTTTAGTAGCTCAAAACCCATTTCAGAGCACAAGTTTGTGTTGCATAAATGCAACAGCAACTTGCAGATTTTCAGCTACATTACAGATAGTCTTCAATTTATGAACATTTGTTTAATGGTGATCCAGAATTATAATGCTTCAGAAAGGGTCTCTTACAATCTGCAAAACAAAACGTTGCTCTACCATCTCTATGATCACATGATTGAGATCTGGGTACTTAGCAATTTGGGTGCACTTACAAATAGTTGCCGAGTGCCCCACGATCATGTGATTGTTATTCGGAATCTTTTCTGCTGGCTTCTTCAGAAAGTTATGAAAGGAGCTGAACTCTTTGGCGAGTCTGTTTCTGCCAAAGGAGTTCCCTTCTATACACAGAGGGCAGCTAAATGCTTAAGTGAGGTGCAGGAATGGAGCTAAAATTCTGAAAATTTCAGCTTTATCCTTGTACCCTGCTGAAGGAGTTCCTTTCTGTGCAAAGAGAGGAGATGAATCCTTCAAGAGGCAGTTCTTTCAGCCATTCCCCAGAGACGACTGGGAGCTAAAATACAAGCAAAATGGAGAGGTAGTGTTTGGTAAGGAGCATGGGTGCCTCAGGTGGCACCTGGAAGTCCAGCACACGCAGCATGTATGGGTCTCTTTACTCAGGGGCTGAAAGTAATGCTTGGATTTCAGTAGGGGGGATTCATACAATATACTAATTTACCATTGTAGCACTATTTATCTATGTATGGGATAGGCCCGTTGCGATGCCCTTTGTAATGGCGGAAGAAATGAGCCTCCTAATACTTTCAGGGAGGCGATCCAGGTCATCAAGCTTCTCTTCTGATGGCCCTATCAAGGACGGCCCTTGGGGAGCAAGGTTAGTGGATGGTAGGAAATGGGAGGAGCCTGCCAGGGGGTCCTCCCTGTGCCTATGGGAAGGCCTGCGGTGCGTTCGTCTTGGCTGCGGCCATGGACGACTCACATGTTGACGAAAGGTAAAGAAGGCCACAGGAAAATGCCCACCAGAGTTGAGGCTCTCTGGAGCACCAGTGGCTGCTTCCTGAGGGCCTGCTGGCCTCGATTAATGGCCGCAATGCAGGCCCATAGCGTTGAGACGGAATCGGGCCCCCAGTATGCCTGACAATGTTGCGGCCCTTGGGAGCTCCAACTGCTGCTGCCTGGGAGGCCTGTCGGCCTCGATTTGTGGCCGTAAAACAGGCTGAAGCACTGATCGGCCTTGCAAAATGGCCACCACCATCTGGAGCCTTCAAGATGGCCACCGTGATGTTGGGTGGCTGCTGGAAGCTTCACAAGCTGCGCCACCAACATTTTAAAGCCATGGCTCACTTCACAAGCTGCAAAGGAGACACGCCGATGACCTTGCTGCCTCTCACTCCTTCGGCTTTGCCACCACTCCTGAGAAGCTGTCTGAATGGAGCCGGTCATCCCCGCTCACCCAGGGACCGGACAGAGCTCCAGGGCCTGAAGGTAGGAGGGAAAATGCTCCTACCTCTCTGCGAGATGGATTGCCCAGTTTCTGAGATCAGCAGAAATAAATTTGTAATTTTGAGTAGAAGACCAATTTGCCAAATTAAAGAGAAATAACTCTAATCCAACTGTTTCCTGCAAGGAGCCAAAGCAGTAATTGGACCAAAGACTGAGAGGAAACTGGGCGCCAACAGGGAATGGTGGGTATTTTCAGGCTTTGAGAATCCCACAAGTAGCCCCTCCTGCAATTCTACTGGAAAATAATTTGTTTCTCTCTATATAATTTTTAACATATAAACTACAACTGCTTAATTTTTTATCTGCTTGTTCTATATAGTTTATGAAAAGGCAGCTAGAGCTTTCCATAATAAACAGTGGTGACTCTAGTATTTTAATTTTTGCAAATCATGACGAATGCTACAAATGAAGACAATGGTTTAGCATGAGTATTAACACAATATAACTGACTTTACACCATAATATGAATAGTTGAATTTTTCAATTTATATGAATTTTATAATAAAACAAATTATGATATAAATCAGAATTCAAATTACAAGAAGCAGTCTTAAATGACTGTAAATTCTATATAGAGAATATACAATTGTATTAGCTTTGTATTTGTTGTAAAGTGTACAACAAATATCATAATCAGATATAGCAAAGCATGATTTCATATTTATAAACAAACCTTTAAGAGGTTTTGGATTTTCCCCAACCTCTTTTTACTTCTTGATTTGATCACCATTTATATTTGGTAATTTTGTTTGAACTAAAAAACGTTTTATATTACAAATACAACTTCAACTTGATGGAGAATTATTCTTTGTAAGAGTGATATTCTTTAAGCTATGATCATGTTAAAGAATTGAAACCATTAAGCCTTTAACATGTTAAAAGATAACTATTTTTTTAAATCAAATCATAGTTTTTGTAATTACAAGACAGTGTTAGAAGGATATGCAGCCTTATAAAAATGCAATTATACCAGTAGGAAATATATTTAAATGACTAATCTCTGTATTCTTTTATTGATGTCAACAGTACAGACAGGTTATAAATCACCAGGTTTGGTAAAGCGATCAAATAATTAAATGTAAGAAAAACCTAACAGATTACTAAAGCCTGAATATAGGAACCATTTAAAAAAGTGGTTGAGAAACAAAAATAATTGTTTCTATTGCAAATGAGGAATTTTTTAAGCAAAATCTAATGTTCAATATTTCTTTTTTCCCATTCTCTATGTAAAACTAAAATATTATTGTGTCCCAAATTCCTAATTTTAATAAAAAATATATCGGTAGTTAAAGTGGAATTTAACAAAGAAATTTGGTTATATTTAAAAATCCAGAGTGCCTTTGAACATAGAATCATATGGACAGTACCTTGGAGGTATTCTAAATCTAATCTCTTCCACAAGGTAGGAGTCCTTATACCACAAAATGGTGGTCCAATCCTTTCTTGAAAACCTCCAGTGATGGAGCATCCACCAGGAGGCAAGCTGTTCTATTGATTAACCATTCTCACTGTCAGGAAATTCCTCCTTATTTCAAGATTGAATCTCCCTCTGACAAACTTCCACCCACTGTTCTTCTCTTGCCCTCAGATGCTATAGAGCAGGGGTGTCCAAACTTGGGAACTTTAAGACTTGTGGACTTCAACTCCCAGAATTCCCCAGCCAGCATGGCTGGCTAGGGAATTCTGGGAGTTGAAGTCCACAAGTCTTAAAGTTCCCAAGTTTGGACACCCCTGCTATAGAGTAAATCTAGACCGTCTTCCATGTGACAGCCCTTCAAGTGTGTTTGTTAAATGCTTAATAATGGATCAGTATGAATTTGTTTCATATTTACAATATAGTATTCTGAAGCTTACGTCAGTCAATCTGAACAATGACTAATAAACATTTTACATTAAATAATAAAAATGTAGAAATATTAAATTCCTTTGCTGAAGTTTGTTTTCAGTACTAAAATTCTGCTACTTGCCTGCATATGACAGATTGAATAGCTTAACATTCCATTCAGAGTGAAAACTGCTGACCAGACTATCAGCAATGTAAACATGATGTAAGTATTTCTAGTGTAATGGGAAAGGTTGGAAAATTCACTAGGTAACATCCTAAAACTGTGTAGCTCATTCTGATATTTTATTCTACAATGCACCATTAAGTTTTTATCTCAAATATGCTTCGGAAATTTTGAAAGATTTTATAGCTTTTAAAGTCAATTGAAAAACTATATTCTTGCTACAAGTTACAGTCTCCACTCAGTAACTGAGGCTAATTCAATAACTTTGGGGCAAAATATATACAATGCTACTTTCTAAGCACTATAGTGATAAAGTGGATTGCAATACACAAAAGCTTATGTGCATTCAACAGACATAAATTATCCACTATAAGCACTTCAACAATGCCACAAATATAAACAATAGTCTTGTTGTAACAAGATTATTGTTTATATCTGATGAGTTGTTGAAGTGCTTTCAATGGATCAATTAAACCTACACTATTAAATATAGAGGATAATACCCAGATTATATCTATACTGAATAATGTCAGAGAAGTATGTAATCCTTCATCAGAACTGCAATCATTTCATTTTTAGCAAGGCTGTAATTAGCTAGTACCTGTTCATTTGTAATATATGAAAATTTCTTCCAAGCAACCAACAAAGAAAGTGTAGTAATTGATACTTTTCTTCCTGCAGGCATCAGTGTAACACAATAGATACACAGCATATAGTAATAACACATAGATCTGCACTGAAAAATAAGCTACTATTTTTACAAAGGTGCAGTACAGAAGCCCTTCTATATCCACATTTTGTAGAAATCTCTAGCATATCATTGACAAAAATACACTTTTATTTTTGTTAATGCTTTCCTTCCTTATTCTAATAAATTATTCTTCCTTTATTCTAATAAAGGAAAGCATTTTTAAAATTACTGACATGATCCTACATGCTATTAGAGTGCAATTATAAACACTGAAAGAGTGATGCAAATCACAATGTGAATTCAATCAGTCCCTACAACAGCTAGAACAAAAAATCCATGCCCTTAAAGAGAAGATCACAAAATGCATTAAGCATACAGTATTATACTTTCTGATAATTCACGATTCATGAACCAGGCTTTGTTCATAACCTTCATTTTTACTCTTTCCTTCTTTCGAGGACTACAATCACCTTTCTCTCTTCATTTTTGTACACATTATTTTTTCTTACTATCATTATCATCAAGATGCAACAATAGAACTAATAAGCATTTGGTGGTATAGCACAGATTTTAATGTCCTTGGTACTCCGAGCTTGATTGCTTTCTTGCTAACATTTCATTACCCAACTAAGTAACATCTTCAATGTTCAGAGACTGTGAGGTTTGCTTTAAGTTTCTCTACAGAATCTTGCCCTATCAGAGGAGTTGTTGTTGTTATGTGTGTGATAGTTTCTTGATTGCTTGCTGTTTGATAATCTTAGTTGGTAGTTTTATTTTATTTTTTTATCATGTTTTTATAAGCCACCCAACTTCCTCACAGAATGGTGTGTGTGTCCATCCGTCCTTGATTAGGGTATTGTATACTGCTTGTTTGTCTGGTGTTAATCCCAGTTTACCTGAGTAGTGATTGTTAGCAAAGAGATATTCTGGTCTTTGTTTCCTTTTTAGCTTTTTATCTGTCTCTTTTAAACGGTGTTTAAATATAGTTTATCTCTATATACCTGTTGATGACTGATTAGTCTGATTCCAAGTTTGCATTCCACTATGGATTCCAAGGATTCCACCCTAACCTACATATGTTTCCTCTATTAGTAAGACTTTAAAGTTTGATATTGAGGAACAAGTGGTTTGGGGAATTTGATAGAAGTCCTTAAAAACAAATACTGTGAGGCAAGGATAAGCTACTTTCACTTCACTAATCTTCAGATTGCATTCCCAATGGCAAGAGACTTTAGAACTAAAGTCCAAAACTCAAGCCACTGAGAACAGACAGGAAGTTGGCCATGCCAGGTAGTCTTCTGCAAAAGGAAGAGGGGGACCGCCTCAGAGGGCAAACAGTAAGTCAACCATGCTGGGAAGGTACTTGACATAGAAAAAGGGGCAGACGGGAAGTCCCTCCCAACTGAAATAAAGGACCATGTAGTAAGTCACATGGTTTGCTTGGCACTTGTCAGTTTTAGCACTCATCACATCTTCCTGAACCAATTAACAAATACCAAAGTATCACTGTAAACCAGAAATCAGGGAATACTGTTCTGATCTAAGCCCAGGGATCTAAACTGGACTATCTTCAATTACATTATGTCAGGGGTGTCCAAACTTGGGAACTTTAAGACTTGTGGACTTCAACTCCCAGAATTCCCCAGCCAGCATGGCTGGCTGGGGAATTCTGGGAGTTGAAGTCCACAAGTCTTAAAGTTCCCAAGTTTGGACACCCCTGCATTATGTGGTTACCTTTTCAGGTAAGCATTCCCTCCTGTGATGGTGTGCCATCCACAATGTTTTTCTTACTCTAAGTAGTAAAATTTTGCCACAGAAGTGACTTTGTTATTTCTGTCTGCCATATAAAAATTGTTCAGTGCAACTAAGATTATTTTAAAGGGCTGGAATAGCTGTCATCTTCAATCAGAATAAAAGGCAACAACTTAAAAATATTCCAGTGTCAATACTACAGGTAGTCCTTGACTTATGACAATAATTGTGTCCAAAATTTTCATTGCTAAGTAAAATAATAGTTAAGCAAGTTTTGCCCCATTTTTCGACCTTTCTTGCCACCGTTGTTAAGTGAATCACTGCAGCCATTAATAGCACGGTTAAGTGAATCTGGCTATCCACTGACTGCTTGTCAGAAGGTTGCAAAAGGTAATTACATGGCCCCAGTACATTGCAACCGTCAAAAATATGAGCCAGTTGCCAAGCATTTGAATTTTGATCACATGGCCATGGGGATGCTGCAACAGTCCTAAGTGTGAAAATTAGTTATAAATCACTTTTTACAGTGCCACTGTAACTTTGAACAATCACTAAATGAATGGCTGTAAGTCAAGGCCTACCCATATCTGATCCATGTGACCTAATCTCAGTGACCCTGGAATATTCTTGGAGCTGCCCTCAAGGATTGCTGACGACAGAGTATTAAACACACCCTAGATGTGCTATGCAAGACTGTAAGATTGTCTTCTCTTGAAGGCTCCAAATAGAGGTCTTAAATGGATTCTGAAATAATATAACAGGAATCACTTTTGGCTACCTGCTGGATTAAATTATTCAAATGTAAGTGCTCATGACACAGGGAAGGAGATTGCCTTAAAACTTTCTGATAGATGACTTCCTGTAGTTCTTTAGCTAATGATTTATAGGTTATGTTCAGGAGTTGCTAGATGTGCAACTCTTTTCTATAGCAATTCTTATGCTGGGGGCAATTTTAAACTTCGTGATCTTGATTTAGGACACACAGTATGATTGATGGTGAAGATAAAAGACTTCATTTTTCACTTGTAGGTATTAACATTACAGACATTATTTAATATCTGTTCACATCTTGGATCCTCATCTAAGGAATTTTCCACAGCAGCTGAGACCACCTCAGTGGGCTTGATGGCATCAGTTCCTGGTCAGTATGCAAAATGCTAAAAAGAAGTTTGCTATTTGATGGTCCCTATGCCAGGGATCAATCATGCAAATCATAAATTGTAATACTTTATAGGAAAGTCCTTGGGAGACTGGATAAAGAGAGACTGCTAAGGGATCAATCAGATAAAAATCACAATGGCCCACAGCTTAGTGTTTGGCAGGGCAAAAGGCCCAGAAGAACCCCCCCCCATTTCTGTTAATGTATCCTTACAATAAAATAGGATTAGCTCATGTGGTTGCAATTCTGTCAGCCTTCCCAAGTAGACCCAACAGGAAACACAACTAGATTAGCTAATTCTGTTTTATTGTAAGGCTACATTAACAGTACCTTTCAATTATGAAAGTACCAAGCACTCCACCCCACCCTATCTCCTTTACAACCTGCAAACTTTGGGGTGGGGTCCCTTCTGTGCCTCTTTTTTTGTCCATTAGGCAATTTCAGGCTATGCCTTCTCTTATTTGATTGTTACTTCGGCAATGTCTCTTTCCCCATCTCTTTCCCCATGATGAGCCAACTGCTATGTGAATTATTAAGTTAGTTTTCCTATCACAAGATAACTATTTTTGGCTCTTTGCCTGGACTACTCTGTTGGTCCACACTTTATCTTCTCAATGGTATTTTGGGGATTCCCCCTATATGCAATACCTTCCTTAACCCAGCTACTGTACAAAGAAAAGAGGAATCGTCTTGAAAACTTCTGGTGGCAAAGATTTTTAATGTGGCCAAATAATTACAAATATATAAGAGTCTTCTTGGAATCTAAATTTTGGCAAAGGTATTTACAATGTTGTATTTGGCAACCAAAATAATTAATATTTAAATGGGAGGATGTACAAATCAGTTAGTCGACTCACAACCACAATTGAGCCCAAAATTTATGTTCTTAAGTTTTGTCCCATTTTACCATCTTTCTTGCCATAGTTGTTAAGTGAATCACTGCAGTAACATGGTTGTTAAGTGAATCTGGCTTCCCCATTGACTTTGCTTTTCAGAAGATCACATAAAAGGATTACATGACCCGGGCACATTTCAACAGTCATAAATATGAGTCAGTTGCCAAGTATCTAAATTTTATTCATATGACCATGGGGATGCTGCAGTGGTTGTAAGTGTGAAAAATGTTCAAATGCCACTTTTTTCAGTGCCATTGTAACTTCAAACATTCACTAAATGAACTGCTGTAAATCGAAGACTACCTATACAGAATAAAGAATGAATTACTACTCTCTTATTACACTCTGATTTTTATTCGGAATAATACATGTGATGGGAAGCCTCTTATGTGTTATCTTCTATCTTGCTGCAGCTACCAATCAGGCTTTCCTGCCCAAATTTAATTTCATATTCCCCATCTTTTTGTCCACTTAAGATATTTTCCCAAATAGTTTTGAAGATGTCACGATTAGAAGAAAGGTTTACGCCATAGGAATTCAAGTCTCCTATCTTACCATTGCTGTAAACCAAGGTGTCAAACTCAAGGCTTGGGGTCCAGATCCAGCCTGCGGGATGCTTAGATCTTGAAAAGGTGTGGGGAAAGATGAGGCTTGACACGGAAAGAACGTCCAACTCTATTTTATTCACTAACAGCAAAACCAAGTAATACAAGAGAGAAGCGCGCGTTCTGTAGCCTGACAGCTATTTAAGGGAAAGCTGTCAGGCCGAGGAACCAATCAGAAGAACAGATCAGCCCGCCTCAGCCATGCCGCGCCTGATTGGCTAAGGCGCAGCATGGCTGTTGCTGGCTGACAACAGGGGGAATTCCTCGGTCGTAGGTCGGGGAGGAAAGGATACAATACTCCTTCCCCCCCAGCGAGTACGCATGCGTAGCAGTGGAGCATGCGTAGTCGCTAAGGTAGGCTGGGCGGCGACGGACACGCCCAGAACGCCTCAGAACTGGGCAGACCGTCGGAGAAGGAGGTGGTGTCCGTGGAAGCTCCTCCCGGAAGGGAGTGGAGCTCCGGGCGCCATCTTGAAGGCCTACCCCAGCCGGAGGAGGAGGAGGCGGAGACTCTGGAACAGGTAGGCAGGGCCGGGGTGGCGCGGCCGCTGACGGGCTTGAGTCAGGGAACTTTGAATTGTTGCGAGGGACAGGCTGGCCTGATTGAGGGAAGGCCAAAGTCGGTTGCAACGGCGGAGCTGGTAGCCCAACGGGGGCTGAAACGATGGAGGGCTGTGGAAGGCGGAAGGCGCCTGGAACAGTCTCTGGCGGAACTTCTTGCGGCCTGGGCAACTGCCACGGCTGGGGAAACGGGTGCGGCGCCAACCCCAGAGCCTCGGGTGGAATTGGCGAGGCCGACTCTGCGGGGTTGTCGTGTGGATCCAAAAGTTCGCGGCGCCTTAATTGATCCACGTGGCGGCGCCAGTCTGCACCGTCGGCGGTCCGGACCCTGTAAGAGCAGGGGCCGGTTACAAAAGTGACGGTGGCAGGCACCCACTTAAAATCCCCGGAGAAAGCCCTAGCCCATACTGGGTCGCCCTCACGGAAGGAACGGGGAGGGGGCCCCAGGTTGCTCGGCTGTGCCTCAGAATAGGTTGGGTGCAACCTATCTAAGGTGGTCCGCAGGCGCCGGCCCATCAGCAGCTCAGCTGGGGTTTTGCCGGACAAGGGACACGGGGTGGAATGCTGAACCAGGAGGTAAGCAGCCACCCTCGTGGGCCAGTCGCCCTTGTCCATTCGGCCAAGGGCGTCTTTGGCCGAGCGGACAGCGCGTTCCGCCCGGCCATTGCTGGCCGGATGATAGGGAGCGACGAGGGCATGCCTGATGCCTTGGGAGGCCAGGAACCCCTGGAACACGGTGGACGCAAACTGAGGACCATTGTCCGACACAACGACGTCTGGCAAGCCGTGGGTGGCAAACAGGCGCGTCAGAGCTCGGACAGTGGCCTCGGCTGTGGTGGAGGTCATGATGATGAGCTCCACCCAGCGCGAGTAAGCGTCCACCACAACCAGGAAAACCTGACCTCGGAAAGGCCCGGCGAAGTCTAGGTGGAGGCGTGACCATGGGCCGCGGGGAATCTCCCACTCCCGCGGCGGGGCCGCCGGAGGCGCTGGACGGGAGACCTGGCAGGTCGAGCACCTGGCAACCCAGGTAGCTATCTCGTCGTCCAGGCGGGGCCACCAGACATAGCTGCGCGCCAATGCCTTCATGCGCGCTATGCCAGGGTGGCCCTCATGGAGGCGAGACAGCACCTGGTCACGCAGAGTGGGTGGAATGATCACCCTGTCCCCCCACAGGAGGCACCCACTGTGAAGAGACAGCTCTAATTGCCTGGCCTTGTAGGGGCGGTGGCCGTCGGGCACCGGTCCCCCAGGCCACCCCCGCAGAACCCAGGTCATCACCTGGGAGAGGGTGGGGTCGGCCAGAGACGCTGCTGCCACATCGCCCGCAGAGAGCGGCAAGGCGAGGTCTGCAATGGCCAAAACAGACATGCAAGGCACTGTCTGAGGGTTGGAGACGGGCAAGGGGCAGCGGCTGAGGGCATCAGCATGCCCTAGCTGCTTGCCAGGGCGGTAGACCAGGGCATACGAGTATGCCGCTAGGAACTCCACCCAACGTGTCATCCGGGGTGACAGAATGGGAGGGGTCGGACGGTCACCGGCCAGAAGCCCAAGGAGCGGCTTGTGGTCAGTGAAGAGCGTGAAATGCCGTCCGTAGAGGTATTCGTGGAACTTTTTAACCCCGGACACGGCAGCCAGAGCCTCCTTGTCGATCTGGCTGTAGTTCCTCTCCGCTGGAGAGAGTGTCCGGGAATAAAAAGCTATGGGGGCTTCTGAGCCGTTGGGAAGGACGTGGCTCAGGACAGCCCCCAAACCCACGGGGGAGGCGTCACACGCTAGAGTCAGGGGCATCCTGTCACTATATTGGACTAGGACTGCCTCTGACGTCAGCATGTCTTTGACAGCCGCGAACGCATGCGCTTCGCGGCTGCCCCAGCGCCAGGCTGCCGATCGGTCGAGCAACCGATGCAGCGGCTCGGCTAGTGACGCCTTGTGTGGCAAAAATGGCGCGTAGAAATTTAAAAGCCCCAAGAACGACTGCAGCTCCGCCTTAGTGGCGGGGGTGGGGGCGTTCTTGATGGCTGCGACTTTTGCAGGGGTGGGGTGGATTCCGTGGGCATCTATGGAGAAGCCGAGGAAATCCACTTTAGGCACAGCAAATGAACATTTGCTGCGCTTTAATTTGAGACCCGCGCCCCTAAAACGGTCGAGGACCTTCCCCAGTACTTCGAGGAGTCCTGAGCGGCTGGATGCAGCGATCAGGACGTCGTCGAAATAGGGTACAACGCCAGGGAGCCCATGGAGCAAACGCTCCATGAGGCTCTGGAAGATCCCCGGGGCCACGGAGACGCCGAATTGGAGGCGGCGGCAACGGAAAGCCCCTCGGTGGGTGACGATAGTCTGCGCGGCCGCCGCTTCGTCATCCACCGGGAGCTGCTGGTAGGCCTGCGCCATATCCAGTTTCGCGAAAATACAGCCCTGCCCCAGGGAGTGGAGCAGGTGCTGTACCACAGGGACTGGATAGGGGTTTGCCTGAAGGGCCAAATTGATGGTGGATTTAAAATCGGCGCAGAGGCGTATTGAGCCGTCGGCCTTCACTGGGACCACTATAGGGGTCTCCCAACGTGAGTAGTCTACAGGCTCCAGTACGCCCTGCGCCAGCAAGCGGTCAATCTCCTCATCAACTTTGGCCCTTAAGGCAAAAGGCACCCTGCGGGCCTTCAGCCTAATGGGAGCAACCTGGGGATCTAAGTTAAGAGAGATGGGGGTGCCCTTGTATAGTCCCAGCTGGCCGTCAAAGACGTCCGCGTAGGCGGAGATGACAGCCGCTACGTCAGGGGGCGTGTCTGAGATGGAGTGCACCCCCTGCACGGAGAGACCAAGGGCGGGGAACCAATCTAGACCCAATAGAGCGGGGAGGGGCTTTTCCACCACTAGGATTGACAGGCACCCCGAAAACCCCCCGTATTCCACCCTGACTGTATGGCAGCCCAGGGTTGGGATAAGTGACCCCTGATAGTCCCTTAAGGCCACGGGGCTAGCAGACAGCTGGCGTTTAAGGACGCCGGGGCATAGTTTTTGAAAGTCTGCCCAGGCAATCAAGGAGCGGGACGAGCCGGAGTCCACCTCCATCACGCAAGGCGCGCCCTCAATGAGGACTGACGCCTTGATTCTGTCCGCACCTGCGGAGGCCTGGTAGATCGCCTCAGCAGGGGCAGCTGCTGGGCCTGGCTCCACTGTGTAACAGTTGGCTTTCGAGCGCGGCTGGCGGCGGGGCTGCTGCTGCGGTCCGGCTGTCATCTGCTGGCCTGTGGCTCCCTGGGATGGTGATGGTGGTAACACAGCACGGCAAACTTGGGCCAGGTGCCCTTTTTTCGAACACCGGCGGCAGATGGATGCCCGGAACGGGCAGGCTGACCGGTCGTGGCTGCCACCACAGCCAAGGCAGGCTGTCACAGTCTGGCGCGGAGGTCGCGGATTGCGGCGTCTTTGCAGTTCTGCCAGGCGAGCCACGAGTTCCTCCTCTTCCTCAGCCGGGCTCGGAATGGGCACCAGCTGATCTATGAGGCAGGTCTGCGCTGTGGACGATTGAAACGGGTGGCGGTCCATCTCAGCAACAGACTGCTCCGACAACTCCGCCGCCCGTGCCTCAGCGACCGCCTCTGACAGGGTGATTTCTGGCCGAGCCAGGAGACGCCTCCTCAGCCGGCGGTCCCTGATGCCGCTCACGAATTGTTCCACCAGGTTGTCCTCCAAGTCTGGGAACTCGCAGGGTATGGCTGTGGTCCGCAAGGACTGGAGGAACTGGCTGACGTCTTCGTGCGGCTTCTGGACGCACTGACGGAAAGCGTATCGCCTGGTGATCTTCGATGGGGTCGGGGCGTAATGTCCCTTCAACTTGGCCATCAGCGTGTCCCAGTCGAGGTCGTGTACTGGCACTGGGGCTGCCAACGCCCGGGCGGCGTTGAACATCGGGGTTCCGCAGCTACTGAGGAAGAAGCTGCACTTCTCCTCCATCGGGATACCCCGTTTCCCGTTGGCTCGTAGGAAGCATTCGAATCGTTCCAAAAACCCCGTCCATCCTTCTCCGTCGGTGCCGAAGGGAGCGAACGGGGGAAGTGAAGACATAGCGGCTTGGAGTTGTGCGGCTCGGAGAGCTAAACTCAAGCGGCTGTGTAATAGAGGTCGGATTCCGTTAGGGTCGTCGCCTCAGCAGGATCCCACCTTCGTCGCCAGTGAAAAGGTGTGGGGAAAGATGAGGCTTGACACGGAAAGAACGTCCAACTCTATTTTATTCACTAACAGCAAAACCAAGTAATACAAGAGAGAAGCGCGCGTTCTGTAGCCTGACAGCTATTTAAGGGAAAGCTGTCAGGCCGAGGAACCAATCAGAAGAACAGATCAGCCCGCCTCAGCCATGCCGCGCCTGATTGGCTAAGGCGCAGCATGGCTGTTGCTGGCTGACAACAGGGGGAATTCCTCGGTCGTAGGTCGGGGAGGAAAGGATACAATAGATCTGGCCACAGGGCCACCCTTGAAAAGCGAAGGACTGGCCCACAGTGCCTTTGCCAGCAAAAATGTAGCTTGCGAGAGCGGCAGGAGGCCCTCCCGAGCTCCATTTTCACTGGCAGAGGGTTGCAAGAGGCCATTGCAGCTGAAAACGGAGCTCAGGAGCCTGTTTTCGCAGATAGAGCACTTGGGCCATCAGGGGCGCCCCCGACACAAGTGACGTTGAGTTGGCCATGCCCACCTCAGCCACACACCCCAACCCCACCCCCAAGGTCAGACACAACCCTGATGTGGCCCTCAATTAAATCAAGTTTGATATCCCTGTTGTGAATATTTCAGTCTCTTGAAGCTCATTCTACCTCAAACAAGAAATTGTGGTTCCCTTCTCATTCATTTCCCATCTCAGACTCAGAAGTTGTTGCCTAAAAGCAGTCTTTGCTCCTAGTAAGAAATGTAACAATAATGCTCTCAAGAACTCTGTTCATAGAAATTATCTATTTGAAGATTATTGTATTCTGGCAAAGTCCAGTGCTATTTCTTAAAACCCATTTCTGCTTTTCAAGACACAAATAATAAAGCAAAACAAAATAATAAAACAAAACAAAACAAAATAGTTCCATGGCTAATCTGATGCCATTTTCCCTTCAAGCTCCTCAGTCTATGTATACATAGACAGGATAAATGAATTCTGACTAGAAAAATATTTGGTCTGATTTGAACTATATGACTCTTTTTAGAATGAAGTGCAATACAAATATCTTATATTGCAGGGAAGGGCAATCCATTCCCAATCTGACTGGAAGTAGTGTTCATTTCCCATCATCTTTAATCAGTACAGCCACAGATTGTATTCTAAAATACTTGAAAGGTATCATGTTGACAAACAACCTACCTATTGTCAACCTCTGATTCATGCTGACAGGTATCATGTTTTCTAGTTACCCAACTGCAAAAATTTGAACTGTCCATATGTACTTGTTTACATATATTTAGGGACCATGGAGGTAAAAAAGAACATGATAATTAATTAATAGCTTGCTGTAAAAAAATTCCCACTGTGTTATGGATTTAGGAAGTATGATAGGGTCAGTTTATTCTATTTATTTCTCCTTTTAATAATAAAGTCACTTCCTAATCTTTTGCAGGCTTAATAACATGGTCCCAGTTACCAATATTCAAAAACTGATGGAAACATGATGCATTGGCACATTGCAAGTAGAAAGGCCAGTAGATGCCATTTAAGCCACATGCTATTAATTATTCTTAGTTTATAACTTCAAAAGTCCAAAAGTAGACTTTTCTAGACTAGTGTCTTTCATATATGTTGGAATCATTCAGCCAGTTGCCAATATCAACAAAATGTATTTCCAAAAAAACCGTTTTCCAGTTAAAATTCTAGCCAGCATATTTTAAAACACTGCAGTTTTCATACTGCATTAACAACACATTAAAATAGTTTAGATTATCTTCAGCCAAGGGAAATCCCAGCTGTACTATATGTGTGTTAGTAAAAACCACTCTTTAGCTCAGTTACTCCTTTTAAACAAAGTTTTAAGGGCTACCAGTGAAAATTTAGACTAAGGAGATCAGACATACTTATTATAAACATCCTTTTGATCAGCAAACTGCAACATCATAGCAAAATATTAATTTATTTGAGGAAGGAGGAGTAACTGTCAGTGCCAAAGCCTAACTATAGCCATTTAAAACAAAACAAAAAAACTAATTGGGATAACGGGAGATAATTGAATAATCAGGTAACAAGCAAAAATGAACATAAAAAAGTGAGAACATGATGTAAGATCCTACAAAATCTCTGATAAATTAATGAAGACAAAATGGTTTCTATACCCCATTTCCAATAAAAGTAAACAATGAAATTACTTTCCCACCCAAAATTACTAACAGAGCCAGTCTGCACCAATCCAATGCCTTAACAATAGACCCAACTCTCCATTCTCAACCAGTGAAGGAACTGAGCCAGTAGGGATGTCTGTAAGCAATGTTCTCCATGTGAGTAAGGTGTTTCTTCGCACCAAAACTGTTAATGACACTCAATATACAACTGGTCATTTAACCACTGTTTGGGTTCAGAAAGTGCGCTTTACATCCCATGAAACACTTCTGCCATAATAAAATGTCACATCTCCACCACTACCTCATGGTTATGGTCTCGACAATAGATCCTTGATATTCCCCAGGGACTTTAATTCTATATTATATTTATGACTGTTGCCTTGCCAACTGACCAAGGTTGCCAAGGCCCCATGATCACGTAATTGTCATTTGCAATCTTGTCTGCCAGCTTCCTCAAAAAGTCACTGAGAAAAAATGGCAGGGAAGGTTATAAGCAGAGGGAACAGACTGGACTCCCCTCCTAGCTATTCAGCCATGCGTGGGAGTCCTCAGTCAGCTTCAGGACTTACCATCAAGCAACTTACCTTTCTGTTTTTCTGCAGCTTCTGGCAGACATGTCAGCCAATGCTTTCCACAGACGACCTCTCATACTATTTTGCAAGTGGACACTATTCTCGCAATACTTAAAGCCCCCTTTTTAAAAAGCCTTCTAAAGAATTGTAAAAATAGTGTCCATTTGCAGAATGGCACAAAGCAGCTTCTGTAACAAGGCTGCACCTCGCATCAGCTGGGCATGTCTCTCAGAAGATGCAGAAAAATGGAAAGATAAGTTGCATGCCAATAGGCCCTGGAGTTGGTTGAAGACTTCCGTGTGTTGCTATGTGATGAGAAGGTGTCAGTGCCATGACATTTTTACATATGTCAGTAACCCCTGGAACCATTCAAAGGTTCTTGCACATTGTTGGACAGCTGGCTAGGAAACAGGCCAAAGGCCTCCAGGCCTGCAGCAGCTTCAGTTGTGCCAGTAAGTCCTTGAGCCAGTCAATGCTTTCTGGCCCATAGCAAGTTTCCACATGCTGGTAACAATGGTGGGTTCCGAGGAGTACGGCCCGGTATGGGCGTACAGGTGGTAGCTGGGAGCAGCCGCCAATGTACCAGAACGGTGGGCCGTTTGGCCCACCCGCCTGCCCGTGTTCCTTACTGCTTTTTGAGGCAAACGGGCCAATTGTGCACACATTCATAGTGTGTGGCGCCTGCGTGACTTCTGCCGAACAGCTGAGTGTCGCTGGGCAGTGGCGTGTGCATGTGTGCACAGTGCGCATGCCTGAGGACGTTCAGCCCACTCACAGCGTACTAGTTGCGACGGGATCCGGAACCCACTACTGGCTGATAAGCCCCAAGTCTCCCCCAACCCAACCCATTCCCACATTCCTCTTAATACTCCATGCAATTGTTTAGTGAATGCAACTAGAGGAGCCAGGATTGCCATCAAGTGATGCAGTGACATGTTCAGTCACGTGGTGTTTCATTAAATGACTACTTGCAGTCATAAATTCAGGATTATCTACTGTGATCAAGTTACTTCTCCTTTCTCCAGAAGTAGTAACATTCTCCAAAGTAATATTTATTTTGTGTGGGTAATAAGGAAGTTACCAGAGACCTAACAACCTGAGTAAAATAATGTAGGATTCATGGAACCTATACATCTTCAAATTGTATTCTCAGCTTTTTAAAAAAAGGATTGAAGGTCCTATTCCTCCTATTCTTCTAGCAAAATGAATGTTACTAGGAATATGTCATTTGAGTATTTCAACAAGAATGAAGTAGGTTCAAAATAGTATCAACAAAACAGGATGGCACTGTTTCTGCAGCCAAGAGCAATACATTTTTTTTAAAAAAATATGTATTTCTGCCTCCTGAAGATTATAACAATAATGTTACTAGAGGAAGAATATTGAAATGACAGTTGGTCTTACCTGAACTGTTATTTTGAGAGGTTTGCAGGATTAGCCAGGATTGGGTATTATGATGTCCAATTGGCCTCGAGACAGAGTTAAAACCGAAGCCACGCCTCTGTGCTCCTTGCTTCTGGTTCCCAGTTTCAATGAGTCAAATCCACTGAAAAACACCTGAAAACAAGTCATAAGGGGACACACCTTACCCCCTGAACTCCCAAATCTCATGGACCAATGCTAGGGCGGGAACCTGGCTAATCCTGCAAACCTCCCAAAATAACAATTCAGGAAATACCAACTGTCATTTTCTAGAGGAATTTGCAGGATTAGGCAGGATTGCGACATACCCAAGTTAACATCCCTGGGGGGGGGGCACTATTGGTCCTGGGTTCCCCATGCGCTACCACCTGTTGTAACACACTATGACCAAACACTGCATCAGCTGATGCAAAAGCGTCTAACTTGATAAAGGGAGCCTGATAAAGGGAGTCGTGGACGCCCATGTAGTGGCCCTACAAATCTCTGCAATAGGCGCCGTGTAGCCCAGGCCACCGAGGTAGCCACGCTCCTAGTGGAGTGTGCTGTGATGCCCTGGGGAACTGGTAGGTGCTGAACCTCATAGGCCAGTGCAATAGCCAATTTGATCCACCTCCTTATAGCAGAGAAGGATACCCTCTTCCCCAAGGAAGATGAATAAAAGGAAATGAAAAGTGCCTCAGATTTCCTGAGGTTCTCCGTCATCTCAAGTAAATACACAAGGCACGCCTGACATCCAGCCTGTGCCAAAAACGTTCCCTATCATGTGACAGGTCCGGGCAAAAATCCAGCAAGACCACCTCCTGCCATCTGTGAAAAAAGGAGTTTACTTTGGGGAGAAAAGTCGGATCCAGTCACAGGACGACCCGATTTATTGTGGAATGTGCAAAGATCCGACCTGGAGGACAACGCCCCCAGTTCGGAGATGCGATGGACCGAGGTGACCGCCACAGGGAAAACTATGTTAAGGGTCACAGGGTCACGAACCTAGGGTCATCTGTCCTCAGAGGTTTGAACGGTGCGCCTGTCATGGCTTGGAGAACCGTAGTAAAGCTCCATGTTGGAAATCTGTGGACTACCGGGGGGTGGAGGTTGCCCGCCCCCCTCAAGAACCTCTTAATTAACAAGCTGGGAAAGCTTCCGCTGAGCCCTTCTACCCGAATGATCGTGGATAGGGCCACCACCTGCCTCCTAAGGGTGCCACATGAGGGCCCCTTATCCAACCCACCTTGGACTCCAAGACGTGCGGTACTGAAGTCTCACGGAGATCCGCTCGCAAGACCCGGAACCACTCTGCAAAGACCCACCAGGTGGAATCATAGATCCTGGTGAAATCCCTGTGTGAGGCCTCAATGGTGATTACCCTCTGGGAAAGCTGGGTGTCCCTCAGGCGCTCCCACTCAATCTCCACGCGGCTAGTTGCAGCCACTGAGGCTCAGAATGCAGCAGGTTCCCCTGCCTGAGGTCTACATCTCTCCCTGGGATCCTCCACGGATGTGACACCGACAGGCACGAGGCCACACCCGGCGCGGCCAGTAAGGCACCACTAAGATGAGCTCCGCCCTCTCTGAGGTCACCTTCCAAACTACCCCAGGGAGAAGGGGAAGGGGAGGGAAAGCGTAGAGCAGGCCCTCCGGCCATGGAGTCCGAAGAGTGTCCACCCCTTCCATCCCCCGAGTCGGGAACCAAGAGAAGAACCGTTCCACCTGAGCTTTCTGTGGTGTGGCAAACAGGTCCACCTCTGGACGGCCGAACCTGGAGCAGATGGTCTGGAACAGTTCCGGGAGAAGGCTCCACTCTCCGTGGTTGACCATGGCCCAACTGAGCCAGTCAGCTTGATGATTGTTCACTCCTGTGATGTGCTCCGCCCTGAGCGATCGAAGATGCCTCTCCGCCCAGGCGCCGAGTGCCATCGCCTCAGTTCAAAGAGCCCTGGAGTGTGCGCCGCCTTGCTGGTTGATGTGGGCCCACGTTGTCAGTTAGCACCAAGACATTCCGGTGTCGAACATGGTCCTTGAAGTGCCGCAGTGCCAAGTGAATCGCTCGCAGCTCCAACCAGTTGATATTGTGTTGGAGGTCCAATCAGGTCCAATGGCCCTGCACCATCTGGGACTCCAAGAAAGCTCCCCACCGGTACAAGCTGGCGTCCGTTGTCAGGGTGAGGTGCTCCAGCTCCTTGAACTTGCAGCCCTTGTGTAGCGCCAGGGAGAGCCACCACCTCAACGACAGCTGCACCTGTGGCGTCACTGAAACCTTTGCCTCGGAATTGCTGGAATTGGACCTCTGATGCGGCAGAAGACACCATTGAAGCGGCCTCACATGCAGATGAGCCCAAGGCACCACATCTATGCAAGAAATGAATTTCCCCAGCAAGTTGGAGAGCACCACTACAGGAACAAAACGCTGACATCTAACTTGTCTAACTAAAGCTAACAAACTAACTTTACAGTCATGGGACAGGAACACCTTCCCCAACCTGGAATCTATGATTCACCCTAGGTGAAGAATCCTGGTGCTGGGGACCAGGGAACTCTTATCCAAGTTCACTGAAAACCCTAACTTTTGGAGCGTAGACACTACTAACGAAATGTCCTCCCTCTCACGCTCAAATGACACCACCTGGACCAAGATCGCCTTGAGATAACATTGGATCCTGACGGAGCGCTCTCAGAGGGAAGCTGCCACCACAGCCAGGACCTTAGTGAAGTTTTGAGGTGCGGACGCCAGTCCAAACGGTAGGGACCTATACTGATAATGCCTACCTAAATAGGAGAACCTGGGGTATTTACGATGGCCAGGGAAGATGGGGATATGGAGATAAGCCTCCGTCAGATTGATGGAGGCCATGAAGTCATTACGTCTGATCCCCGCCAAGATGGATTTAAGGAATGCCATCTTGAATCTCCTATAGACTAAGTGAAAATTTAGAAGTTTTAGATCTAGTATCACCTTCCATCCCCCTGAATTTTTCGGAACGACAAAGAGGTTAGAATAGAATCCTGACCCTACTTGGTCCGGTGGAACCAGTTCCACCATCCTAATATCTAAGAGGTGTTGGATCGCCTGTCTCATGAGAGAGCGTTTATCCCTACTCTTGGTGACTGAAAACATACGAAAGTGGTTTGGGGGAATGGAGAGGAACTCCCCCCCGAAAGGGCCTCTTCCCCTGGGGTTGGAACCTAGGCGTATCCCTCGGGTAGTGTCTATCCAACTGCCTATCTGATCTTGAAAAATACCTGTTTTGTTGAACTTCCTGATCTGACTGACAATAGGACTGCTTCTGAAAATAAGGTGCAGACTTCTGCTCCGACTTCTTCGTGGGCGTGGGCATGACCTTCTTCTTATTCTTGTCCTCAAAGAGGATTGGGACCAACAGGGCACCGAAAAGGGAGCCCCCAGCATAAGGTGATGAGGCCAGATGCCACTTCGCCTTGTTCTCGGCTTGTCACCCCCGCAGCCACAGGAGACGTCAGGAGGTCACTGAGAGGCCAACGCCCGGGATGCATACTTCATGGCATGCAGAGTGGCATCAGCAGAGAACTGTGTGACTGCAACCTGCTTGTTGAGATCCTGATGAGTGCACACCTCCTCCGGCGGAATCCGTTCCTGCATCTGCTGGAGCCAAAGGATAGCCGTGCAGCTGAAGAACGACGCTGTGGCAGCTGCCTTCATTGCCCACGCGGAAGACTGGAACGTTTTGTGAAGAGTCAGATGCGTCTTCTTATCATCGGTTTTCAAGTAATTAGCCACATCACCGGACACCACCATAGATGTAGAAGTCAAGGCCACCACTGGAGGGTCAACTGTGGGCAACTGCAAAGCCTCTGAAAAACTAGGCTCTATGTTACTCCTATCACTGCTACTAGGGTTAGGAAAAGTCCCTGGCTTTTCCCACTGTTTCTTAACAACTTCCAAGAATAGCTTAGAGGCAGGGATTTCCTCCTTCACTGGAGGAGGTTCTGAGTAAACCCGGCCCACTGGTTTCTTTTCCGGGCCACCTTCCTTGGCACCTTCATTGGTGCTCTCCGTCTCACCCAGTTGCGCTGTGGCACTCGTCTTGCGTAGCAGAGATTTGAACAAATCTGGGGGAAACAATCCTGAGAAAGCTGGAGTTTCAGGCTTTGAGGGATCCTCATCAGACATATCTACTTCTCTCTGGACCTGATCCCCAGCCATGGAACCTTCGCTAGCCAGAGAAGGTGAAATTGGCCGGTGCACATCTGCGGGGGAGGGTCTAGGCCTGGCCTGAGCAGTGCTCCCCCCCCCAGTGACCTTTGCCCCAGTTGCAGGGCTTGCAGTCCCCTTCTTTAAACCAATAGCAATTCCATGTGAGATTGCAGAGGAAATAAACCTCTGAATACTTGCAGGAAGCTGTTTCATGTCCCTAATGAAGGAATCCTCCTTCTCTCCAACATGTTCAATCATCAGGCTGTGGAGCCAAGGATGGCCTAATGGGACTATTCCCCCTGCCCCCCCTGCATTGAAAAGGATCCCTCAGATAGGGGCCCTGTTCTACCATGGAGAGATGGGGGGAGGAGAAATATCCCCTGCATATTCTCTGACATATAATGGGGAATCCCCCCTGGAAGGGACCTAGACTTCGATCTGATAGGTGATCTGGACCTCAGGGGAGAACTAGGCCTAGCTCTCTGTTCAGCCCTGCTTTTCCAGGGCCCTGTGCCTCCTTTCTTCATCCTTCTGTAAGGCCTCGGAAGGCTTCCCAGCAGCCATGGTCTTTCGCAGCCTTGCAGAGGCTGTGGGCCTTTCTCTGGCCCCACTGGAAGGTCCCTCCCCAGGAGACAATGGGGGGGGGGAAATCAGGCCTCTCCTCTCTATCCGTCATGGTACCAGGTCGGTGCTCCTCCAGGCTCAGCCCACACGACCAGTAGCAAAAAACAGCTTCCCCCAGTCACTCACGGCCTCCGCACAATGATTTCAGCTGCTGGTAGACGTTTCCGGCCCCTTTTCAAGCTGTGCGGCTGCCGGCAACACCACGCAGCGCGCGATCCTCATCCCATGCCACTCCAGTCCTCCTGGCCTCACTCCAGGCCCGCAGGGCCTTGCTGCAGCTGTGGAAGGGATGGCCCCCAGGATGGCAGGGATGAGATTGAGACTCGTGGCAGCCTCTGACTTAGCCCATGCGGCCCACCGGAACACGAGGCCCAAAATGGCCACCAGAATGGCATCCCGCCTCTAATAGCCCCAACAAACAACTTGTAAAACCCTTACCGGCGGCCGGAAGCAAGCCACACTAAGAGGAGGCTTCCAGGAAGCAGATGGAGGCAAAAGGGGGAAGGCAGGGAGAAGGAATTTGCAGGATGGCACTGGATTGTGTTTGGGAATCACTGGAATCAAAAGCAACTCGTCCTTCTTTGGCTAAACAGAATTGAAACTGGAAACAGAAGCAAGGAGCACAGAGGCGTGGCTTCAGTTTTAACTCTGTCTCGAGGCCAATTGGACATCATAATACCCAATCCTGGCTAATCCTACAAATTCCTCCAGAAAATTTTGTAGTGGTTGCTGGTGCTATTGCAAGATAGATTCAGTAAGCAAAGTAGGTTCAATAGGCTTCCAAAAGATTCAAAACATCTATTTTGTTGCTTTTCTCCTTGAACCAAAGTCTCACATTGTCACTACATTAATTAACAGAGACATCTGCAAAAATAGATTGAAGGTCATATACAGTATATATTCTCCACTATCCACAAAAACATGGGAGAACTAAAATAAGATGTCAGATAGAAACATACATACATACATACATACACACACACACACACACACATACCTATACCTATAAGTGATGAAAAATAAATGCATTATGAAGAAAAGTTAATAAGAAAAAAAATACAAATGCTGCCTAAGTATACTATCTAGTATGAACATTATTTTTAACTAAAAAGCTCAGTTTAAGACTTGACTGAATGAAAACTAAGAACATCTAATAAATGAATTGGAACTCTTTACATGTATCAGCATTTCTATCATCTCTTCAAACAGGAGTCAGCCATCTCTACAACCATGGACTGTCCACCCAAAATCATCCAGCCGATGTTTCCCAAAACAACGATATTCATCCAGGCCCACAAGAGGTAAGATCGCTTGCCACTTCTTCACATGGCCATTTTGTCAATGGCTTCACCAGCCACTTTGGCATGTAAGGAACAACTAGTAAGCACAAAATGGTGATGGCTGCATAGCCTCTAGCCCCTACACAGAGGAAGATTGCCAGTTGTTAATTCAGAGTCCTGAATTCCTTACCCTCAAATTCAATGGCTTTCCTACTTTAAGATGAATCTGTGATTGTCTACATCAGGGGTGTCAAACTCAAGGCCCAGGGGCCAGATCCTGCCGCAGGGTTGCTTAGATGTGGACCACAGAGCTGCCCTGGAAACAGTGAAGGACTGGCCTGCGTGCAGCCCTCCTGAGCTCCATTTTCACTGGCAGAGGGTTGCAAGAGTCTGTTGCAGCCGAAACGGAGCTTGGGAGCCCATTTTCACTGGCAGAGAACTCGGGCCACCGCACCCCTGACATGAGTGACATCGAGCTGGCCACACCCACCCTGGCTATGTTCATCCCGGCCCCCCAAAGTCAAACACAACCCTCATCCGGTCTTCCATAAAATCGAGTTTGACACCACTGGTCTACATGAAACCAAATATTTTACCAATACTGGTGGGAGTAGGGTTGAATAGAGCTTTAATTTTTACAAAGAACTGATCTTCATCCTGTACCCAGACCTGAAACTCAACTGGAAAGGACCCAGATAATCCATCTCATCCAAAGCACTCGGTAGCTGAAGCCCAATCACTCACTGGACACTGGTCTATAATTCACTTAAGCATGGAGTTCCTGTAGATGGCATTCCCTCATATCTGGGACTTCAGCAAATTCCCTCAATAAGATCTCCTCAGGCAGAAAGAAAAGGCATTCTTTCTATGGGTTTTAGAGGTGATAACCATTACCTTGATTGGCATCCAGAAGCTGACTGGAAGCCACTGTAACTCCTACAGCAGTAGTGCTATATTGGTGAAACTAATATGCTAAAACTATTGAAACTTCTGAATGGTCTTCAAAGGCAGTATGATTAAATAAAGCTACAAATATCAATGGAAGAGAATATTTGTACCTCACATTTGAATTGCATTGAACACACAGTTAACAACTATGAATGACCAACTTACACCACTGATGAGAACAGGAGTCGGAATTATCAACCTCTGCAAGGCATTCAATGGTTGCTATGGTCAATAAATCATTCAATTTATTTTTCAGAACAACTATATTAATACTTTTTACATCTAAAAGGAAACCAATTGCTTGTTAAATTTATGGCAGCTTACTGAGGGATCTTGAATTTCTTGTGAAGAGGAAAATTCCCTTTAAAATGGATTTGAAGCATAGCAGGTTTCCCTGCTGAGCATTGACTTAAAAGGGGTGGTGACATTATTAGCCAACATAAAGTTTCTTGAATGAGAGGTTTTTACTCAGCTCCTGGTCAAGAACTGTCCTTATCCAATCTGCTTGCTCCTACCATGCTATTTCAATAACTTAAAACTGTAGTTTCTTATGCAAATATCCATAAGAAGGTCATCTTGATTGTATGTAAAAGAAAAATTAAGAAACGAGCCACTGTAAAAACTATTAGCCATTTTTCCCCCAAAAAAATATTCTAAGTTTGTAGACGTATCTGCAAATTTGTATTAATTATGTTGTATGTGTTTTTCTAAATAATTTTATTTACGCCATATTAATGGAATAGCTATGTTACAATAATTTTGGGGAGGGTAGTGCTAGTAATTCCGATTAAAATTAACAGTTTTCACATTGGTTCGTCACGTTTAAAATATACTCTATGCATAACCCATTTTACCTTTACCAAAATTATTCTAAGCATAATACCATAACTTGAAATATTCAGTTTATTGCCAATTTTAAGCAAATACTAAAAAATACAACATTACAATATTCTGCCTTCAAATTGTAACTGCTGCACACACTAATAATTCAGATACTAAAGGTAGTGTTCTCTTCTTGCATTCAGAATAACAGCATGACTTAAGCAGCGCTGTAAGACAATGCAAAAATAAGATCTTCGATTACTGCTCATATTGCTCATTTATATGCAAGACCTGAAGCAACCTCTAATGTCAGACTAGTATCCAGTATCATTTGAGACACAGTAACCGGGTTCATCTTACATACAATATATGCTTTCCTCAAGTGTTTTAACAAGTGTATTTTTATGATTTCTCCAATATACAGTATATAAGAAGTCAGGCTTTTGTTTGCTGAATATTTTAATATATACAATCTACATTGTTAAGCTTTGTACAGTAAAGGAGTAGTACTCCTTTTGATTCTATTGTGATCAGAGCTTTCTTCTTTAGCTATCTTGTGTATAACTGATAAGCAAATTAATACACAATGATAAGTTCCAAGTTAGAAACATACAATACAGCCATGCTCAATGTTTCAATATTTAAATAAAATATTGTGCAGATTGTATCAGGCTAGAAATAGCAAATATGAAAAGCTTCTTCCAGTGACTGTTGAAATTTTCTTCTAGTGATTCTGTAGAAACCATGGTGTTTCAACATTCTTGTTGGCTTACTAATAGATTATATATTATAAAAATAAATTTGTGTATAAATATTACAGTCAATGTAACATGATATAATTAGGGGTTATATAAAATGTTACAATGTAGAATGTTCTTATGATGACAGATCAGACAAATGATTTAAGTATTCTGCTCCTCGTGTCCTATTATCAAATATTTGTGGAATATATGCTTTTCAATATCTACATCCATTACAAACATCTTTTTCATTTCACTAACCAAGCCTGTATCATAGAAAGTGAACCTGAGGTAGTATCTCATATACCAAAGACGAGACATACCCAATTGTTATTGTTGTGGACAATATCAGTTTAAGACTGTTAAACAGCCAAGGTAAGATAACATTAATGTTTGCTATATACCTATGTCATGTATACATTTTAAATGCATTTTTCATTCATTTTCATATATTATAGCCATAGGCTATCTTTTTTTTAAAAAAAATCACTTTTAATAAAATAAAAATAAAAACCTGGCTAGCCACACTACAAACCAGAATGAAAACATGGTGTTTTTTCCCCTTGAGAAACTTGGCAAAGCTAAGACACACTTGAAAGGCAGCCAACCAGCACCTTGCACAGAATCAAGGGAAAACTTCAAAGTTTTAATAATAAGTAACCAGAAATAGTTAGAAATAAATGCATCTGGGTATAAAATGCTCCCCATACCCCGAAGCTGTTCCCCACCCCACCCCCGTCCTCGCGTCCCCTTTGGCTCCGCAGTGGTTTGTTACCCCCGTTTACAAGCAGGAAAGCGGAAGCCGCCGATCCAACCACCCCGCTCTTCCAAGCCCAGCGCTTGCTTGTTTGCATGCTCGCTTGCTCGCCATGGCTGAGAAAAGACAAGCCAGCCGACCGAGACCTCGGGCATCCTCACGCCCGGAGTCCTCGGGGGACTTTCTTGGGAGACGCTCCAAACTCAACAAGGCGACGAGGCAGCCGGGCTGGAAAGCGACTCTCGAGTTTCCTTCGGAGTCACCCTCGCCCTGCAACTTCCCCGGTGGTGAGGGAGCCCGCTCCCCGCCCTACAGCTCCCGCGTTCGCCCCGTCTCTCCAGAAACAGAAACCAAAAAGGGGCTGGCGGGTTCCTTTCCCACCGCTCCCGACGTCGGTGAAACACCCACCCCGAAGTCTTGGGATCCGCGACGGGAGAGCGCCAAATTCTCTACCCCAGCCATTTCTGGCTGCAAGGAAACCCTTCCTTTCTTCGCCCCTTCTGCGGGCATCTTACACGCCCCGCGGAGCCGTCCGGGAAGGTGCAGAGCCCTTCGCCGGCACAATCTCCCGGGGACAAGGCAGCTTCCCCCACCCACCCACCATACACACACACTTTCTCCTCATCCCCAAGCCCCACTTTAAACCCCGATCCCCCCCCTCAAGCCCGTGGACGCCCCCCTGTGGAAGAGGGGACACGTAAGGAACTAGGGCTGCCCCTTGCAAACTCTTTTCCTGAAAAGAAGCAGGCATTCCTCGCTGGAGACCGCTACTTCCTCTCCGCCCCTTGCATGTGGGAATGCACTCACCGCCCCCGGGAAAAGCCGAGCGCGCCTTCTGCTCCGCGTCTCTCTTGCCTTTCCCCACCTCACACTCAGCTCGCAGCCGCCATTTTGATCTCTGTCTGGATTTAAAGTAGGAACCAGCCTCCTCAAAGAGCTGGAGCCAGTCCGGCAAGCGCGTAGTCATCTGGGACTTGTAGTTCACCAGTTTCCCCACCAAAGGGACACCTCTGCGAAAAGTCTCTCTGCGACCGGCCTCGCCTCGCCTGAGTTCTCTCACGCCGCAATGCCCTTTGGGGTTTGTAGTCGCTAACCAATAATGTTCGTCCTGGCTTCTCCAAATCTTTGTAAAGAACGCTTTGGGAAAAGCGTGCGAACAAATCCTCTGCGTTCCTGGACATGCGCCAAAACTAATTTGTTGGTTTTACATTTTTAAAATGTCAGCTGCCTGAGGCTTTTAAAAGAGATGTGTGTTGGTGTGAAAGTGTAAAAATTGAGCATAATTAAAATACCTTTACATTCCTGCCCCCAAAAGTTTAATAGAACTAAATATTAACAACTTTAAAGCTAGAAATTTCCAAATTCAAATTATCAGATAAAGATTGACGAATCTTCATTATTTTCACATAGGTATCTCTGAGTCACTGTCTAGTGGTTAAGGTGATGGATTAGCCTACTTTAGGACTGTTCACACTTTTCGGTACGGAAAGATGTGCATTAAATGCTTTATACATCACCTTGGCCTTTTGAAGGAAAGGTGAAATATCAATCTAATAAATATTCTCTAAATTTTACCATTAATTCAGTTTGTACCCAGATTATGGCACATGGATTGAATTCTAATAGTTCTTACCTTGGTCTAAGTAAAATTAGAATGTGATCAAATCTCATCAAGATCTCAGGTTGCACTATACCAGGGATGGCTAACCTTTTTGTCCTCACGTGCTGAAATCGTGCGCACGTAAGCTTGCCCACACCTATAATGCACTGCGGTCAGCATCCCTGCGCATGCGCACATGACACCACCACCACCCAGCACAAAAATTTTAGCAACTGGTTCTCTGCCCTGTTGCTGGGTGAGGTGGCCATGGTGGGCTTGGTCTACTCGGTCTCCTGCACCACGGTGTGTGGGGGGTGTTTTCGCCCTCCTCAGGCTCGAAAGGCTTTCCTTGAGCCTCTGGAAAGGTAAAAACAGCCTCCCAAGGGCTTCGGAGACCGGAAACGGGCCTGTTTCCAGACTTCTGGGAGGCCTGTTTTTTGCCCTCCTAGAGCCCACGCACGGGCCCTGCACTTACGTGGCATCTAAAACAAGATGCATGGAGACTCCTGGGATTAAAAAAACAGAGCATGAGGGGTGCCCTCTTTGCGATCCCTGCCCCGCGCATGCTGCACGACCCCCCCCCCACATGCATGTGCATCTCCCGCATGTGTGGCAGGGACCTTGGCCGGCAGGAGGCGCGTCTGCATGTGCAGTGGAGCTGAGCTGGCTGACAGCTTACATGCCCGCCATAGGTTTGCCATCACTGCACTATTCAATTCATGGCACTGATGTACTCTAAAAACATGACTGCAAGTCATAGATTCCTGTAATATCCAACCGTAATCACTACACATGTACATAGATTACAATTTCAAATATTCCCAGCCAGAAGGCATCAGGTTGGAAAAGTATGAAAGCACATCAGCAGCTTTTATCATTGGCCATGGATTTTACAATTTTTAGAAACTTTCTGAACTGTTACTCTTGAAATCCAGGAGTTCAAATAAGAATTACTAGTCATCACAGCCTAGGAACTATGGATAGGCAAAAACTTTGGGAGAATCATGATGCAGATCTCAATGTCTTGTACTTTTCCCCTCACAGGCAAGTTTATTTTCTGCTAAAATATTGACAGGTCCTTTGTTTCACGTTCCCTCTAAAGAGATTGATTAGATCCTTCTAATTCTTATATCAATACATTCTATATTCACCATCCTAAATATACTTACTAACCAATTGCATGCAATGAACATTAATACGAATTGATAAGAAACAAATGCATGTTAAAACCCATTCCCCATTTGTATTTCAGCATACTAACTTTGAAAAAATAAAAGGACTTTACCTGGGGTGCAATGAATTAAGGTTCCTTAATGTTACTGTCTTAATACACATGTTAATGTTAAGTGAGTCACACCCGATTTTATGACCTTTTTACCACTGTTAAGCAAATCACTGCAACTGTTAAGTCAATCTGGCTTCCCCCCTTTGTTTGTCAGAAACCAGTTGGGAAAGTTACAAATGGTGTTCACACAACCCTGGGATGCTGCAGCTATTGTATATATATATTGGTTGCCTGAATTTTGATCACATGACTGTGGTGAGGCAGTAATAGTCATAAGTGCAGGGACTGGTTGTAAGTAACCTTTTTCATTGCGGTGCAATTTTGAATGGTTGCTTAAACAAACGGTTGTTAAGTTAAGGACTATCTGTATCAAGAAAAAGCAATTGGGGAGGGAGAAGTCAGCTAAAGTATCCTGGAGAGAGTGCTGGTTAACAAAAAAATAAAAGGTAATTTAAGGTAACATGACCAAAGTTTATATATATATGTAAATGGAGAGAAGAATTCCATTCTAATCAAATATGATATTACAACTTGAAATAACAGGTAAGATTGCACCCATCCAGGTCCACTTACATAAGCAAAATGGACTAACATATTTTTTTTACTTCCAATGCTGAAGGTAGGACAGTAGTCTTGACTGCACCTAAAATAGCAGGTTAGTTTAGGGCAGGGGTCGGCAACCTTAAACACTCAAAGAGCCACAAAGGTGCTAACCGGAAGCCCCCCGTTCAGCTTTGGAGCCGACCGGAAGTCTGGTTCCCTCACCATAGAGTCTCCTCCTAGTCTGGCATCCTTTTTCCTCTACCTGTCCTAACCGAAAGCCCTATCAATTGTGGAGCCGATCGGTGACAGGGAGCCGCAGCAGAGGGATGAAAGAGCCACATGCGGCTCCAGAGCCGTGGGTTGCCTACCACTGGTTTAGGGGATGCAAGACAACCATGTGGCATGTTTCACAGACTGGAAAGCAGTCTCAGGGTAAATCTCTCCAGGGGCTGCTTTTGCTGTCAGTATTTATTGACTGAGGCAGTTACTTCTCTCCACTTAATGGCTGATGTCCAGGAAGCATCTCCTGCTCTTTAAAAACCAAAAAGATATAGATTCAGATTTGGCAACGCTAAAAATAAACACACTGTAACTAAGAGGAATTAATTAGTCATGACTCATTTGATTTCAACCAGCTTACCCAGGATATGCCTGCATTTGGATCAAACCTTTTGGTTTGGCCTTAACAAAAGGAACAAGGAAGAAAATGTTGCAGAGTGAAAAGCCACAATAGTTACTGAGTTTTATAAGTCATGTTAAGCCCTCATGCATTTACAAACCACAACTGGGAAGATTTTCACAACGTATTAAGCTGAAACTAGAAAAACCAATTTTGTCCTTAGAACACATATGAATCTAGTCTACGTACAAGAGATAAATCAGGAGGAATTGGAGACATGGCTTTGCTGCCTCAAGCGCCAAAGGATATGCTGTTTGCGCAATCACAGCTGCTCTGTATAAATATATCAATCAAGGAAAAAGCTCTAAGACGCTTCTAGTTTTGCATTGCCACAATATAAAAAAGATGTTGAGACTCTAGAAAGAGTGCAGAGAGGAGCAACAAAGATGATTGGGGGCTGCAGAAGAATAGTTACAGGAAATGGGTATGTCTAGTTTAATGAAAAGAAGGACTAGGGGTGACATGGCAGCAGTGTTCCAATATTTGAGAGGCTTCCACAAAGAAGAGGGGATCAACCTGTTCTCCAAAGCACCTGAAGGCAAGACATGAAGCAATGGATGGAAAGTAATAAAGGAGAGAACAATCTAGAACTAAGGACACATTTCCTGACAATTAGAACAATTAATCAGTGGAATGGGTTGCCTTCAGAAGTTGTGGTGCTCCAACACTGAAGGTTTTTAAGAAGAGATTGTACAACCATTTGTCTGGAATGGTATAGTATAGAGCAGTGATTCTCAACCTGTGGGTCACGACCCCTTTGGAGGTCAAAGGACCCTTTCACAGGGATTGCCTAAGACCATCCACCTCCACTGGTGTCACCCATGCTCAGAAGCGCGTCCTGAAGCGGCAGGTGCATGAAGAGCGCCGGGTGGCGAAGCAGCCTGCTCCCAGCTCCGGGCACAACCTAGACGCCACCCTGTCTGGTCTCCACGGCAGGGAAAGGCTGAGGCGCTGAAGGGGGAGAGAGACGGGTTCTTCTGGGTGGCGGATCAGCCTTGGCTCCAATGGACGTCTGAAGCGAGTGCGGTCAGCGGTGCCGCTTCAGCCCAGCTGCCTGCACAGGGGCTCGAAAGCGCCCGGAGAGCAGGAGACTGGCGGGGCAGTCGGGCCACCCGCTTCATCTGGAGGGACGGGCTCTTGCCCAGGCAGGCACATTAAAGCCGCCTTGGGCCTGGACGCTGCCTTTGCTGCCCCCGCTGCTGGTCCTGTCCTGCGAGCTAAACTGAGCTCAGAGGCTTTTGGGGCGCCAGGAAGGGCTGGCAGGCAAGGCTGGAGGGGAGGACAGTCCCCACCCACCCATTCCTTCCGTCCCGAGGAATTCCACTTGGGACAGAAGCACAGTTTGATGTAGTTTAAGCCTCTGTTTAAAATCCCATTTAAAGGGCAATTTCTTAATCTGTGTTAAGAAAAAGAAAGAAAGAGAGAGAGAGAGAGAGAGAGAGAGAGAGAGAGAGAGAGAGAGAAAGAAAGAGAAAGAAAGAAAGAAAGAAAGAAAGAAAGAAAGAAAGAAAGAAAGAAAGAAAGAAAGAAAGAAAGAAAGAAAGAAAGAAAGAAAGAAAGACTGGGTGGGTAGGGAGAACGGAATGTAAAAAAAGTAAACTTAAGAAAGTGAAACTCATGTAAACCACGAACTGCTGCTGGAGGCAGGCAGGGAGGTTGTTTTATCCTGGAAAATCCCAGCCTGGCTGATCTTCTCCCAAACCAAGATTGGCAAATTAATCACCATGCTTTAATTGTGTTCAATTTGTAATAATGAAAATACATCCTGCATATCAGATATTTACATTACGATTCATAACAGTAGCATAATTACAGTTATGAAGTAGGAACGAAAATCATTTTATGGTTGGGGGTCACCACAACATGAGGAACTGCATTAAAGGGTTGCGGCATTGGGAAGGTTGAGAACCACTGGTATAGAGTCTCCTGCTTGAGCAGGGGGTTGAACTAAAAGACCTCCAAGGTTCCTTCCAACTCTGTTATTCTGTTAATATAGTCCTCCAGTTTACCTTCTAGCACAGCGGTTCCCAACCTGTGGGTCGGGACCCCTTTGGGGGTCGAACGACCCTTTCACAGGGGTTGCCTAAGACCATTGGAAAACACATATTTTCAATGGTCTTAGGAACCAAGACACCAATTTTATGGTTGGGGGTCACCACAACATGAGGAACTGTATTAAAGGGTCATGACATTGGGAAGGTTGAGAACCACTGTTCTAGCAAATGTTGGAGTACTGCAAAGGATAAGGAGCTATTATCCACTGGTGGGGTCCTGGAGATACGAAAAACTTTATCAGGAAATATTTTGTAGTACATATCAATGTCCCCAATACATGTTCTGAAGATGATATATTACATTTAAAGCCCTTGGCACAGAATCATAGAATTGGAGGTTGTGGGAGTGACCCCCTGGGGGTCCAGAGTCCAAATCCCTGTTCAATACAGAAAACTGAATAAAAATATTCCACGTTAATAACTATACACTTTTTGCTTCAACACTTCCAGGAAAGGGGAGTCCACCACCACCCTGGGTGATTAGTTCCACTTTCATTGCTTTTTGTTACCCTAACTTCTAATCAGAAGTTTCCTATCTGTAATTTACATTTTTTTCAATTTATCAAAAAAAATTACACATTTGAACAAATAAAATAAGAAAATCAAAATGTGACAGGGACGATAGACATGCCAGTTAACTTATAAATGCCCTTTTATGGATCTCTTAAGTATGGAGTAAGGTCCACAGAAGTTGTTAGAATTAAAACTCTGAAAATTAATGGCTGAGACAATTGTACATTATTCCATGTGCTACATTGTGGCATGAGAGACAGTATCTCCTGACCTTCATCTGTGTAACATCCAATTAGGTACTAAAAAAATAACTACCATCTCCAGCTCAGTTGTCTTTTATGAAGACTAAGCATACTTCAGTTTCTTCATAGAGATGTTTCCAATGCCCTGATTATTTTTGTTGCCATCTGAACTTGTTCCAATTTATCTAAATGCTTAATATGTGAAACTAATAACTATACACAATACTTGAGGTGATGTTTCACCAGAGTATAACAGAGTGAAATGATTGCTTTTCGTGATTTGGAAATTATGATTCGGTTGAAACTGCATTTGGCTTTTTTGCAATCACATCACTGTATCATTCAGTAGTTTTCAGTTTATTTCCCTGCACTTACATCTGTGCATTTGATTTTTGTTTCCTAAATTAATAACTTTGCACTTGAAACTGCTAAATATAATTCCACTATTTGTAACACCTTTATTGAGCTTTATTTCTGACTGCAACAGTATTAGCTAATTCCTCCAGCTCTTTATCCAAATAATGAATGAAAATACTGAAGAGCAGAGGGTCAAGAAATAATTATTTGATGTGCTATTTGATACTACTTCTCTCTCCACTTTGGTGAGGAAAAATTATTGAGCATTCCCTTAGTGTAAATTTTGAACTAGTGATGTTTCTACCTAATTGCCATGTTATGCAGCCATTTCTTAACTAGCTTGCTAATGAGCCTATCAGTGAGTACTGTGTCAGCTGTGTGACTGAACTCTATCTATACACACACACACACACACACACACACACACACACACACACTACAATTATAGCATCCCCCCAATTCTGCTAAGAAACCTACCCAGGCAAAATATAATATTAATCTGAAAAGATTTGCTCTTGACCAACCCATGCTGATTTCACATTTTTTTCAAATACTTATAGACTGATCTATGTATGACCTTCTCTAGAATCTTCCCAGATACTAATGTCAGGTGGACAATTCCTTCTTCCTCTTTTGGAAGGAACAAATAACATTTGCTTTCTTCAACCATGTACGTAAGACTTAATCAGATCTCCAGGATTTTAAAAAAATAATGCCTAAAGTTTGATCATTAGAAAGCTCCTTTGCTAAAACCTTAGAACTTAAGAGATTTAAACTGATTCATAACGAAGATATTCTGCATCCATTGCTGCTATCATTGTCAAGCTTAAGTCCTGCATTTTCCACTTGCTCTTCATAGTTTCCTGGTGAATCACAGTGCTTTATGCTGGAGGAAACTGAACCAAAATAGGAGATGAATAGCTCTATCATTTAATTAATTAATTATGCTGCGCATCTTACTATTCAGAGTGATTCTGATCAGGCTTGCATTGCTATAGAAGCTTAAACCTAAAATCATTTATAGCATTAAAATTTACAACAATTAAATAAAGGATAAAAAGAGTTTACCTCAGAGTTACCTTGAGGTAAGATGGGTGGCCAATAATTTTTTATAAATAAATAGTAAAAAAAAACCATCAGGGGTGGTTCAGGGGTGGGCTTTGGTCTCTCACTCCATCAACCACTTCCAGGGTAGTGTCTCTCCATCAGAACCCTGAGTCAACTGGCAGAGCCAGATTTTAAGGCCCTTCCAGAAGACCAGAAGAGTGGAGGAAAGTCTCATGTCTGATGGCAAGATGTTCCAGAAGGTGGGGGCCATAGCAGAAAAAGCTCTTCTCCTTGATCATAAACACGAGGCAAGGATTTTCTACTCCATCTATTAAGGTCCACTGGAGATATCCTTCTGAAGATCTTCACTGTTCTTTTTCCCCCCATCCTGAACATTATGAATTCTAGACAAACCTCAGTAATTCACTGATCCCTTCTTATCTAATAAAGTGTCATTCCTTTCCACCATGAAGGTTAATCCACAAACATTATAGTTATACAATTCCATTCTTATAGATTACAGTACAGTATAGCATCTTTGGATTTTTAGGCTGGTGCCTTAACCACACCCCCAAACCGGCTCTCTTATAACTCCTCATATACAAACACTTCCCTCCAGCTTCCCAGTGCAGATTCTCTACTCTTACAGACATTGTAGGAAGTGTTGTTCATTTATTCTAGCAAAACATCAAAAGGAATCGGATAGTACTTTTTTTCCCCTCCAACAAATTTTATTCAAAGGCATCCATTCCCCCCCTCCCCCAAAAAACCTTCGTAAAACCTTTAACCTTTGAATACAATGTGTCAGTAGGAAAAGAAGCTACCGCTGTCCTGATTTTTTTTTCTTTTTCTATCCTTGTGCATCTCTGTTATTACGAACTGAATTTAAGAGTGAAAACTATTAGCCCAGGATTGCTGATGGCGCTCTCAATGCCTATTTCCTATCTCTCTGCAACGGTCCGAATAGGAGAGAAGAAAGGTGTGTGTGTGCTTGTCTGTCTCCTTTTCTCTTCCCGTTTACAGCATTCAAGATGATTAGCAGGAAGAAGGAAGAATAATATAATAAGAAGAGGAAACGAAGGGTGGAGCGGATTCCGTTTTATCTTTAAGACTTGCTCCGCCCCTCGCTCCTCGGTTACCATGGCAATCTCCAAAGTGGAAAGGGAGGCGGAGAGTTGCGATCGCGGTTTTTCCTTCTCGAGGCTCCACCCCCGTCCTTTGGAACCCAGCTCCTTTCGGGGAGAGCGCCGCGGTCCCTGCCTTCCCCAAGGTCGGGTCCGTGGTGACCACCTGCAGCTGCAAAGGGAGCTGTTTGGGTTTGTGTGCGGGAAAGAAGAAGTCAGTTAAATGCAGTACCCGGGCCAGGGGAGACCCAGAGTAGGAATAGCGGATTAATGGAATAAGTCATGGTTTGAGTAATCGCGATTAAGCATGTAGTGAGAAGTTAGCCCCAGTCGTCTTTTGAACCTGTTCCGATTGGCGTGTGGCCTCCTTTAAGTTCATGGCCCTGAAATTCTAATTAAAGTCAGACTTGTGGAAGAAATGGAATAAGGGTTCCATTAAAGCAGAATGAAACCACATCACATTTTCTTTTGTTTTGCATTCACATTCATGGATTTTAATATCCACGTGCCTTGGATCAAAAGGCAAACGCTTTAACATTGCTTCCTCTACAAAATCTCTGTAACATCACTTAGGGGAAAAGATAGTGACCATCCCCAGGTCACTCAGTGAGCTTCCAGGACTGGGTTATGTGATCTATTTTTGAAATCTGACGAGCAAAGTCAATGGGGAAGCCAGATTCACTTAACAACCATGTCACTAACTTAATAACTGCAGTGATTCGCTTAACCAATATGGCAAGAAAGGTCGAAAAATGAGGCAGAACTCAATAAGTCTCATTTAGCAACGTAAATTTTAGCCTCAGTTGTCATAATTTGAGGACTACTCATTGCAGGTCATAGTTTGTAGATCATAGTTTGATTTAGTGTGCTGTATGAACATAACTTTAGTCAAACAGGGAACTTAGAAAGCTCATGGGAAATTGCTGTTTAAGATTTTTAGCTAACATATATGTAGTCATTGAACACCTTTCCATTCTATTTTAAAACTAAATTATATGCCATGAGTTCCTTGTAATGGCTTTGTTTTTTTCTCATTACCAAAATTAGTTGTCTGTGAGTCAATGTCTTTGGCTATTTCCAGTTCTGAAACCAGTTCCAACCGGTTCTAGATCGTGCAGTTTACTAATATTTAAATCCTTTTTATAGTTCCTTCTGTTTCCTGAAATAATCTTTTTCTGTCTTTCATCAGCTTTGTTTTAGCACTTCACTATTATCTTAGTTTTCAGGTCAGTGTCATTGGTTCTATATAATATTTTTTATTTCTGTTCTTTGGTGATACCTTTCCTTCTATGTTCAACTTTTACATCTTTAAAAGTTATGTTTATTCAAAATGCTTTGTGATCTTTTTAAAGGCAGAAATAGGCAATATTTTTGGTTTCCAGGCTTATTTGGAAGTTGGAGAGTAAGTTATGATGTCTTAAAATGGCTGCTGGGGATTCTTTTTTTCATAAACAATGAAAAGGGCAGTTACAAAACAACAGTTTACTAGATGTTATTTCCTGGTTTCTTTTTGTTTTTAGATATTTTTTACATTTCTCATCCTCCCATTGGCAGTCAGGTTGGCACAATTTCAAACAAAGCAATAAACTGAAACTATTGATAGTTTTATTTCCTAAAAGCACTTGTGGGACTTCTGTAAGAGTCAGAGACATTGTTGTATAAACATTGTAAGGTTTGCTTTGCAGCCTGCCAGCTCCTCATTTAGGAAATAATCGTATATAATAACTAAATTAGCAGCAGCTTAATGGGATAATAGAAATGTCACAGGCATTACATTGATCACTTGCATTAAGGTAGCAACCATTTCTTCCTCTGCAAGAGGATGAAATGTATAATCTCTACAGTTTCCTAAATATGTGAACTAAGTTGATCTGGTTTTTGAGCTTGAGTTTTTGCATGAGCAAGTTATGGTAAGTTACTTATGTGTCTAAATAATTATCTATTTTGCTGAAAACCAGTTATTATATCACAAATAAATAAATAAATAAAATTAGCTAATCACCTCCCGAGTTAGTATTGTAGTAGCTATTCCTCAAATCAGTTGAACAATGCATAAATTGAGCTATATTTATGAAAATAATCTCTTGTTCCATTAGCTAGCCTTACAGATATATACATTTGTACATATAGGGAATATTCACTAGCAACTTTATCAGTATTGATTCCCCCTAAAATTAAAATATAGCTTGAGAGGTGAAATTTGAATCTGAACAGAATTGTGCCATATAAAGTCTCCCTAGCATGAAAGTTCCAGACCAAATTGAGCCCTTTCTCCTTTAAACAACCTGCATTGATCGTTAAAAAAACCCCACAAGGACTTTAGATATGCTTAAAATTTCCATCTATAAACCAGTATCCTTGTGGCTCCATATAAGTATATATTTTATCACTATATGTAGGCTGACAAATTGAATCCTATGTGCTATATCGCTACTTTTTTATATTCTCTATAGCCTACCTTTATGTAATGATCATAACTTTTTCATTTTTAAAAGTCAGAATTTAATTATCTAAAAAGTACACCATTAAGAGTTATCACTAGTTTCTTGGAGTACCACAGCAACAGATTTATCAGTTTGCTTGAATCTAAGGATTTAGACTCAAGGCTTTTAACAGTTTAATCCATATATGCTTCTCAAACACTTTTAAAGAAAAAGAACGAAAGCTGACTGTGATTACATAAACATATTTTTCTTCATAAGCAAGGAAAGTTAACCTTTCCACACTATCAAAATTATTTACATATTTTTAAATAACCCAAATGCTCATTAGTGTTGTTGGTTGTTGGTTGAGATGATGAGATCTGTCTTTTTAAGAGTAATTAAATGCCAGAATTCTGAGGCCAAATGAAATAATTATAGCTGCTCACTGCTTTTGAGATAAAAGGCCAAAAACAAAGTCAGCAATAAAAAATGGGTGAAATGTTTGTTACTATCTATTGCAGGCAACATAACTTAATTTGGAAAAACAGTGAGCCAGGTGAACATTAATGACAGCTATTGAGTTACTAAACTGCATAAATACTGTTAGATATTGAAATGTGTTTCTATCAGCACTTGGAAATAAACAGACTATTGATCCAGGTTTAAAATAATAGTCTGAATTGTGCTACTCAACATCTGCTGGATTTTGTTAAGAGTTAAAGCAAGTTATAAGGCCCTGAGGGGGGCACACTCATAAGAGTTAAGAAGATCTCATCTCTGTCCCATCTGTCTCTTGACTCCTGTAGGACTGGTTTTTAGCACACTAATTATTTAATTATTATTTTCTTGTTCCTATAATTTGTAAGTTTCCAGAATCACTTTGTAGGAGTGATAGGTGTCATAAAAATTTAATAAATAAATAAAATAAAAAATATGGCACTTCTAAAATGACCTCTAATGTCTACACTGTAATCCAGTGTTTTTCAACTTTGGTCATTCTTAAGATACATGAACCTCAACTGCTAGCTGGGGAATTCTGGGAATTGAAGTCCATGTATTTTAAAGTTGCCAAGTTGAGAAACACTGATATAATCAATAATTTGAAAAAAATCTGCCACGTTTTGATAATTAGTACTATACTGCAAACACTAGACTTCAATTTTCTGTTGGGATTTTACTTTTTACTTAATTTTACTTTTAATATTTCTTGGATGATGTTCCCAGATATTAATACAGTATCAATATGAGCCAAATTGTGGAATCCTCTGAAAATTCTACCAAAAATATTTTAGTACTTGATGCCACAGTCCCTTATTTATTTGGCATTAAATAAACAGAACTAATAGTTTATTACCTAAAAACCTTTTTTTTAAAAAAAGATATTTTTTTTTATTTTTGGTTAAACAAACAAACACAACACACACAAAAATCATCTTTCGTTACATATTGTAGAAGTGTGTCGATTGGTTACAAATAACTTTCGTGGATCTCTTCCACAGTCATTACTTATAATTCATATCACATTGTATATTTTAAATCAAAAATCTTTATATATCTTACTATCAACATCCCACAATTCTCATTTGACTATAATTGTTTTAACGTCCTTTTGCATAAAATAATCCAAAATTAAAAACACAACCACATAATATTTCATTAATTATTTCTAATATCATCCAATAGCATTACACCTTTATAACATGTTCTAAGTAAGAATTAATTATGATTGATAACAAAATTTCTAATCCTCTTTTCCAAGTCACTGTTTACTATTTGTATCCCAATACCTTTTATTGAGCCAGTACATATATATATATTGTTAACTATATCCCTTGTCATTTCATTGTTATTATTATAATTGTTATTTATTAATAGAAATTCATCCGCTAATTATATCAGGTTTTCTCTCTTCAAACCAACACATATGTGTACTTTGTTATCATTATCAATTATTTATTTAACATATCACTCTAAAGATTACTAAATTACTAATCACTAATCATATTGTAGAAGTGTGTCGATTGGTTACAAATAACTTTCGTGCATCTCTTCCACAGTCATTACTTATAATTCAAATCACATTATGCATTTTAAATCAAAAATCTTTATATATATCTTACTATCAACATACCACACTTCTCATTTGACTGTGGTTGTTTTAACATCCTTTTGCATGAAATAGTCCAAAATTAAAAACACAACCACATCGTAGAATTTATTTAATTATTTCTAATATTATCTAATAACATTACCCCTTTATAGCATGTTCTAAGTAAAAATTAATTATGTTTGATAACAAGGTTTCTAATCCTCCTTTCCAAATCGCTGTTTACAATTTATATCCCAATTCCTTTTATTAAACCAGTACATACATACAAACATACATACATACATACATACATACATACATACATACATATATGTTGTATTTGTACTGATAAATAAATAAAGGGAGACTAGGATAGATCTATTTCGAGCTAATTAGCTCTCATCAGCTAGCCATACCCTTACTGGGATTATATAGATATGTACCTTATTATCCTTATCAATTATTTAACATAGCATTCTAGAAATTACTAAATTACTAATCACTAATTACTAAAATTAACTATTTTTTATTATCAACTTTCATATATCAGCCTGTATCCTTCCAGTAATAATACAGTCTTATTTCTTTTGTCATTTGATTGATCTTCTATTTATTTCCTTAATAAAATTTTTGTGGACTTCTCTCCACAGCTTGTTGCTTGTAGCATCACTTAAGTAATCTCGATGCCCTCCATCTGCTATTTTAATCAGCTTATCTTTGGTTGTCAATCTTGCTTCTGAGAAGTTTTCTCTCCTTAAATCCATAATTTTTCCTCTTTTTCCTTCTTCCATGCCTTGAAATCCTGGGTAGAGTTCCTGTCGATCTAATTCCCTTTTCCATACTCCCTGTCAGCCCTCAGGCTGCCATCCAGGGGGACCCTGTCCATCACCATGCCCACCATGCCACACTGCCACGTTGATGTTGCCTCTCTGATGTCGATTGAGCCTGTAGCTGCATGTGGCTCTTCTACCCGGGTGCAACTACCTCCTCTGATGTAACTCTTCTACTCGGGTGCAACTGTCTACTCTGATGTAACTTTGCTCAGATGCGGTTAACCAGGAAAGAGGCTATGATGACACTGAGTGGGATTTGGCTGGAGGTGTGGGTCATGGTGATTGATGATGGTGGGTGGGTGTCATCTGGGTGAAGTTGTGGGTGGAGCTGGGTGGGGTAATGATATATATATGGGTGATGGTGTTAACTTGGTTAGAACTGACTTGGATTTGATTACCTTTGTATCATTGTCATTTAGTGCTGGTTATCACGTAGTTTGTTAGATAGAGATAAAAGTTTTTCACCAAACAAACTGAATCTCTGTTTGTATGCAACGTGAACGCTGGAACGTGACACTCCCCTTTTCCCACTTTCAACCACATTCACTCCACTGGTAAAGTAATCAGTTGTCTTGTCTTTATAATCATTTTCCCCTTCAATTTTTGGGACTCTGACCCCATCATTTTTTGCTGTTATAAACTCTATTTTTTTTCCATCTTCTTCTCAATTTTCTGTTATTTCTAATAAATTTTGAATTCCGACCAAGATGTTTTGCAAAGTTAATGTTTCTTTTGAATATTGTGCCATTTTGGCAAGCTGGTAGATACTGCCACTCTGGCTTTCAAGGTTTCTTATATTAAATTAGCTTAAACACAAGTTCATTTATGATCTTCAAAAAAGAAGGTTCTGTTTCTTTTTCTCTCCCACTGCCAGTAACACTCTCAAAGTGCACCTGTAAAAATAATTTGTGCCCTTGCTTCTTATCACTTTCTAAACAAGTTGCAGAGTCTCAAGACACAAAGTCAGTGAGATCAAAAGGAAAAGGGGAAGTGCATTGTTTAAAAAACTCAAGCCTCCAGCCTCCAAGTGGAAGTATTGCTTCCCACTCTCTAATGTTATTTGAAACTTAAAAGAAACAGAGTTCTTAAATGTAATTAATGGGAAGAAATAAAAGTCCTTGAAATAAAAGTTGAAATAAAGAAGACGACTTTAATCCATAGATTAAAAAATAAAAATAAGAAATAGAAGAAAAATTGATCCGTTGTCTTTAAAAAAAAAAAAAGTTGCGAGCACTTCAATCCACAAAGTAGAATTGCAAAGAAAAAGAAACACACTATCCAAAGCAATCCAATATAGGTTAATTTCGCCGCTTGTTTTCTTCTGCTTTTGGATTTAATTTAATTTCTAAAAAAATTTTGGGCAGTCTTTTCCAAAACAGTAAAGTTTCCTCACCAGATGGACACACTTTCTCTTTCCGCTTCCCTTCCATTCCGGAGCCGTCTCAGATTCATCAGCCTGGGACTTCCCTTCTGTTCCGGAGCCATCCGAACTTCATCAGCCAGTCGCCAGCTTGAAGAACTTCTCTTGGATTGATCAGGGACTTTGCGGTGTCCCTGAAATCAGCAAGACGTATTCTTCCTGTTCACTGTCTCTACGGGACGGTTTAGGTTCGATTGAACCATCCAGTGGCAAAAGTATCGGCAGCGGTCTCGGGGCATCGAGACGGCACGTCCGTATCATCGTGACGTTGGCTCCTTCTTCAAAAAAGCCTTTCTTATGTAATACCCATCACCTTAATATTACCTGGTTCACTTGTGATTGGTTGCCTTCCAGGATCTCTGCAGGTTAGCACAACTAATTTGTATGGTCTTGTATGATCTTTAATTCCACTACACAGGAAAGGCTTCAGAATACAAATATTAATAAATATCTTTGTTCCCTAAATTTAGAAAAGGCATTTGGATACTTTAAAGCAGGAGTGTCAAACTCACGTCATCACGGTGGCGGCTAGTGATGTATCGGGACTTTTTTCCTCTTTGCTAAACTGGCCGTGGACATAATTATTTTTATATTAGCTTCCTGATGTTTGCTTAAATCATCCTCACTTTTATGTTTCTAAAATTTCTGATACAGAACCCTTCTTTTTCTCTATGTGGATAATGCAGCAGTCATCTTCCATATTCCCATTAGATGGATGGCCATAAAGGCAAAAGAAATAAGCTGATCGTAAGTTACCTAAGAGGACACGGTGGCACAGTGGCTAAGATGCTGAGCTTGTTGATCAGAAAGGTTGGCAGTTTGGTGGTTCGAATCCCTAGTCCCGCGTAATGGAGTGAGCTCTCGTTACTTGTCCCAGCTTCTACCAACCTAGCAATTTGAAAGCATGTAAAAATGCAAGTACAAAAATAGGGACCACCTTTGGTGGGAAGGTAACAGTATTCCATGCACCTTTGGCATTTAGTCATGCCAGCCACATGACCACGGAGATATCTTCAGACAGAGCTGGCTCTTCGGCTTTGAAACGGAGATTAGCATTGTCGAGATGTAGTATTTAGCCACTTCTGACAGGTTCTGGAGAACCAGTAGCGGAAATTTTGAGAGTGGGGAGGGAATGGGGATTTTGCAGTATCCTTCCCCTGACATGCCTACAAAGCCACACCCACAAAACCAGTAGTAAAAATATTTGAATCCCACCACTGGCACCGACCCTTAGAGTCGGGAACAACTAGCACATATGTGCGGGGGGAACCTTTACCTTACCTTTAAGTTACCAAAAATTTAAATTTTTGTATTCACAAGAAAGCCAAAGTAATACAGATGGATAATAAATGAAATTAAAATGAACAGGTATGTACATTTAAATTTTTGGAAGAGTACACTTTCATATACAGAAGATTTGGAAAGGTTCCCAGGAATACATATCCCAAACAGATTCAAAATTAACAGTATTTTTAAGTGATTCCTTTACATCAAAGTAAGGGAATTAACATTTCAGCATTAAAATTGTTTGAAGCTAAAACACTTGCTCAGTCTATTCAGAGCCCAGATAAAACTTTATATAAAGGTAAGTCCTCAGATTCAAGAGGTAAGGTCATAATATACTGGCTGAAGATTGCATCCTCATATTAGAAATAGAGGATTTTTTTTAGACTTTTACTTGCCTTTCAATTTCTGTAAAAATGAAGCAGTAATGCTAAAAAAGAAGACGCTAAATTGGAGGTATATTTAGTGCAGCTCTAAGAACCCCTATATACAGGTGAAACTCAAAAAATTAGAATATTGTGCAAAAGTTCATTTATTTCAGTAATGCAAGTTAAAAGTTGAAACTAATATATGAGATAAGACTCATTACATGCAAAGCAAGATAGCTCAAGCCGTGATTTGTCATAATTGTGATGATTATGGCGTACAACTCATGAAAACCCCAAATCCACCATCTCAGAAAATTAGAATATTACATGCAATCAATAAAACAAGGATTGCACATATAACAATATTGGACCTCTGAAAAGTATAAGCATGTACTCAGTACTTGGTTTGGGCTCCTTTTGCAGCAATTACTGCCTCAGTGCGGCGTGGCATGGAAGCTATCAGCCTGTGGCACTGCTGAGGTGTTATGGAAAACCAGGATGCTTCAATAGCGGCCTTCAGCTCTTCTGCATTGTTCGGTCTCATGTCTTTCATCTTTTCACTTGGCAATGCCCCATAGATTCTCTATGGTAATGATGGCGAACCTTTTTCAGCTTGCGTGCCATGGGGACGAGTGCAGAGGAGTTGTGTGCGGGTATGCCCATAAAGCAACGCGTGATCCCCTGCATGCGGCACTCCGCCCCATTTTTCCATGCTTTTTTCACTCTCCCCAGGCTTCAGAGGCTTTATAGGAGCCTGGGGAGGGTGGAAACAGCTCCCCCCCCCCGGAGGCCCTCCGGAGGCTTCAGGGACCTTCAGGAGGCTTCCCTCAAGCCTCTGAAGGGCAAAAAACGACCCTACGAACAAACCGGAAGTCATTTCTGGTTTGCTCAGATGGTCGGTTTATGCCCTCCGGAGGCTTTAGGGACCTTCAGGAGGCTTCCCTGAAGCCTCTGGAGGGCTAAAAAGGACTCTATGAGCAAATCAGAGACTTCTGAAGCTCCTGAAGCCTCCAGAGGGCCTCCGGGGGGGCGGGGGGGGCTGTTTTAACCCTCCCCAGGCTCCTATAAAGCCTCTGGAGCCTGGGGAGGGTGAAAAATGGCTTTAAAAAAGGCTGAACTCAACTGGCCAGCGTGCGCATGCGCACTGGCCAGCTGAGAGTACAACGCCTCGCGTGCCCTGGCAAATGGCTCCGCATGCCACCTGTGGCACGCGTGCCATAGGTTCACCATCCCGGCTCTATGGGGTTCAGGTTAGGCGAGTTTGCTGGCCAATCAAGCACAGTAATCCCACAGTAATTGAACCAGTTTTTGATGCTTTTGGCAGTGTAGGCAGGTGCCAAGTCCTGCTGGAAAATGAAGTCAGCATCCCCATAAAGCTCGTCTGCAGAAGGAAGCATGAAGTGCTCCAAAATCTCCTGGTAGACGGCTACCTTGACCCTGGACTTAATGAAGCCCAGTGGACCAACACCAGGAGATGACATGGCTCCCCAAATCAACACAGACTGTGGAAACTTCACATTGGACTTCAAGCATCTTGCAGTGTGTGTCTCTCCATTCTTCCTCCATACTCTGGGCCCTTGGTTTCCAAATGAGATGCAAAAGTTGCTCTCATCAGAAAGGAAGACTTTGGACCACTGAGCAACAGACCCAGGTCTGTTTTTCTTTAGCCCAGGTAAGACACTTCTGATGTTGTTTGTTGTTCAGGAGCGGCTTGACAAGAGGAATACGACATTTGAAGCCCATGTCCAGGTTCCGTCTGTGTGTGGTGGCTCTTGATGCACTGGCTCCAGCCTCAGTCCACTCCTTGTGAAAGTCCCCAACACTTTTGAATGGCCTTTTCCTGACAACCCTCTCCAGGCTGCGGTCATCCCTGCTGCTTGTGCACCTTTTTCTTCCACACTTTTCCCTTTCACATAACTTTCTATTAATGTGCTTTGATACAGCACTTTGCGGACATCCAACTTCTTTTGCAATTACCTTTTGAGGCTTTCCCTCCTTATGGGGGGGTGCCAGTGATGGTTTTCTGCACAACTGTCAGGTCAGCAGTCTTTCCCATGATTGTGATTCCTACTGAACCAGACTGAGAGACCATTTAACGGCTGAGGAACCCTTCGCAGGTGTTATGGCTTAATTAGCTGATTAGAGTGGGACACTTTGAGCCTAGAATATTGCATCTTTTCACAATATCCATGGCTTGAACTATCTTGCTTTGCATGTAATGAGTCTATCTCATATATTAGTTTCACCTTTTAAGTTGCATTACTGAAATAAATGAACTTTTGCACGATATTCTAATTTTTTGAGTTTCACCTGTAAACAGTTCAGCATCTGTCAGGGGGTTCAGTCTTGGTAAGCATGTTTTATGGGGTAACTCTTGGAAGAAGCTCACCAATGAAGTTTGATATGCTATTCATTCTACTTCTTAATCCTTGGTATGTCATGAAAATAACAACACACATCTCCAAGCCTGTTTAAACCCTCTTTACAAATTCAGTTCATAAATTCACCTAAAATGATAATTTACTTTTCTAAATGAAGTTCGTTTTGTGAATTTATATGATTCAAAGCATAAGAATTTGTGATTTAAATGTTACCAAAATAAAGCAACGTGAACATAATATTCGAACAAACAATTATGGAACACAAAACATTTTGTTCCACAGGGAAAGGTCATCTTCTGGGCACATTACCAAGCAAATGACAGCTTTATCATTTCACACTAGTTGCAATGCTTTACAATTAAATAACTTCACTCCCTAAAAATGCATCAAGAAAATATGCTAAAACAATGTCTTTTCCCCCCCTGAAAGTTTTTTAAAAATTCAGTATGCATTTAAGCAGAAACTGATGTGTAAGTATAGGCAGCTTTACCCATGAATTATAAGAGATTATAAAAAGTAACACACCATTAACATTTCCAACAATACTCTTTAATTATTGTATGGTCAGTAATTACAATGGTTAAAGGAGGATAACTGTACTATTAACAAGAGAGCTTATTTATGTTGGGAATGAATCTTATTTCTCCATGGCTCAGGGAGGGTAGATGGCCATTCAAGCAAGACATGAGCATCACAAATGCCTATGAGGTTGGATTGGAATGTCTCGTATATTTCGTTCTTAAGTTATATATTTTTAAAATATACACTGCTCTGAAAGTTAGTTTGATTGAAGAGATATTTAGCCAGGATGAATGTAAAATACTGTGGCAGTTTAAACGTTGACTATGCATTCACGGTTGTAGATTTTTTTTCTGTAAAGACCAAAGAGCTTGATTTCTGAGTAATCATTAAGCATCACATTGGTGAATATATCTACAAATACGGTATCATTAGAGGAAAAAATAAATTTGCTAGATTTTAATATGAAACTTTATTGTAGAAATTGAGTTCTCAGTGCGAGTTCAATATTATAGGCATTATTTCATTTGGTGCACAGCGAGCTCCAGAATTCAACTAATATTTTTAGATTCAATTTGAAGAGGCTTGTATATAAATGCTAGCCTATATACCAGTGTATAATCTTATTAATAGCAACAGTACTTAAACTTATATACCGCTCCATAGTGCTTAACATAACTTTCTTGAGCCGTGTAAGCATATTTCCCCTGGCAATCTGGATCCTCCTTTTAGCAACTTCAGATGGATGGAAGGCTGAGTCAATCTTGAGCTGTCAGGATCAAACTCCTGGCTGTGGGCAGAGTTAGCCTGCATTCTAACCACTGTGCCACCATCAGAACTCCAATCTCAAGTGTAATTTCAATATATTTTTCTTTCATATAATCCAAGCAGTGTGTTTAGCTTACAATAATTTTGTTACAACTTGTGTCTGGAGATCAGATCTGAGATTTTGGAATGTTCTGATAAATAGCAGATTTATAATGAAAAAAATGTAGAGAACAGCATTAGATCTTGGCTACAAATAACTCATATTTTGTCATATCAATTGATTTTAAAGTATAATCTTATCTATTAGAAACAGCACTTTTTATACTCCAGTATTTGGAAAAATTGTTTAGAACATATTAAAACAAGATTAAGGCACAGGGCCATCTTTTATTTAATATTTTATAGTACATAAAACATCCATCTGTGCAATCAGTGCAATGACACAGGACAGTATGATATTCCATTTATATTCCTCTCATGCTGCTAAAGAAATTCTTCTACTCAAGTCAAAGAAACAAGGTGTGTACACACACACACACACACACACTTCAAGGATATTTTAGGTAACATACATTTTAAAATACTTGAGCTTAAATTTTTTAGAATTTAAAAAAAAGGAAATCAAATTTATGACTTGTAGAGAGATAGAAGCGATTGTAGGCTAAGTTAAACATTTAGTTTTCATGGCAATACAGTGAACTATGATCCACAAGGATGTAGTTCCAGCCACAGAACAAATTGACTCCAGGAATTAAAAGGTCACATCTATTTCCTAAAATAACTGATAAACCTTATAGTATTCTGCTTTGAGAGGGAAAGGAGTTTTCCTTTTTTTTATTTGAAATTAGTAACATAAAACACTTTAGATGAACACAGATGTTCATGATTATGATGAAGATATAACCAGTGTCCTATTCGGAACAAGTCCAGAAGCACATACATGGTGACTAGAGAAAGCAACATCTTATGAGAAATACAGTAAAAATTAATGAGAAAGGTTTCTCTTTTTTTAGCAGAACAGCTCAGATTAAGGTTCTATAAAATGAAGTGATTATATAAATAAATTTCCATCAAAATCATTAAAAATACTCATTCTACAGCAAAATGGGTATTATGAGGTCAGCAGATAAAATCTTAAAACATTCATACACAGGAGAACAAGTGAAGAAAAAGGAATCAAATCTGGAATAGCATTTTGCATTAAAATGTTTAAGTGATATAAAAAAATTACCCATTTCACAAAATAAAAATGATTTCATTTAGTAACATCTAAATACGTGTGACTGAATTTATTGAATGGTACGGAGAGATTTTTTAAAAATGTAAGCCACTTGTTTCTCACAGGAACATGGTCAGGAGGCAAGGTGAGGTAATTTTACAATGGACTGTGAGGCAGCTGTCTTATTTATTCTTCGCACTTCTAGACCGCCCCCTCTCCCAAAAAGGACTCGGGGCGGTCTTGACTTCCAACTAAATCATGAAGAGAACCACTTTTAACTTTTTATTAGTACTTTTGAGTGTCAAATATTATTAACTAGTATGTCAAATCTTAAAAAAACAATAGCTTGTTATAATTAAGGTATTATTTAGAATGGGGAATGTAACAGACATTCAGTCTGTGTCCATAGAAAATAGACATCTTTGGCACCTCTGCTATTTGTGCTCCCACTGATGAATCTATTAATATTATATTGTAAAATATTTATGGTACATAGTTATCTAAAAAAACAAAACCCCAAATCTGATGTCTAGAATACCCCCAGATTGCAATGTTAAGGCAATTCATTTTCTCTATGGCAATGTAGCCATGCTGGTTGTAGTTAGCAATCTAAAAATCTGAAAGTGCTAGAAAGAGAAAACCAGTCTACATATAGGTTGAGCTGGAAATATGGAAGTAATCATATTTTTGAATTGCAGCCCCAAAAATCTTTCACTTCACTTCCTATCCCTAATTTAACTGAGTAGAATTTTGTTAACATTATAGCAATGCCTGCCAAGGTGACTATCAGATTAATATGATATATAACAAATATAATTTTAATAGTAATGGCCTAAACTGCTACATCAGTCTTCTCTGATCTGATAACCTACCAATATTTAAAACTATATTCCCTAACATCCCCAGTTGATAGGGATGTTGAGAGTATTCCCAAAGATTCTAGTCTGTTGGTGAAGACTTCTCTATGATTTTTACAACAGCCTTTCCACAAAAGGCACCTCTCAGGTATTGTAGAACTATAACTCTCAAGATATCCCAGCTACCATAATAATAAATAAATAAAGTTGGTAAAAATTCTGGGAATTTCCTCATCTGGGAAATGAGCTCATAGGGATAATGCCAGGTTAATAATAGTCACTTGTAGAATTCATTTAGGTTTAAGCAACTATCAGAGTTTTGAAATTCTAACAAGCATAAAAAAATAATTAAATCTACATAGCCTTTATTCTTTGATTGGCAGCTGGTGCTACAAGATTTACAAACAGACAAGGTTCTAATTGTTTAATTGCGAATTATAAAGTAGCCATGGAGTTTGAACTCTAGTTTCAGAATTGCAGACTAATCCACAACTTTAACTAAATAAAGACTACTACTCCAGTTTTGAACAGATAACCTGAGAAAGCAGAAGAGAAAATCCTTAAATAGAAATTTGAAAAAGTATGACTTTTTGATCTAGAAGTGTATATTCATAATATAAAAAATCATGAACTCAATTCTATGAATCCAGTAGAACTTCAAACATTATTTTCTAACAGTAGGTCCAGTAAATCATGTGGTATGACATATAGGTATTTTAAAAATCCACTTTGAATAGTTTCCATGCCAGGTTGCAATGTCTACAGGTGTAGTAAAAGCAATTTCAAAAATGCTGTATAGTTTTAAATTCCAACCAATTGTTTATCTCAAGTACAAATCATTTTTCCAAAAGAAGGAAGAAAACCTGGTTTGCTTCAGATGTTCTGGACTTTAACTACTGTCATCCTTAACTAGCATGGTTAGTTCTGGAAGGCACCAGTTGGCCTACCCTTTTGAAAGAATTATAACAGGAGATTTTGGCACAAAAATGTCCTGTTAATTACTAAGTATGTGCACTTTAAGCTATTACAATAAGCATTCAAGGAAAGCTATTATTTGGTAATAAAAGCTTTTGGTATGATGCAGGATCAGACCAAATGGCAAAATTATATTGCAGGGCCTGGTCTTTCTAACATTGTTTTCTGACAAAAATGCAGGATTCATGAATGTTTTTTTAGAATCTAATGCTACAACCTGACATAATTTTCACACTAGGAAAATAATTTTAAACTGTTTTTCTGTTCAGCATATTAAAGATTAATTATATAAGTGTTTCATGGATCTCTAAATAAACCAGCACTTTTTAGCACCATATTGAAGAATCATGTTGTTTCAAATCTTTTTTACAAATACTTCACAATCCACTAATATAAAACCAGCTTTTGATATTAAAAAGGGTTCCATTCTTCACAATTCAGCATTAAATTATTTCATGATGGGAATTGTTTGAAAGCACATCATTGGATATACTAAACTGACATTTTTTTCAAATTACAGTATTAACTGATGTTCTAATGACAATTCAAACATTACCTTAACCAAATGGAGAGGTAATAAAAAAATAATTTGCCTTCTAACCTGAAAACGTGTATAGGAAATTTAGAAAAACAATTGCAAAATAAATCTAACTTTAATTCTAAAACTACATTTTACAAAATGAAATAAAAGTTCCAAATAAAAGACAACTCTGGTTTATTAGATTTCCCCCATGCTGTTCTATTAATATTGCAGCATTGTAATTAAAGGTCAGACTATAATAAAATAATCTATTTTCAAGATGATTGTATTAAATAAATGATTTTAAAATAATATTTTCATCATACGTTTGTTTTGATGAACATACACTTAAAAATGTATTATTTTAACCAATGTCCTTTAGCCCACATAGCCAAATAGAGTTGTTCTATGGTTAGTGTAATGCAGATTTTCTATTTAAGGTGAGAAAGTCTTCAATTAAATCAGTGTCCTCTTTATCTGTGCTCTTCACAAAAATTTTGATCTTCTTTTTCTAGGTGATATGCCCTCTTCAGATTTTATTGTTCCATTTACGAAGTTAGCTATAATATGAAAAAAAGATGAACAGTACATTAGGATTTGGGATAGGTGGCATTAATAGTTACATGTAATAAACATTTTTTTTTATTTCAGAAGTACAAGTTAGCAAATTGAACATATTTAACATATACAACATATTTAAGTTAGGAATGCTAATACATTTTGTGAATTATATCAAATAATGTTTTTTGTAGAGAGAATTGCTTCTACTTCATTTTGCTTCTATAACCTACTGCACACAAGGAGTAGAGTGAAGTCAGCCTTTTTATGTAATATTGAATAAGGTGTGGGCAATAATTAACAGGATGGGTCTCCTTTAGTGATCCAGGGGAGACATCGGAGGCGAGTCTTGAGGGACCATCCTGGGAGGAGTTTGACTCTGTTGCCGCCGAGGATATGGACAGGTTACGTGGACGACTGCGGGCCACCACGTTTATTAGACCCGTGTCCCTCCTGGCTTGTACTGGCAGCCTGGGAGGTTACACGAGGCTGGCTCCTGGGACTAGTGAACGCTTCGTTGAGCGAGGGGTCCTTGCCAGCCGTCTTGAAAGAGGCGGTGGTGAGGCCCCTGCTTAAGAAGCCTTCTCTGGACCCAGCAGAGCTAGCCAATTATCGTCCCGTCTCCAACCTTCCCTTCCTAGCGAAGGTTGTTGAGAGTGTGGTGGCGCAACAGTTTCCTCGACACCTGGAGGAAATTGATTATCTAGACCCGCGCCAGTCCGGTTTCCGGCCCGGTCACAGCACTGAGACGGCTTTGGTCGCGTTGGTGGATGATCTCTGGAGGGCGAAGGATGGGGGTTGCTCCTCCATCCTAGTCCTATTAGATCTCTCAGCGGCTTTCGATACCATCGACCATGGTATCCTACTGCGTCGGCTGGAGGGGATGGGGGTGAGGGGCACCGTACTGCGGTGGTTCTCCTCCTACCTCTCCGGTTGGATGCAATGTGTGTTGGCAGGGGAGCAGAGGTCGACCTTGAGGCCGCTCACATGCGGGGTGCCGCAGGGGTCGGTCCTCTCACCTCTCCTGTTCAACACATACATGAAACCGCTGGGTGAGATCATTCGAGGGTTCGGGGTTGAGTATCATCTGTATGCCTATGATACTCAGTTATACATCTCTACCCCGAATCACCCCAACGAAGCCGTCGAGGTGATGTCCCGGTGTCTGGAAGCCATCCGGGTCTGGATGGGAGACAACAGACTCAAGCTCAACCCATCCAAGACGGAGTGGCTATGGTTACCGGCGCCCTGCTTCAGCCAGTGGGTTCCATCCCTGGCCATTGGGGGTGAACAACTGCCCCCTGTGGATAGGGCGCGCAATTTGGGCGTCCTCCTAGATACCCGGCTGTCGCTGGATGACCATGTGACGGCCGTGGCTACGGGGGCATTCCACCAGGTTCGCCTGGTGCGCCAATTGCGCCCCCTACTGGAGCAGGACGCGCTTCGCACAGTCACTCATGCCCTGGTGACGTCCCGCCTTGATTACTGCAATGCTCTCTACATGGTTACTTGCAGGATCGTATTCTGCCCCATACATCCCTGCGACCAATTCGCTCGCACAGAGAGGGACTCCTCCAGGTGCCGTCCACCAGACAGTGTCGAGGGGTGGCGCCTAGGAGTAGAGCCTTCTCTGTGGCGGGCCCAGCCCTGTGGAATGACCTCCCTCCGGATATTAGGACGACGTCCGACCTCCGTTCCTTCAGAGTTAAGCTCAAGACCCACCTATTCCAAGTAGCTGGCCTGGCTCAACCATGATCCAACTATATCGCTCCTGACGGGTTTTTTATTAATGTAATTCAATAGAATTTATTTATCAGGGTTTTTAAATATTGTGACTTTTTAATTGTTTTAATTGTTAATTGTTTAATTGTTTTTTAGCTATTAGCCTACCTCCTCCTTGTATACGTTTTGTATACGTTTTATATACGTCCTTGTTATATGTATGTCCTGTCCAGATTTGTATTGTATTGTATTGTACTTTGTATTTTATTTGTTTTATTGTACGCCGCCCCGAGTCCTTCGGGAGAGGGCGCGGCTTAGAAATAAATATTCTATATTCTATTCTATTCTATGGGGCTCTCCTTGAGATGCACCCGAAGGCTGCAGCTGGTCCAGAATGCAGCCGCACGGACAATTATGGGGAGTACTAGGTACTCCCATATAACACCGCTCCTGCGCGAGCTGCACTGGCTACCTGTGGCTTTTCGGGTGCGTTTCAAGGTGTTGATTATCACCTTTAAAGCGCTCCATGGCTCAGGACCTAGTTATTTGCGGGATCGCATCCTACCCCACACATCCCTGCGACCAATTCGCTCCCACAGAGAGGGACTCCTCCGGGTACCATCCGCTAAGCAATGCCGGTGGGGGTGCCCAAGAGTAGGGCCTTCTCTGTGATGGGCCCAACCCTCTGGAACGACCTCCCCCCCGATATTAGAATTACTGCTGATCTCCGCTCCTTCCGTAAGAAACTCAAGACCCACCTGTTCCAATTAGCTGGCCTGGCCCAATCGCAATCATACTTATAATCTAATCCTGACCTTCCTGGCCGGCATTTTAAATTTTTTAATTCTGGGGTATTTTAATTGGTTTTAATTGGTTTTAATCATCAGTTAGTTCATGACTATTGTACAGACTGTGTGTTCAATTTGTTTTGTCTGGGGTTTTGTATTTTTGTTGTCTATTGTATATTTTATTTCTGTCTGTACACTGCTCCGAGTCCCTTCGAGGAGAGGGGGCAGTTTATAAATTTAATAAACTGAAACTGAAACAGGATGAGGAGTACCTAAATAATCTGAAAGGGTTGCTTTTTCTGAATCGGTATGCAACTGCACATAATTAGTAAATCTGCATACAAATTTGTAGAAAGATGTCATATTCCATTGAGGTGGCGCAGTGGTTAGAATGCAGTACTGCAGGCTAGTTTTGCTGACTACCGGCAGTTTGATTCTCACCAGCTCAAGTTTGACTCAGCCTTCCCTCCTCTTGAGGTTGGTAAAATGAGGACCCAGATTGGTGGGGGCAATAAAGGACTGTGAGTTGATATGTAAGTCTAAACGCTATTGCTATTTTTTATGCCTTTCCTGTATAATTGGGCAGAGTTGCCATGCTTCAGATCCCATCCAATAAATAGTGGTATGAAATGGGAAATGGGAATCATGCCTTTCTATTGTAGTCTCCCCGCTGAAGGAACATTCACCCAGAGATCTGTTTCAAACCGGTCTGAAAAAGCCCTTAAAATATGGCTTTTCCCCAAGTCTTAAGTTAGACAGTGTTGTCAGTCCAATGTACAGTATTGTTTTAGAATTAGTGCCTGTCTTCTGGCCTGCTTTTTTTTGCTTATAATTTTAGTACTTTTAACATTGTACGCTGCACAGAGCCTTAAAAATTAGTACAGGTAGTCCTCACTTAACAACTGCCTAGTTTAGCAATTGTTCAAAGTTACTACTATACTAAAAAAGTAACTTTGTGAATGGTCCTTCTACTTCTGCAGTATAACCAGTCACACAATCAAGATTTGGGCAATTTGAAGCTGTTGGGTGCTCATTAGTGTTGCACCATTCCATGGTCACATGAGTATCGTTTGTGTGCTTTACAATCATCTTGTGACTAGCAGAGTCAATTGAGAAGGCAGTAGAAATAGCAAGTCACACTTAGGTCTTGCTTAATGACCGCAGATGAGAAGCTTGACAAGCATGGTGAAAGTGAGGTCATAAGCCTGTTGCAGCCATATGATATCTTACTATTACATTACTTAGTAGCAGACTTCTTAATCCCAAATGTGGTTGTTAAACAACGACTATCTGTAAATAAATATTTAATTCTGAATTATATAAAAATCCTGTCAACTTTTGGTCATTTAGAGATAACAGTAACATTCTATGCCGTAAGACTCCATCCAATGTTAAACAAGAAAATCAAGTGGTGTTATTTAACTAGCAACTGTCACTCTAATAATGTACATTTGTGGTTTTGATACTGGTATAAATGTGAGGACTATACTTACATCTGCAGGACTCTTTTTTTGTAGACTTAATTTTTGTATTTGTTTTTTTCTTTGGAATTTGATTCTGTGCATGTTCTCTCCATTTCTTTAATTGGAAATTGATGAATTTCCACATCATCCAAGCCTGAGTCAAACAAATTGCAGCCAGACAGCTAATTCTAATTAGTTTAACATAAAACAGAGTTACAGAGTTAGAATAATAGGGTTATGATGATTTTTGAGATCTTCTCTAAAGATGGACCATTCAAAAAATAAAATAAAGTTACACATACAATCCAAATGCTTTCTTCTCAGTAGGCTAGCACATACTATATGCCTTTAAATAGTAGACGTTCCTAGATAATATATGTTTAAGATCATGGCTATTAGATATGATAGTTGAAAACTGAATTTTGCATCAATATTGTTCCAATCTGCATGCGCTGTATCAAATAGCTGAAAATTTCTTTTCCAATAATCATTTTGACAATTAGATCATTTTATTTATAAAACTCTATTGAGCAGCTGGCATATGAATATATGTATTTGAATGCATTTGAGAACCAGTTTGGTCTAGGGATTAAGGTACCAGGTTAGAAACCAAGGAGGCTTTGAATTTTAATTCTGATTTAGGCACAAAGCCAGTTAGATGATTTTAAAAATCAGCCGCTCTCTCTCAGCCTTAGGAAGAAGGCAATGGCAAATCACTTCTGAAAATGTTGCCAAGAAAACTACAGAGATTGCAGTTAGACTGTTCTCAGTAATCAAAACTGATTAGAAGGCATCCTTCCCGCCCTCAAAAAAGTTATGTATTGGAAAAAATAGAAGCTAGCTATGAACTTTACAGTGGTACCTTGCTTGCTATTTGGCAGACAAAGAGCTGATATTACATATGTTACAAAGAATATAGTAATGCCCTATGATTGTTTAATATGACCAACATTATGAAGATAGATTGCAGAAAAGTTTCTGAGTTAGGTTACATGTTATCTACCAAAATAAATGGTAGTTTAAATAATAATAAGAATACAGAGATACTATTTTTCCTAGCCACAATTTTCTATTTTTGGATCTGTGGACATAAAGAATATTCTAAAATAGCTATTCCAGAAAAACTTATACCTAATTGTGAGTATATTGAAGTTTCCTTCTGCTACAGAAAAGCCAGGATTTTCTGCTTTTGTGAGACCAAATCCAAAGGTGAGAACTGACAAAGTCAGGGTCAAAAGACGAGCCATTAGAAATAAAAGTGCCCAAAGGGTAAATCTGAAAAGAAAAATGAAATTATTTCACTATCAGTTGCTTTATGTCACTAAATAATATGAGCACAGCTGTATCATGGGCTGTGACCAATAAAAAAAAACCTTAGACTTTTGCTGGACATTGTAAGAACATATCCATGACATCAGGCATTATAATGGAAAACATTACTTTGAAAACAGTAACTATCTCATAGAATAAAAACCAAAGAAGAAAGAAAATCACTTTAAAGGCATAAGACAATTAAATAGTGATTCAAATCTTAATTTTAGTTGAACAAAGGCACTCTTAATAATCAAATATGTTTTTAGCTAATGAGAAATCTAGATCTGTAAAGAATTTCTGCAAAATCAGTATGCTTGTATGAAGTTTTCAGGAAGGCAGTGCTTTTTAAGCACATTTTTAAAAAATCAAACGGAAAAGGAAAAACTCTTCATTTTTGTTATTCTCTGTTTTGAATTTTGGGATTGCATATTATACTTGAAGCTACAACCCTTAAAAAAACCACTTGCATAGGAATATGCGCACTGAAAATGTCTTACATTAGCAAAACTGCTTATTAATGAAATATTAAAAAGGATTAAGTAGTTAATACATAATTGTTCAATAGGGCATAAAGCTAAGTTTGGAGAAAAAAACTAGAAATTCCATTGAAAAGGATGTGTGGATGATAAGTAGAGATCAGTTTTAGTTATTTGTTCTAAGTCATGTGTCAGGGTTCCAAATAGCTTCCAAAAGTAAATCAGAGTCCAAGGCAAAGTATTGTGCAAAGTTCCAATTTATTAGGAGAGCCATGTTGGCACATCTGGGAAAACCTGAATCTGAAGACCTCCTGGTTTTACCACCCAGTTGAAAGTTCAAGATCTTGCCCCTACACCCACAAGTCCATCACATAATTCAAATCTTCCACTGTCATGCTGGCAGCTTCTACCCATCCAGTTCCGGTCAGGTGCAGAAACAAAGGATGGCCTTGGTTTTCTAGAAAGAATTTTGTTATGGCTACATATCATCTAACTCCGTACAAATCCCCCCTCCCATTTCCCCACAATAGAAAATGAATAATACAAAGTGTGGCAGGCTTGAGATCCATAAGAAAATATGACTGCAGGCCTGATATGATCTTTCTTGGTGATATACGAAAAGCAAGACGTTTAAGATCAATGTTAAACAAGACAAGTTTTTCAAGTAACCTGGTTCTAAAATCTTTTTCATTTTTGCAAATATAGTAAAAGAAATAATAACTCACAGACAGTAGAGAACCAAGAAAACTGTAAAAAAGGAAACTAAATTAATTATCTGACAGTAACAGGAAAATTTTAAAAACAAGATTACCCTTTCTGTTTATGCTCATCACTGAAGTAGAAAAGACGTGAAGCGTGAAAAATGAGCTCTACAAGATAATGAGGTACCAGCAGAATTAGACCCAAGCGCTGAAGGCTGAAACAGTAAAAATAAATATTTCATTCTGAATATTATTCATTCATTAACAAAGTTCAACAACAATGAATTAGGTTCAGTGTATCTTACATATCAGACAGAGGATTAGATGTGCTATCAGGATGAGCATTCTATGGAAACCATGATCAAATCTGATAGCAGATTAACCATGACACAAAAATACTGAATGATTTTTCTTAATAGAATATAATATTGACAAATAGCTAGTTTTCAAGTTATGACCGCAATTGAAACTAGAATTTTGGTGCTAAGTAAGTTGGTTGTTAAGTGAGTCACATCCAATTTTACAACTTTTTTTGTAAAAAAGCAAATCTGTTTTTACTTTGTTAAGCAAATTTGGTTGTCAATTGCCCAAATATTGATCACATGATTGTGGGGTTGCTGTGACAGTCGTAAGTGTGAGGAACAGTTATCAGTCACTGTTTTGAGCACCATTGTAACTTTGAATAGTCACTAAACTTATGGTCACTAAGCTTATAATTGTAAGTTGAAGACTACTGGTAATATATTGAACAGTATTTTGGACACTATAAAAGACAATCCTTAATGGAGGTCTAGAAACATGATAAATAATAAATAAATACTTACTTCAAGATATAGGCACCAGATATATGGACAGTATAAAGACAAATATAGTGCAACTGTCTTGGAATATCTTCCTAGAAATATGAAATGGAAAAGACAAACATGTTACAAAATAAAAGCAAAGATTTTACTATGAATTGTGTTAGTTTTCCTTTTCTCTATGGTTTGCATTGTAATAATTTATGTTTTTCAAAAGCAATATTAACAAGGACATAAATAAATTGAAAGCCAAAATAACCTATTGCATTACCTCCCCTACCCAACAATATATTCTTGTATAGTATGAATCTCTTACCAAGTTGAGGGAAGTACTTTTCTCTCCATTATTTTTTCTTCTCCTTATTTAGAATATCATCCTATATCCAGGATGGCGAACCTATGGCACGCGTGCCACAGGTGGCACGCGGAACCATTTGTCAGGGACGCGAGGCGTTGGCCAGCTGAGTTCAGTCTTTTTTAAAGCCATTTTTAGTCCTCCCCAGGCTGCAGAGGCTTTATAGGAGCTTGGGGAGGGTGAAAAAAGCCTCCCCCGGAGGCCCTCCGGAGGCTTCATCAGCTTCCTTGAAGCCTCTGGAGCGCAAAAAACTGGCCCTATGGGCAAATCGGAAGTTTGGGAAGGGACTTCTGGTTTGCTCGGAGGATCGTTTTAAGTGCTCCTTAGGCTTCAGGGAAGCCTCCTGAAGGTCCCTGAAGCCTCCGGAGTGCTCAAAATGACCCTCCGAGCAAACCGGAAGTCATTCCCGGTTTGCTCGTAGGGTCTTTTTTTGCCCTCCGGAGGCTTTAGGGAAGCCTCCTGAAGGTCCCTGAAGCCTCCGGGGGGGGGGGAGCCTTTTTTCACCCTCCCCAGGCTCCTATAAAGCCTCTGAAGCCTGGGGAGGATGCAAGAAATGGGGGGTTGCGCCTGTAGTGCGCACATGCTCGTGCATTGCATTATGGGTGTGGCATGCCCGCACACGACCCCCCTGCGCTCCCCCCACTTATGGCACGGGAGCCAAAAAAGGTTCGCCATCGCTATATTATTATAAATGAAAGTAAATAAAAGAAATATAATGCCTGAATTAAAGTTACAATTTATACCTTTCTTATCTTTTGGAAATACAGTTCTGGAAGTGAATGGAACCAATAGGCAATTTGGCAAATATAGAAGAATTTAACCTGAAAACTAAAAAGAAAAGTATATATATAAAAGACGTATACATAACATTCAATAATTAGGAGAATTCTCTAAATCATGAGAGTTAGAAGTCATGAACCCATTTTGTTAAGTAGGCCAAAATAGTTGCCTGTAGTTGAAACTTACACATAATTTTAATAAATAAATATACATGCCAAAGGGGCAAAAGCTGGATATTATCAATGAAGATCTTGGTTTAAAGGAAGGCTGACTGAAAATTAAATACATTTTCAAGTCAAGTATGATTAATAATTTAATCAAATTTTAAATCAATACATATTACATTATTTTATAAAACTATCATGAACCTATATTCAGATAATCTTAAATGTTTTAAGATTCATGTTAAAGAAAGTGAAACTAAAATAATTTAAATTATTGGAACCTTAAACCTTACCCTTTTGAAAAGTTGTCTAAACTGAAAACAATATGTTTGAGGAAGAGGACAATGAAAAGGCAAGATTAAATAGCAATGTAAGGAAGAAATAGTACTAATTAACACTTTGTAGAATTCACTGTCTAAAAACATTCATATCCTAATATAAATGTTTTAAAAATAGTTTCTTAACAATTGGTTCATAGATCTGTCCATGTTCGTCTCTAATGCTCAGATGCCTGGGAAATTTGAACAAGGAAGCAAAATGCTTAGTACAAATAAAAGAACAAAATAAAAAAGCTTACAACATATGAGAATGAGGGTAATCCTTCCATAACAAAGTTGGATTTGTTGTAAATTCTTCCTAAAGAGAAAAATATACGGTTAAAGGAGTTGATATATTTTAGGCAAATGTTCATTTAAATTAATTTTCAAAAAGATGACTTACTTACTGCAGACAAAATACTTGCTCCCCACACAAACGAAAACAAGTAGAAAAAGGCTAGTTGTCCTGATTCATTGAATTTGCTATGTTTTGTTTTTGACAAATGGAGACGTCTATTAATTTTCTAGGGAAAATATAACAAACACCAGAAGTATTAATTTAATCAGGTTCAATTTTTTTCTAGTGAATATGTTAGCCTCGCCAAGAATGCTAGATTATCTCTAGTTCAACATTTATATTCCAATACTACAAAATGCTAAGTTGGACTTTTCCCTTCATTTTTCGTATTAGGTAAGTGAAGATTAAAGTGTCACCGACATATTCTAATAGTTGATGGATCAGCTCTATGTACAAAGCAAATCAACATTTTTGGATCTTAATTGAGACATCGGTTTTGTATCTCTATACCAGTGACGTGCGGTGACGTTTATGACTGGTGAGGCTGGTGACGTCATCAAACCACGTGGTTGCTCCGATCGCACGGGCGCAGCCCAAACAAAGAAGTTTCTTCAGCTCCAGCCTCAATCAGCGCAGCCGCGGTCCCCTTCATCTTGCCTCAGGAAGGAGGGGAATGGGACCATGTGTGCAGGGGAAGGGGATCGCGGCTCTGCTAATCTGAGGCTGTGCGCTGAGGAGCCGCCTGCACACGTGGTCCCATTCCCCTTGCAAGGATCCCGGGCTCGCCCAATGCAAAAAATGCCTAGGTACCGTGTTTCCCCGAAAATACAACCTGTCCCGCGCTCACTGACCTAGCGTTATCCTGAAAGCGCCAAGTTAAAGGAGCCGGGGGTGGGGGGACCGCTCACGTTGCTTGCCGCCTTTGGTATACCGCTAGGTTGGGGAGTGGCGTTCTGTCCGGCCAGAGGGGAGAGTTGACGGGCGGCTGCTCTTTTGTGAACTGGCTCCCGAAGAGCTGGGCACAGCAGCAGCCGCCCAGCAAATCCCCTCTCCAGCTGGGAAAAGCGCCATTCACTGACCTCAGCAGCCGCCCGGCAAATCCCCTCTCCAGCCGGGAAAAGCGCCATTCACTGACCTCAGCAGCCGCCCGGCAAATCCCCTCTCCAGCCGGGAAAAGCACCATTCACTGACCTAGGGGGTACCAAGCCCTTGCGCAGCTCTCCCAGGCCACCGCTGCTGGCTCCTGCTGCCCGCCGCTGGCTGCTGCTGCCCGCCGCCGCCCCGCTCCGCGCATAACTTCCAAACTCCAAAACTTCCAGCATCGGCCGCTCTAGGAGTGCTCTCTATGGTGGGCCGGCTGCCGGACAGAGAGTTTTCCGGACAGAGTCTTCCAGCAGCCGGCCCACCATAGAGAGCACTCCTAGAGCGGCCGATGCTGGAAGTTTTGGAGTTTGGAAGTTATGCGCGGAGCGGAGCGGGGCGGCGGTGGGCAGCAGCAGCCAGCGGCGGTAGCCTGGGAGAGCTGCGCAAGGGCTTGGTACCCCCTAGGTCAGTGAATGGCTCTGCTAATGAGGCTGTGCGCTGAGGATGCTGGAAGTTTTGGAGTTTGGAAGTTATGCGCGGAGCGGAGCGGGGCGGCGTCGGGCAGCAGCAGCCAGCGGTGGGCAGCAGGAGCCAGCAGCGGTGGCCTAGGAGAGCTGCGCAAGGGCTTGGTACCCCCTAGGTCAGTGAATGGCTCTGCTAATCTGAGGCTGTGCGCTGAGGATACTGGAAGTTTTGGAGTTTGGAAGTTATGCGCGGAGCGGAGCGGCGGCGGGCAGCAGCAGCCAGCGGCGGGCAGCAGGAGCCAGCAGCGGGCAGCAGGAGCCAGCAGCGGTGGCCTGGGAGAGCTGCGCAAGGGCTTGGTACCCCCTAGGTCAGTGAATGGCTCTGCTAATCTGAGGCTGTGCGCTGAGGATGCTGGAAGTTTTGGAGTTTGGAAGTTATGCGCGGAGCGGGGCGGCGGCGGGCAGCAACAGCCAGCGGCGGGCAGCAGGAGCCAGCAGCGGTGGCCTGGGAGAGCTGCGCAAGGGCTTGGTACCCCCTAGGTCAGTGAATGGCGCTTTTCCCGGCTGGAGAGGGGATTTGCTGGGCGGCTGCTGAGGTCAGTGAATGGCGCTTTTCCTGGCTGGAGAGGGGATTTGCCGGGCGGCTGCTGCTGTGCCTGGCTCTTCGGGAGCCAGTTCACAAGAGAGCAGCCGCCCGTCAACTCTCCCCTCTGGCCGGACAGAACGGCATTCCCCAACCTAGCGGTATACCAAAGGCGGCAAGCAACGTGAGCGGTCCCCCCACCCCCAGCTCCTGTAACTTGGCGCTTTCGGGATAACGCTATGTCAGTGAGCGCGGGACAGGTTGTATTTTCGGGGAAACACGGTACCTAGGCATTTTTTGCATCGGGCGAGCCCGGGATCCTTGCAAGGGGAATGGGACCACATGTGCAGGCGGCTCCTCAGCGCACAGCCTCAGATTAGCAGAGCCGCGATCCCCTTCCCCTGCACACGTGGTCCCATTCCCCTCCTTCCTGAGGCAAGATGAAGGGGACCGCGGCTGCGCTGATTGAGGCTGGAGCTGAGGAGCCTCCTGCACACGTCCCATTCCCCTTGCAAGGATCCTGGGCTCGCCCGATGTAAAAAATGGCGAGATCGGCACACTTGGGGTTGCTGCTGAGATGTCCAGGGAGGCTAAAGCAAGCCGCGCGCCTCTCCCAGCCACTTTCACGGCTTCCTGGAGTAATTGTTTTTATATTTTCATGATGAGAGCGGTGAGGCTCTGCCTCCCCTGACTGCACGTCACTTCTCTATACTATGCTTTCACATCATCTTTCTTAGTGGATCACATTTTACATACTGGAACATACTAGTCTCTGAAGCACAATCTGAAATCAGTTTTAGTCTTAGTTTGTGTGTGTTCATATAAGCATATTTTCTACTCCCGAACATTTTCATCTGGGATATGACAAAGGAAGGGGAGGAAATGGTAGTACAAGTTTGGAATGCACAATTACTGTATCTCTACATATCATAAATTGAGATATATATCTCTAAACCAAATCTACTGACCAATACAAAACAAATATAAGGCAACTGTTGCCTTTGTTCTAGAGTAGAGGATAGGAAGACAAGACAGAAAGTGAAGTTTCTAAGGAATCTTTCAGTGGTTTATTTATGATTAAGTTCCTGATTGCATACTGCAATGCAGGGTCACAGAACAAGCACTGTAATTTTATCCTAGGGTAAAGAGATATGAATCATGTCCAGATTTTTATATTAAACTCATTGCTTGAGGTTTTATTTTTCATAATTGAATAATGGCTGTTTTTCAGCCATGCCATGTTTTAATAACAATGATTAAAAATAACAAATACAATTTTAAAACTTTTAATGTATAGGACTCACACCTTTTTATACTTAAAATAAAAACAGCAACAAAAAAGAAAAAAGAAACAAAGCAGAGTTTAAGATTTTAAAATAATATTTAATAGGGAAATAATGAAATTACATTTATCAGCAGACTGCCAAGTTAAACTTGAATTTTGACTTACTGAAGAAATAAGGAATCCATTCATTGATGGATATAATTTGTATTCATTTCACAATGAATTCATAGTGTGGTTTATAATTTTTTAATGAAGTTGTCACAGAAATCATATTATTCTATAAACCAGTAAAATTTGATTAGGGATTCAATACATTAAAAGCTGCCCATCTTGCCCACATGCCCATTTTCAGAGAAATGCCTGCCATTAATACTATCTGTTCCAAAAAGCAAAAGCTGAAGTGATAATGGCAGGCAATATTTTTGATAGGTAAATATAAAGGGCAACATCTTTACTTTTTTGCCTTCTGGTAAATTTTGAATGCCACTTTGTGAAAATGTGCATAACATGCTTTCAAAATTCATACTAGCCCATTTACTTTTAGGGGGAAAAAAACACAATCCAGGGCAATTAATTTATAATCTGCAGGTAAACTGTTCATTCTAAAGAAATATTCTTTTGTAATGTAGATAAATGGTTGATAATCTGGGATATGTTCATTAGATATTATTAAACTTTTATAAATATAAATTATGAAATTTATTTCCTACCTTTATTTTACATAATTCAAGGCACTGTTACATAATGCTCAAGCTTCTATATGTCCAGAGTTGAACTGAAGGTAAGGGATTTGTCCAAAGTTATTCAGCCAACTTTCATGCCAAAGAGAGGACTAGCTCTTATGATATCTCAATTTTCAGTCCAATACTGTAACTACTATACCAAAAGGCATCTTGTATGTTTCATTCCAATAGTAGAGCATAATATTTAATAAACGTATCTTGAAGAACTTGGAACTGAAATGATTTCACATATTCACATTTATCTAATAATTGTAAACTTACATCTAGTATATATTCCTGAATCACTGCATGCAGAATAATGGCTATAAGCATGTAGAAGAAGATGGTGGCCATGTCCTTTGGACCATACTCATAGAAATGAACTGGGTCAGATCCATCATCTGAAATCCACAATATCTTATTATTAATAACAGTACAGGCTATATTTAGAATCTTATTATACATCAGGAGAACATGCAAATTTTCAACAGTGTTACTTATATCTCTGCAATAAATTCTGCTTTAAAATCTACAAGATCATGTTGTATATTCTTTAATATGTTTTTATAATGTATTTAATTATTTGGAGAAAAACAGCACAACACATTTTATAATAATAATGCAGAGAATCAGGCTATACAGTAGCATTTAGACAAAATCATTTAACCCTACCAATAACCTGGCACACCTACACATGCACATTTATACACTTGGAGGTGAGTAATCCATCTAAGAGAGTATCTGAGTAAATATGTAGAAGACTGTATTGAAAAATATTTTTAAAAATGAAAATCATAGAATGAATTATATTTTATATTTACCTATGTTGTATGTAACATTGTATTGTACAGTTATAAACATGATGGCATATTTGGATGTAACCTGAAATTTAAAACAGAGGAAAAAAAGTTACCTAGTTCTATGCTGTACACTTGTTCTAAAGTTGCTATTAAAATTTATATTTATTATTACTGTTGCAACTATTTAATTTTCATTGTTGTAGAATTTCTCCCAGCATTGTTGAAATCTTTTATAGACTAACAAAACTGCCAATTTAAGAACTGAGCAAGACTGGAGATGACCCTTTTGACTACTAACGTATCTGAGACACACAGATTTTGAAAACTTTGAAAAGTATAATTATCAAGACTAATAACACAAATTGTTGCATTTTGTCCCTTGTTTATTAATTAAGCAATACTGAATCACAATACAGTATTGATATAATAAAATCCACTATAAAATAAATACAAAGTAATCAAGAAACACATACAACATATTAGGATACATAAAGCTGTTCAGTAAAATATTCAAATAAGATAACCTTGACAATTAATGTATTTTTCGGACTACAAAACGCACCTGAGTATAAGACACGCCAAGATTTTGAAGAGGTCAACAAGAAAAAAAGTTTTTGCCCTTCCCGGCCACCAGGAGCATTCTATAGGCCTCCCAAACCTTCTGTGTGTCCTGTTTTTTGCAAAACCAGCATGCAAAGAGGGTTTGGGAGGCCTGCAGATTACTTCTTGGGGCTGGAGAGAGCAAAAACGGCACTCCTGTGGGGATTGGGAAGCCAAAAACGGGGTCCCCAGAAGACTTGGGAGGCCTGCAGTATGCTCCCAAGGGAGGGCAAAAATGCCATTTTTGTAAAAAAAACGAGTGAGTCTTTCACCTCCAAACACCCACCCACCCCACATTGTGTTTTTGCCCTCCCCAGCAGCACCTTTGACAAAAAACCAGCTGTTTTGGCAAAAACGGGACATGCGGGAGCGGTGTTTCCGGAGGCCAAAAATGGCTGTATTCGGTGTATAAAATGCACCAACATTTCCACCCTCTTTTAGGGAGGAAAAAATGTGCCGTATACTCCAAAAAGTATGGTAACTTCAAAATGATCTAAGTAAGAAGTTCTCTGATGAATGACTTTAGCTATAAACCTGGCAGTCTTTTTGACTGCCTATCCATGTGTATCTTGAAAGAAGTAAGGCAGCCTGTTGATGGGGTCTGAATAAGTTATCCTATTGATTAGTGGCTCTAAATGAGGTCCCTTGGCTGAGTTATATATTGTATTTTTCGGAGTATAAGACGCATCAAGGTTTTGAAGATGCAAATTTAAAAAAAGTATGTAGGTAGACAGAGGGATAGAAAAGGAGAGTAGGTAGGTAAGGAGAGAGAAAGAGTAGGTAGGTAGATAGAGGGATAGAGAGAGAGAAAGAGAGAGAAATACAGTAGGTAGGTAGGGAGAGAGAGAGAAATACAGTAGGTAGGGAGAGAGAGAGAGAGTAGGTAGGTAGGTAGGTGTTTCCAGGTGTATTTATCCATGTGATGGAGAAGGAAATTGCTGACAACCTGCAGCACCTAAGACTTGTTTCTGCTGGCACAGCACTTGATCAATGTAATTCCCATCAATCACTCTAACTAAAGAGCTTTCCGAAAGGGGAAAAAAAGTTTTTGCACTCTGCAAACCTCCCCAAAGCGGCGCCGTTTTTTGCAAAAACGGGCCCGTTTTTTTTTCAAATAAATGGCATGAGTAGCCTAAGGGGGGGCTTGCAGTGTGCTCCTGGAGGGGTGGAAGGGAAACAAGCAAAAAATGGCACATTTTTTTTTGCAAAAATGGGCCCGTTTTTTGTCAAAACAATTGCATGCATAGCCTTCATTCACTTTTCTTTCACAATTGCAATAAAACATTCATTTGCTTGCTTATAACGAGTGTGATTCCTTTTAAAACTCTCTCTCTCTCCTCCGAGAGAGGAGATAAGTCCAAAGCCGCTTTTCCGAGGGGGGGGGGAATCCCCCTCCCTCCAATCACACTTCCCAGGAGGGGATTGAAAGTCTTTTAGAAAGCTGACAATCTTTCATTTAAATATCAAAGGGAGAATCGGGGAGGGTTCCCATCTCACCGCATTGCAGCTGTAGCCTTCAAATTGTCAAGATCATCCAGCTGCCTCGACACGAAAGCGCGCAGGAGCGTGAACTCTCCGTCGTGCACCCCCTTTCGCTTCTCGGCTCCTGGGGCAATGCCGGGATCCAGGGGACCCCCAGCGAGCAGCCCATAAGGCAGGATGCCCCTTCAAGGCACCCTGTGGCCCCCCCAGCCGAGGGGAGCCCACCAAGAGAGCGCAGGGCGGACGAAACACGTCCGTCGCTCTCAACACCGGAAGAAGAATCCAATTGCATGCATAGCCTTATGGAGGCTTATAGAGTATCGCTGGGGGCTGGGAGGGCAGAAAATGGCCCATTGTTTGCTCATTTCTGCCATCCCCAGCCCCCAGGGCCTCTCTGAAAGTCTCCATAAGGGTACACAGGGCCATTTTTGTGAAGGGGTGGGGCTTCAGGAGGCAAAAAATGCTGTATTCGATGTACAAGACGCACCCAGATTTTCAGCCTCTTTTTTGAGGAAAAAAGGTGCATCTTATACGCCAAAAAATACAGTAGCTGGCAATCAAATACAGTATGTGTGATACTTTAATGTATTTAATCAAATTACCTGTGGTTTACGATAGAATTCAGCAGCTCAAATCTCTTTGGTTGAGGCGGTTTTTTGGCCTTGTGTCAGGAATATTGTTGAGTATTTGTCCAGTTGGAAAGCCTTTTATTCTAGGTCCAGCCATTTTAAAGGATTGATGTTAGAAGTGTCTCTATGTCAACCTAAGCACCATATTCAAACCCTCTGTTTGAAAGTGTCCTTGGTTTGATGACTGCCCATTTGTTTAGTGACCAGTTATGACAGTGCTGAACAAAATGTTAGTTACAACAGGTTTTTGAAAGTATGACCATTGCAATGCCGCTGCCCCCCCCCTCTGCTTTTTCCTGACTTGCACTCTGCCACCCTATACCCCTGCTGCCCCCACTAACTTTTAACTCCTCCATTGAGCTTTACACACATTCTGATTTGGAATCAATGATAAATATTTAAGTCTTCTATTGAATTATCTGGACGTTACTTATCCTTAATCTCAACTGTTTCATCTTGTAGCCTTACATCCAATTAATTCACAGGTATCAAAAAGTTCCTATTTCTTTTCAGAATAACATTTGATGTGTATATATGTACATGCAAATAGGGCGTTGGTACTTACCTGATACGCCTCTTCTCATAGTGGGGGAGGAATATCCAGGATAGCTTGACCTTGACCTTTCTTGATTGGACTGAGTCAGATAAGCTCTTTTAGCCACGCCTTGGTCACCAGGCTCCACTGAGTTATTGGCGAAGAACTCTATCCAACTCGCTGTGTCATCCATTTATTTTAGTTTCAAATCTTTATTACTTCAACAGAACAGTTCAACAAATATAACAATTTCGCAACATACCCATAACAGGGAGGGGCTGGATACTCCTCCCCCACTATGAGAAGAGGCGTATCAGGTAAGTACCAACACCCTTTCTCCACAGTGAGGGGAGGAGTATCCAGGATGGGACGTACCAAAGCCTACACGTCCCTAGGGTGGGTTACACATTTGAGTATATGCCCAAACTTATGCCTGGTGAGGCATGTCCCCCGCCCTGTGAACAGCCTGCAACACCCTATGTCCGAATGAGGTTTCCACAGAAACAAAGGAGTCCAACTTGTAATTCCTCACGAATGGTGACGGGGGAGACCCCATGGCTGCCCTACAGATCTCAGATAGTGAGGCTGTATGGCCCAGGCCGCTGAAGTGGCCGCGCTTTGTGTAGAATGCGCTGTGATAGAGCTCGGTGTTTGCAGACCCCATGCCTGATATGCAGAAGCAATACAGGTTCTTAACCACCTGCCTATCGTGGAAGTCACCTTGTTCCCCAGGGACCCCGGCTGGAAGGAAACAAATAGGGCTTCTGACTTCCTGTTCGGCCTGGTTCTTCTGAGGTAAATCCTCAGAGCCCTCCTTACGACTAGGTTGTGCCACTTCCTCTCTAACAGGTGAAAAGGGTCCAGGCAGAAATTGGGCAATATCAATTCCTGCGAGCGATGGATGCAAGAGCACACCTTGGGTATGAAGGAGGGGTCCAACTTTAGCACTACCCTGTCCCGGTGGAACACATAGAGATCTTCCCTGGTAGACAGAGCTTGCAGTTTGGATATCCTCCTGGCGGAGGTGATGGCCCCCAAAACGACCACCTTAAGTATCAGGAACTTCAGAGAGACAGTATGTAATGGTTCGAATGGAGGGCCTGTCAGAGCGTCCAACACCTTGTGTAAGTCCCAGGAAGGGTACTTGTGCACTGTGGGCGGTTTAAGATTGGAGGCCCCCTTGAGGAACCGCCTGACCATCGAATGGTGAGTAAGTGTCTGAGATCTACCGCACAGGAGTACTGATGAAATGGCCGAGGCCTGTCTCCTAATCGTGTTGGGAGCCAACCCTCTCTCCAGCCCCGCCTGAAGGCAGTCCAGAACTTGTGCAACAGTGGCCCGGACCGGATTGTGGCCCCTAGAGATGCACCATGTTGAAAAAGCCCACCCTTGAGAGATGGCTTCTGGCCACCGAAGGCGACGGACGTTCGTGTCCGCTGCTTGTCTTCTCGGTGGGCTCCCCTTAAGCTTAGAGGGAGCACAGGGAGCCTTGGAGGGGCCCCCTGCCTTAGGGCGGCTTGTTGGGACCCCCTGAATCGGCGGCGGCTGCAGGGGGTCTCCAGCTTCGCCCCAGGAGTAAGGGTGGATAGGCATAGAGGAGCCCCCGGGGCGAAAGGCCGTGGAGAGCATCTACCCCCTCTGCCCCCCCGTGTCCGGTACCTGGAATAAAGGGAGCTGGGCATTGAGAGGGGTGGCGAATAGGTCGACCTTTGGGTGTCCGAAGAGTTCTGCCAACTCCTCGAAGATTGCTGGCTGCAGCTTCCACTCCGAATTGTCCACCTCGATCCGGCTGAGCCAGTTGGCTCTGATGTTGTCCACCCCTGCTATATGTTCTGCCCTCAGCGAATGCTGTCTAGGGTCATAGGCTATCTGAGGTGCTTCTGCGTTTTCTAATAGTTGGACATCCAATTCTGAGTTTGTGATGGGTTCAGGCATGGGGACCAGCCTGTCTGAGCCTTTTGCCATGGCTAGAAGGGTGCTATGATTCTATGACTAGGGTTAGCTCAGAAAATTTCTTGAATGTATTATGAATTCTTTTGAGTTCAATTCACTTGTCGGCCACTAGAGTGTGTTGCAAGACTTTGTAGATGCAGGCGCAGTTCACGTGTCAGCAACTAGAGTGCATTGCAAAACTTGTAGACGCAGACGCAGTTCATTGGTCAGCCACTAGTGTGTTGCAGAGCTTTGGAGATGCAGGCGCAGTTCACGAGTTGGCCACTAGGGTACGATGCAATGCTTTGTAGATGCAGGCGCACATCACTTGTTGGCCACTAGGCGTTGCAAGTTTTGGCCTGAAATACTAGATTGCAGTTTGTAGAGGAGCCACTAGTGGGCGCTGCTTGTGCCTACTGTTTGGAGTGATTGGTAATGGCGCCTTCCTTGCTGTTAAAGGATGGAAGGCTGATTCACTCCTGAGCCAGTGAGATTTGAACTGCCAAACTGCAGCTAGCAGCCAGTTGAACTAGCCTGCAGTACTGCACTCTAACCCCTGTGCCACCTCGGCTCTAGTTGCCAAGGCTATTCTGCTGGTTACATTTGTCAAGCTGACTCTCCAATTTTGGAATTCCTAAGGGTCTTTACCCGAACTCGGAACCCGTCTTGGACCTGGCTAGTTTGGTACCTTCTATAGGAGTTGAGCCCTTCCCAAATAATTCATAAACAATAGTAACCAATCCAGAAGAGCATAACAATCTCTTCAGCTGAACTATAGCTGCCTTTGGTTGCCCGAAGTCTTTGCACATACAAGGTAAGCTGATGTTGGGATGGTTGGGGCATCTCGTTGTCAGGACAACTTATCATTAAAGTTCAAAGGATTTGGGAGGTCGGGTCTGGGCTAGCTGACTTTTGTCATTCAAGTTTCGTTTCCATGGAGATCTTTCTATGAGGCTTTTACAACCACTTAAAGAGTAAGGCTTGGAATCTGCATCAGATTTCTCTTTCTTTGTTAGGCCACATATGTTTGGCCTTAACAATAGATCAGATTACATAGGTTGGGAAGGGGTGGGGTTGCTTTACATGCGATTCCTGGATCCCTTCCCCTGGAGCTCAATAAAATGGAAACAAGGTTGATCTTGCTTTCAAACAAGGAGAGAGAGGAAAGTTGCTTTTCTAACTTTGCAGGATCTGCTTTCTCAGTGTATCAGAGAAGAACAAAAACAGGCTTTTCAGAGCAGATTGAATCAGCTAGGTGGTAAACACTGCATTTCTCATGCAACTCTTGGCCCCTTTTAACATATTTTCTTAATCATAACAGAGTTCATCATCTCAGGAGAGATAATCAGCCTTTCTCACTGAAACGTTCCTCTTTGCTCCAGGTAAATCCCGGCAGCTGATTTCAGTTAGACTGCAAACAGAGTTTGGGATTCAACTTCAATGTCCCTTTTACTTGAGGGGAGCTCAAAATAACCTCTTCTTTACACTGTTCTGCTTTGGGTGGTTGCCCCACCACCATGCCTGCAAAGGTAGAAGGGAGGCTTGAGAAGAATGCCCTGTAGGGACTGCCATCCCTGGATAGAGCCCCAGACGCCTGAGGTATCAATGGGAATCCTCACTTGCTGGGAGGGATCCTCTGTGATCGCATCAGGCTCCAGACCAGGAGGAGCCTTTTTGCAGATGCGCCCTAGGGCTTTATGCCTCTGCCTTTCATATTTAGAGGCAGGTTTGGGAGGCTTGGAGCCGGAGCTTGCCTCTTCAGCCGCCCTGGAGATGTGCTTTATTTTGCTCTTTGCCTTGCCGCTCCCATCCTTGGATGGACCTTCAGGGGTAATCTCTAACCTGATTGGAAGCTCTTCTGCCCTTCCAGTGGGCTGCCGGTTTTAGAAGCAAGGACTTGATTCCTGCCCGTGTCCTCTGAGCTGCAGGCCGCCGCCATCTTGGGCCACGTGGCCCCTTCTTTTTCAAATGGCACTGCGTGGCAAATACAACAGCCCTGCCGGTCAGGGCTTTGAAAAAGCGGCTTATGCTACTAAGAGCTGCCACGCTCTCTCCTGTGGCCTCCTGCTGTTAACAGCAGCTCGCAGAGAGCCTTGCCACCCTCTCCTCCAGCTGCTTTCCTTTCTCTTCCTTAAAGGGAAAGTTTTTCCTTAAAGGGAAGACCTTCTTTAAAGAGAAAGCCTCAGCAGCGATCTGAGCCTCGTTGCTGTGTCTGGGCTTCTCCGGCTAGCCAGGCACTCAGAAAAGGATTGAATAGGCCTTGCATAAATCATGATAGCAAGGTTACCGGAACACAGATGACAAAGCCCGAGGTGGCAAAGGGAATCCTCACTTGGAGGGAGGGATCCCCTTCTGCAGCCCTGCCAGGTGAAGAGAAACCTGGTAATCTTTCCTCAGGTTCCAGGCCAGGGGGGTTGGTCCTCCTGCTGCTGGCCTTGTGGCCGATGCGCTCCAAGCCTTGGTGCCTCTGCCTTTCATACTTGGAGCTAGGCTTGGGGGGTTTAGATCCACAGCCTGCCTCTTTAGCCCCCTTGGTGGAGATATGCTTCCTTTTTGGCCTTTGCCTTGCCTCCCCCGCCCTTGGCTGATGCCTCCGAGATGGTTTCTAACCTTTTTCCTCAGTGCCTCTGGAGGTGAGTGCTTGGCTCCTGCCGGCCTCTTCTGAATTGCTGGGAGCCGCCATCTTGGACCACGTGGTTTCAAAATGGCTCCCTGCTCCAAATTCAAAAAGCTCCTCTTTGCTGGAGCACGTGGAAGCAGCTTGTGCCTTTGCAGGCTGCCGTGTGGCTTCTGCTGCTGCTGGAGGCTCTCTCTCTCCCCCTGCCTCCCGCAGCTCTTTCTGAGCCTCTCCAGGTCTCACCTTGTTCTCTGGTGCGGGCGCTCCGGAGCATTTTAAAACGCTGCGGTTTATCACTCCACCCCTAAGGGGAGCAGTAGAGCGCTCCGGCGCCCTTAGAACCTCCTTGGGCGTCGCCCTTGCTGCAGAGGCCTCTGCGGAGTTCGCTTGCCTGTCTTTGGTGAGTCCTCACTTAGTGCCCTGGGTCTCACTCTGTGACCTGGGCTGCGCACCGCCTTAGCGGTTGCTGCGCAGGCTTTCTACCCCCGCTGGAGGTTTCCTCAGCCTCTAGTGATTGATCAGGCAGCGTGGAGGCAATTTCAATCGCTTTTGCAGCAATTTAAAATTTTTCCTTTAAGTTTCTTCAGGATCTCAGGATGAGCACCGCCGTCCGTTGATGGACTGAGTCGATAACTGGGTGGAGCCTGATGACCAAGGCGTGGCTAAAAGAGCTTATCTGACTCAGTCCAATCAAGAGAGGACAAGGTCAACCCATCCTGGATACTCCTCCCCTCACTATGGAGAACAATCATGTAACACAATACTATTGGCTAATAAGTAGAAAAAATAACGGAAAGATCAAACAAGACATTGTGTGTATATACATAGTTTAGAGTAATAAAAATGCAATGGTTGTGATCCACCCAGAGTTCTGGTTCTAAGATGGATTCTAAGATAGTGCATCATCTTACAAATGAGTAAAATTAAAAATTAAAACCAGATAGAATGTTGGTCTTACCTGAATGTGTCTTTTCAGGGGAAGAGAGGGAATGGTCACATGCGGGTATTCTCAAAGCCTGATTGGTCCAAAGACTGAGAGTAAACTTCTTAAATACTCCTGCCTTCCTTTCCTGCCCAGTTTCCTCAAAGGCGAACAACAGAACTGGAACAAAAAAAAAAGAAAACCAAAAACCAACAACACAAACCCCGGGAACCACCCAGCCTCCCCTTGGTCCCAACGACCAAAAACAGGGTGGGTCGTGACCACTCCTTCTCTTCCCCTGAAAAGACACGTTCAGGTAAGACCAACGTTCTTTTTCCAGTGGAAGAGAGGGAGTGGTCACGTGCGGGACATACCCAAGCTCAGTCCCAAGGGGGGGAACAAAACGCAACCACAAGCTATGGCCCAAGGGGAGTATCTGCCACCGCCCTCTTTAGGACCCTCCGACCAAAGGAAGCATCCGCCGAAGCGAACGAATCCAAACAATAATGTCGGATGAACGGGATTGGAGACGCCCAAGTGGCGGCCCGGCAAATGTCTTCAAAGGGAGTCCTAGTGGCCCATGCCGCCGTGGTCGCGGCAATCCTAGTAGAGTGGGCCATTATGCCTGACGGGACGGGGCGCCCCACCGTCCCATAGGTCTCCCCGCCGGCCTACCATAGCCAACGACCAATGGTAGCCGAGGACATCCTAGCCCCCAAAGTCCTAGGTTGGAAGGAGACAAACAAGGCCTCTGACCTACAAAATTCCACAGTCCTTCGGAGATAAATACACAAAGCCCGACGAACATCCAAACGGTGCCAGAGCCTCTCCCTATCATTAGACGGCCCCGGACAAAAGTTGGGCAGGACAACCTCCTGCGCCCTGTGAAAAGGAGTATTCACCTTTGGGAGAAAGGTAGGGTCGAGCCTAAGAACCACCCTATCCTGGTTAAAGTGACAAAGATCATCCTTGGATGACAGAGCACCCAGCTCCGAGATACGCCGGGCTGAGGTAATTGCCACTAGAAAGACCACCTTAAGGGACAAGAATCTCAGATGAACCGACCGGAGAGGCTCGAACGGTGGCCCCGTCAAGGCCCCGAGGACCAGGGGTAGATCCCATGTAGAAAACCTATGGATAGGGGGAGGTCGGAGGTTAGCCATCCCCTTAAGAAAGTGCTTGATCAGGAGAACATGAGAAAGGGAGGAAGATCCTACACCCTCCAGTACTGAAGAAAGGGCTGCCACCTGACGGCGCAAGGTGTTATGTGACAGTCCATCATCTAGTCCTTTCTGTAGGAAGTCCAAGACGTTGGGAATAGTGGCCCTAGCTGGGGAAATCTGACGTGGGGCGCACCACCTATAAAAGGCAGCCCAGGTTGAGTTGTAAACCCGGTTTGTCAACGGCCGCCTGGAAGCCTCGATGGTACGGATCACTCCAGAGGACAGGTTAGCCGCCCTCAGTAGTCTCCACTCAAGAGCCAGGCGGTAAGATGAAGCCACTGGGGCTCCGGATGGACCAGGACCCCCTGGCATAAGACCACCGCTTCCCGCGGAATCCTCCATGTGGGGGCTACCGACAGCTGAACAAGATCCGCGAACCAAGGCCTCCTGGGCCAAAAAGGAGCCACCACTATGACCAGTGCCTTCTCCACTTCCACCTTCCTGAGTGTCCCCGGAATGAGGGGAATGGGAGGAAAGGCGTAGAGTAGGCCCGCCGGCCACCTGCTCCTGAGCCCTCCGCCGCCCGTGACTGAAAACGTGTGAAGTATCGGGGCAGCTGCGCATTTGTCAGAGAAGCGAAGAGGTCTACCAGTGAGGTGCCAAACCTCTGACAGATCTTCCGGAAAATGGTTGGATAGAGCTGCCATTCGCCGTTGTACAGGGTCGCCCGACTCAACCAGCCTGGTGGTTGGAGAGGCCGGAGATGTGTTCCGACACCAAGGACAACAGGTGCCTCTCCGACCAGGTGCCCAGTCTCAGAGCCTCTAGACAGAGGGCCCGAGGGTGAGTCCTCTCTCCCCCCCTGATGATTGATGTGAGCCTTGGTGGCCACATTGTCCGTCAGGAGAAGCACGTGCCAGCCCTCCACCGAGGTCCGGAAATGCTGGAGAGCGAGGCGGGCAGCCTTCAGCTCCAGCCAATTTATATTGTGCCGGAGATCCGAAGGCGTCCATCTGCCCTGCGCCAAGCAAGAGCCCACCAGGGCCCCCCAACTGAACAAGCTCGCATTCGTTGTGACGGTTACCCTGTCTGACTCCCAGAAGGAGCAGCCCCACTGGATGGCCAGAGAGGTCCACCACCTGAGGGAAATCCGGACCCCTGCTGGGAGACGTAGGGTTCGGAGCGAGTTGCTCAACCGTACCCTCTGGAATGGAATGAGCTCCCACTGAAGAGGCCGGAGGTGAAGCCTGGCCCATGGGACTATCCCTATGCAAGACACCATCTTGCCCAATAACTGTGACCACGTGAGGACTGAAACGAACCGATCTCTGTGGACCTTTCCTGCCAGCTGTTGTAGACTGGTCCGTTGGTCCTGGGACAGATGGACCACCCCTGCCACGGAGTCTATGACTCCCTGGTGAAGAATGTGTGTGGAGGCGGAAAGCTGGCTCTTGGGAAAATTCACTGAGAACCCCAGGGCCTGGAGACTCCGAATGGTAAGGGGAAGGTCTGTGACCGCCTGAGGAAGGGATCCCGCCTGAACTAACACATCGTCCAGGTAGCATTGGAGTCTCACCAGGAGGGAGCGAAGGTGGGCTGCCAGTGCTGTCAGCACCTTCACAAATGCGTGGGGGGCTGAGGCCAGCCCGAATGGAAGAGCCCTGTACTGATAACGGCGGTCCCTGTGCGAGAACCTCAGGTACCTGCGATGAGCTGGGAAAATTGGAATATGAAGATAGGCCTCTGTCAGGTCTACCGAAGCCAAGAAGTCCCCTTTTCGAATGCCTTGAAGGATAGATTTGAGGGATGACATTTTGAATCGCCTGTATACCAGGAAACGGTTCAAGCGCTTGAGGTCCAGAATCGTTCTCCAGTCCCCCGAACTCTTCGGGACCACAAACAGTTTGGAGTAGTGGCCTAGACCCCGCTCCAGCCGGGGAACTATCTCCACCGCTTGAATGTTGAGGAGGTGTTTGATCGCCTGATCCATCAAGGGGCAGCGTTCCAGGTTCTGAGACGGAGGCAACAACCTGAAAAGATTTGGGGGGGTGGAGAGAAACTCTAACCTGAGACCCTGACGGACTGTGGACCTGACCCAAGCGTCTGACGTGATGTCATCCCATTGATCCCATAGAGGGATAGGCGGCCTCCTATGGGACGATTCGGGTTCGAGTCACTTCCCTCTGCAGTATGACCAACCGCCGCCCCCTCGAAAGGGCCGCCGGGACTGATTCTGGAACCTATTCCGGTCCTGATAGGCCGGCCAAGAAAACTGCCTGTCGGATCTGAAAGAAGACAAATGGTGTTGATTATCAGACTCAGGAGCCCTATAAGATTGCCTACGGTAAGGATGGCCCCGGGTCTCGGGCTTCTTGGCGTTAGATGGAAGCACCTTCTTTTTATCTTTATTCTTGATTAGAATTGGCTCGAGCGCCTCTCCAAAGAGGTTGGGGCCCTTGAACGAGGCAGCCGCCAGGTTCCACTTGGCCTTGTTATCCATCTGCCAGTTACAAAGCCATAAGAGGTGGCGGGAAGTAACAGATGTGGCCAAGGCACTGGACGCAAACTTAACCGTGTCCAGATTGCATCAGCGGAAAATTGGGATGCCGCAAAAATCTTAGTCAGGTCCTGGTGTAACCGTTCATCCTGGATCGGGATATGATCCTGGAGTTGGCGAAGCCACATGACCGTGGTGCGGTTAAAATACGATGCCGCAGCTGCAGACTTTATGGCCCAGGCAGTAGCATTGAAATTTTTCCGTAAGGTAAGCTCTGCACGCTTATACTCAGGTTTCAACTTATCTGCCGCGTCTCTGGACACCACCGGGGAAGAGGAGACCAGAGTAGCAACTGGGGTGTCAATAGAGGGCAATTGGATGGCCTGGGCAAAGGTCTGCTCAACATTGTAGAAACGACGGTCGTTACTCCCCGGGTTAGAAAAATTAGAGGGACGGGCCCACTGGTTGGTCAAGACCTCCATGAATAGGGGAAGGGCTGGAATCTCCTCCTTATTTGTGGCCGTGTTGGAAAACATGGCCATGTCTGGGTCCCTAGGTGGAGGTACCGTGGGATCCCCTGACCCCACCTTGGTGGTCTTTCTCGCCTTGTTCAGGAGGACCTTGAACATGGCTGGAAGAAAAAGGCCAGAGGAAGAAGGTGGATCTGGGGGGGGGGGCGCTTCTTCGTCCTCAGAAAATCCCATATCTTGGAGATTCTCCTCCCCCATGGCCGAGGTCTCGCTAACCATGGATGGAGAGGACGCTCTATATTGGTGGTGGCTCATACCCCTCTGATACCTAGACGTATGGGAGCTCCTGTCCCGCTGGGCAATGCCCCGATAGATGGAGGCATTCCAAGTCCTCCATGTCTCTACCAGGTGAGCCAGGAACCTGTGGAGCCAACCTAAGTGAGGCATAGTACCCCTTGGATGTCCCCTCCAAGGGGTCCGCCCGACTCCCCCTAGTAAAACCTGGAGAGACTGGAGGAGAGGGGGAGGGAGACCCCCTCCGTCTGGAATGGCCGCAGGATCTGGACGGGGAAGCTGAAGAAGGGCTGAACCCCCGAGGTGAAGACTGTTCTGAGGTTGGTCTAATAGGAGACCTCGACCTGCTGGTGGAAGCAGGCCCTGTAGCCCTGGCCTGCCTTTCGGCCCTAGCGAAAGTCTTTCTAGGGTCCTATGTCTCCTGGCTTCCTCCCTCGTGGAGGCTCTAGAAGGGCGCTGAGTGGCCATAGGCCTTGCTGGGGGATCCCTGGGATGAAACCCCTGCCCCAGACCCTCTTCTCCCCTCACCAGGCCTTCAGGCTGGCCCTGGGGAATGTCCAAACCCTCCTCCATAGCCCCACTCATGTGTCCTGGAGAACGAGGAGGAAGAGATTTGGCCTCTGTAGGCCCCACCATCTGCAGCCTAGGTGGAGACTAGGCCGATGCTCTCTGCCCTTCCAGAGGCCGCACTCGGATACCAGGCTTCGCGCACGTGGCCGCCTTTCAAAATGGCCACCGAAATCCTCAAAGGCGGCCCGACGCCAAAGGGAAAAGCCGCGTGTGCTGAAAAGCCTTGCCCAACTCTCAGGAGATGAGCGGCGACGCACTAGGGCCCCCGCGGCACACCAGCTCACCCCCCCAGGCTCTTTGCAGCGCTGAGCTAGATAGGCTCAGTGCGCGGCAGCCGCCCAAAAACAACTTTGGAGCTTCGCCCACGCTGTGAGTGCTCTGCGGCGCCGAATCTCTCTCCCCGTCGTCGCTGAAGACTCTAAGATCGGCTGATCGCAGCTGCGATGGAGCCTGGCACCTCCGGGTATAGGGCTAAGGCTCTGGTCTGCCCGAGAAGAGGTCAAGTGCCCCACAGCCCCCCCCAAACTACCCGAGGCAGTGAACTGTCCCTTGGACCGTAGCTGTAATTTGGAATTTAGAACAATTTAAAGTACCCAATTTAACCGAATTCAAAGCAGATTGAAACCAAAACTTTCCTACCTACTGACAAAACTCAAAGCAGTGCTTGGACCAAGAGACTGAGAGGAAACTGGGCAGGAAAGGAAGGCAGGAGTATTTAAGAAGTTTACTCTCAGTCTTTGGACCAATCAGGCTTTGAGAATACCCGCACGTGACCACTCCCTCTCTTCCACTGGAAAATTTCTCATTCCCAAATGAGTAATGAGAAAAAAAATCAATTAAGGCAGCTATTCGCAATCCCTTCTACCTGAATGCTTTTTACTACTATTGTTCACATTATTTTTCTTCACAGCTTGCAAATAATGCTTTGAAGTATAGCTCCTTCAGTGATATTTTGAAATAAATGGCCCAGAAGCATTAGTGGCAATAAAGTTTTAACCAGTCTTTGTGACATGCCAATTATTCTTTTAATTAAAATAATTTCTGAAAATATACCAAAAAGTTAGAAAAGCCAAGATGATCAATGAGCATCAAAGGAGATATCAATTGATACTCTACTAAGTTCCATTTTGGGTAACTTAAATTTTATTGTGATGAAAACCAATACAATCTACTGTTAAGGTACTAGATGGTGATCATAAAGTAACTTTGGGTCAATCATTCTTTTTACCATGTTAATTATTGTGGGAATAAAGTAGAAGATATATCCCATTATGCCAACTCGAGTTCCCTTTCAAAATTGGAATAGAAGAAAATTATTTTTGGGGAGGAATACAGAACTGGATTCCTCTGAATCAGTGGTTCTTAAAATGTGGTCTTGAGAGTTCTGTAGATCTTTAGAGTCAAATATTTTAAAATGACTACCGTATTTTTTGGAGTATAAGACGCACCTTTTTTTCTCAAAATAAGAGGCTGAAAATCTGGGTGCGTCTTATACATCGAATACAGCATTTTTTGCCTCCCAAGCCCCGCCCCTTCGCCAAAATGGCCATGCATACCCTTATGGAGGCTTTCAGACAGCCTGGGGGGTGGGGAGGGCAGAAATGAGCAAAAAATGGGCTGTTTTTTGCCCCCCCAGCTCCCAGCAGCACTCTATAAGCCTCCATAAGGCTATGCATGCACTTTTTTGACAGGCCGTTTTTTGCTTGTTTTTACCCCCCCCCCAGAAGCACTCTGCAAGCCCCCCCCCCGCTACTCATGCCTTTTATTTGAAAAAAAACAGACCCGTTTTGGGGAGGTTTGCAGAGTGCAAAAACTTTTATTTTCCCTTTCAGAAAGCTCTTTATTTAGAGTGATTGATGAGAATTACATTGATCAAGTGCTGTGCCAGCAGAAACAAGTCTTAGGTGCTGCAGGTTGTCAGCTATTTCCTTCTCCAGTACAGGGATAAATACACCTGGAAACACATACCTACCTACCTACCTACTCTCCCTACTTACTGTATTTTTTTTCTCTCCCTATCCCTCTACCTACCTACCTAGTCTCTCTCTCCCTACCTACTGTATTTCTCTCTCTCTCTATCCCTCCATCTACCTACCTACCTAGTCTCTCTCCCCCTCCCTATCTACTCACTCTCTCCATACCTACCTACTGTATTTCTCTCTCTCCCTCTATCTACCTACCCACTCTCACTTCCCCCCTACCTACTGTATTTCTCTCTCTATCCCTCTACCTACCTACCTATCTACCTACCCACTCTCTTTCTCTCCCTCCCTACTGTATTTCTCTCTCTATCCCTCTCTCTACCTACCTATCTACTCTCTCCCTCCCCTCCTGTATTCTCTCTCTCTATCCCTCTACCTACCTACTCTCTTTCCCCCTACCTACCTACTGTATTTCTCTCTTTCTTTCTCTCCCTCTCTATCCCTCTACTTACCTACTTTTTTAAAAAAAAATGTGTCTTCAAAACCTAGGTTTGTCATATACTCTGAAAAATACGGTAACTCTTAAATCCCTTTCTTTTTATCAGAATCTTGCTCTGCCTTCAACATAGCAGCCAAGAGCCAACATCTGAAAAGACTGCCAATCCCTGTGATAACTCTTCAAATATTTTATTAGGTTCTCCAATTGTATATTTATTTCGGTTCTTCCTAAACTAAGCTTAATTCCCTTCAACAGAATGATCTCTGATTTCTTAGCACCAATTTTACTTTAATCCAGATATGGCTCAGTTTGCATTTTAAAGAAGAATATCAACAATATTACAGAACAACTTAAAACCATTTAAAGAAACAAATGTATCACACTTGTGACACAGTCAGTCCATATTTAATATTCGGGAGTTAAACTTCTTCCAATTCCATTCTGTGGCTTGGTGACTCAGGAAGTGAATATCATTATGTAAATTCAGACACCCCTGAGACTCACTGTTTATAAGCTTATTATCACCAAGACAAAAGACTGTGATTGTCATAGGAATGCAACTGGATAAGTACCCTGCATCTTCAAAACCTTGAAGATGAGAAATTTCCTGGCAGCTAAAACAATTAATCAGTGGAACAGCTTGCCTCCAGAAGTTGTGAATGCCCCAACACTGGAAGTCTTTAAGAAGATGTTGGATAGCCATTTGTCTGAAACAGTACAGGGTTTCCTGCCTAGACAGGGGGTTGGACTAGAAGACCTCCAAGGTCCCTTCCAACTCTGCTATTGTATTGTATTATCTTGAAACTTGGTGTCAAGATCAGTCTCTGCCAATGAAATGCGATAGCAAAAATTAGTCCACTTAATTCTTAATATCAGCGTTAACTCTCCTATACACCGTTGGATCTGTAAAATATTTATCTTGCTCCAAATAAATATGGTCACACCCACCAAACGCAAAAGTTCTCCAGTGGAATTATCTGCTACTACCGGTAGTACGGTAGCTATCAGCTACTAAGATCAGCAGCCTGCCTAACGCTACTGCTTACTCATAAGGACCAAACCCAAGGCATTAGCACTTAGCTCAGTAGGAGCGATATCACACACTAGGAGCGTTTATGATACTTAAAACTTACAATCTATAAACTCCTCCTAAACCAGCCAGCCACCCCGTTTTGGGAAATCATTCTGCATCTTCTCTTGACACTTCACACCAGAGTGGTAATCCAGGGTTGAAAATCAGTACCGTGGACCGAATCTTAAAGCACCTTCACCAGGTCCAAAGGGAAACAAGAAGAGAAAAGCGGGGGGGGGGGACCACTGGTACATCCCATTTCGTATGATTTAGTACGATATTAAGACGAGACCTTCTTACTTCTCTCTCTCTGGAATAAAGAAACACTTAACTCCCACCCGCTAAAGATCTCGCTAATTGGTCCACGATGTTATCCCCTACCCCACCCTGCAGCCTTTGCAAGCGGCTTGGCTGGCTTGCACGAGTTATCTTCTTGAGGGAGATTGCCAGTTGAATTCCCCTGCCTTTCGGGGGCGGAGGAGAGAACCCAGCCAGGATGCCTTAGCGGCTATAGCTTAAGGGACGTCGAGAACGGCCTTGACAACAAGCAACACACCGTATACGTCCGCTCCTTTCTATGTACGTCAGCACTTAAGAGGGGAGCGCGACCGTGAGAATGAGCAGCCTAAGGGGCAAAGAGTTAACAGGAGTGGAGGAGGAAGAAGCGCCAGAGCTCGAGAGAAGGGCGGGGCCGCACTTGAACCGGTGAAAGGGGGGGAGGAAAGGGGGCGTGCCTCGAGCCCTCGCGCTGCCGCTTCCTCCCCGGGCCCTGTATAGTAAGGATACCTCGAACATGAGCCCCAACAGGAGGCCCATGGCCAGGCAGGATACAGCATCCGCGTGGTTCTGGATAACGAACTCATGGCTCAAGACTGGCGGACTCTTGTTTTTCTTCCGCAGTCCCATAGCGGCAGAGGTTTCCGAGAGTGGGGAAACTCCAGGGCCCAAGTTGAGGGTGAAGTATGGACGAAGAGCTGCAGCTCCTCTACTCTCTCTCAACAATCCCTCGCTCTTCACCTCACGCCCAGTAAACACCAACGACTCTTGTCCCTTCCCACCCCACCTCCGCTCCCCCACCACCACCACCACGCCCGCCCCGGCACTCTTTCTCCGCCCTGTTTTCCACGCTTGGCCAATCAACGCGCGGGATAAAAGTGAGTGATAGGTTCAGCAGCTAATCGCCAGCCTTAAACCGGAGGCAAGCTTTCTAGGGGGCGGAGTACCAAAGAGACACAGGCTGGTCAACGGTCGACAACGGCAGCGGGAGGAGGGGGGAAGAGAGGGTGCGTGTGAGTGGCATGGATGACGGCCATTCAGAAACGCCTAGAGGTGGGACCTACCGGGTTCCCCGAGCTTGCAGTTAATTTCTCTATGGCTGTAGTGGAAACAAGATCCTGCAAGTTCTGCCCTGGAGGAGAAAGAGTATATCAGGTATTGGATTTTCATTTTGGAGGGGACTCCGTACGTTTCTCGGATGTGCTATGTTGGCGTTACAAGAGGGAGAACTTCTTTTAAGAAAGATTTCTGGCCCCACGGTTGTGGTTAAGATGCTTTCTCAAAAGAACACTTAGTGGGTGTGTTTGCACGACATCCTGAACTCTAAACAAGTCAATCCCATTTTAGTCTGATATATGGGATTAATCCTGCCCGTGTAGTTCCTTTATGGTTCAGCAGCGTCTGGATCTAAATAATGAGGCTAGGTAAGAGAAGGTGAAGTTAAATGCGATTGAATGCGCCTCCTGAATCGAAGCAAAAGGCGTGGTGGTGGTGGTGGGGACTTTAATTTATTTTTCAAAAAAATTCAGCCGACTCCATTTAAAAAGGCGAATCCTTCACGTAAGTAGCAAGGTATGGCCTTTGCCGGGGGTGGGGTGGGGGATAAGCATCCGAGAGAGTGGGGGGGGGGGGAAATACACTTTTATTGACAAGATTGGAAAGAGATTTGCTGGCAACCTAAGGGAATCACTGCTAGTCGGAGCAAGTTTAAGGTCCTATGTATATTTAAGATCACAGGCTATTTTTTATTTAAGTCTGGATTCCCTGCCCCCCATACACTTATAGTTTGAAATAAAGTTTCTAATTGATTTATTCCTAAATAACCAAGAAAATTGTTAGTCATTTATTGAAACTTTCAGCCAATCTGAAGCTATGACCTGCTTGAGGAAATTCCAGTGCAACCATTCTCAATTCCAGAAATCAATAGAAATTGCCGGTCAGCATTTATAACTTATTTTAGTACTGTTTGCAAATAAATAAACCATGTGCCCATGTTTAGAGCACTGAACTACATTCTAAACAAAAGAGCACTAAAAACATATTTCAGCTTTGGAGGGGCCATCTTAGGCTGGCCTTCCAGACACACTTATGACAGTACCTACTTTTTTTTGCAGTTAAAACTATTTCTAGTCTGGTCTGATGACAGGTAGGGTAGAGGAAGACTTTGCTTCACTTCATCCCTTTTCTGTTTCTATAACACTGGGGTTGGAGAAATTCCATCATAGTAGCAGCCTTAGCCTCCCATCTTCATGTCTGAAGAATGGAAGAGGGTTTCAAAAGGTTACCTAGGCTTCCAGCTCTCTCTCAAGCCCAGAAGGGAGGGCTATTTTGGAGGTAAGTTACTTATCATAACACACACACACACACACACACACACACACACACACACAGAGTGTGCTTTAGATTCTCCATCATAACGCCACAGTATTTTGTGCCTTTTCAGATAATATTTGTGGCTTTCATAACATTACCTTGCTTAGTCTTGTGCAAATATGACTTCTATAGTTAGTTTATGGCTCATTATTTAAAAGAAACTCTGCCAATTGGGTAGATTTTGTAAGTCATTGTTGACATAACCATGAAATCACCTTTAATGAGTTTTCAGTTAAAAAATAAAATTTTATGTACAAGAAGATCAAGAAAGCAATAAGGATACAATTGCCAGGAGCTGAGCCTGACTTGAGGGCCTTTTTAGAGGTTTACTTCTGCACATATATTTTTTTTAACCTGTAAAGATAGGAAATGACCATCAAAATAGAGAAAAAATCAAATTACAAGATCTTCTCTTGGGTCAAATGGAGGGAAAGAAGGCAATATGTGATTGTTTGGGAAATAGGAGGAGAAATATGTTTTGGTTATATTTGCTTTGAGTTATTTGTAAAAAATAATAAAGGTGGGATACAAATAAATAAAAGTACATGCGGAGCTAGTCTCTACTATCATCTCTGCTGCTGCTGCCTGCCTTCCAAGATTCCTTGGAGAAAATCCTAAATTCAATTCTGTGGAAATTAAAGCAAAAAAAGATCTAAGATATTGAGTCTGATAAATAATAGAGACTTGTGCTGAAGAGCTGAAGGTTTGTTGTCTCTTAGAATAGTAGGTAATATTTGGTTACTGTACAAAGTACAGGTATTACTCAACTTATAACAGTTCATTTAATGACCATTCAAGTTACAGTGGCACTGAAAAAAGTGACATGACTACATTTATGATCATTGCAGCATCCTCATGATCATGTGATTTACATTCGGATGCTTGACAACTGGTTCATATTTATTATTACAGCATCCCGAATCATGTGATTTTACAACCTTCTGACAAGCAAACTGAGTGGGGAAGCCAGATTCACTTAGCAATCATGGTACTAACTTAACTGCAGCGGTTCACTTAACAAACGTGGCAAGAAAAGTCGTAAAATGGGGCAAAACTCACTTAACAAATTTCTCACTTAGCAACATAAAGTTGGGCTCAATTGTGGTCATAAGTTGAGGACTATCTGTGTTCTAGAACATAGAAAATAATATCTCAGCAATCTTTTGGAAGTAGAATATAATGTTAGATTATTCCAATAATTCATCTGAAGTAGCTTGTCAGTTTCCTAAGGGTGAAAACTGAGAAACACCAGTGACCTGGGAATTGACTACAGTGTAGAATTGTGATGTACACTGCAAATCTATATGAGTCTATGCAGAAATAAACTTTTTTGAGTTAGTAGGATTCACCCCAAGGGAGTACAATTAATAACAATATGCAGCCTTTTGAATTACCTGTTTATTTGTTCCATATTGATTTCATTATGTTTATGCTTGTTGAGTCTTGTTCTTTTACATACTATTCTATATATGTGAGGTATATGGGTTATTATCTTTCACTGAGAATAAAAAGCTGAGAGAGTAAAGGGGCTGGGGCATACAATTTAACTCTTGGCAATGCTGGATTTTGGCTTCATTCTACATTGATTGACTTTACACATTATATAAATGCATTCTTTTGTATTTTCCAAAATGAATATAACCGAAAGAAAAGCATGGCAAGTAGGGGCAATATAAGGATTACTAATTCATCAGTTAACCCATAAATAAGGAAGATTAAACTGTGGCTTTTTATTGCTGTATCTCATCCAGAGTCACGATATGTGAATTGGGCAGCTATATAAATTTACAATAGGTGTTTAATCAGATATTCTGTTTTTTTTAAAAAACTGAACTATAGCTATCTTGCGAATTCATCCAAATGTGGGAAAAGAAAAGATTGCAACTTTTGGGCAGGAATTCAGCAGTGTAAGTTGCATAAATTTGTACAATTCTTTACTCTTGCTCACATACCTTTTAAAAATTAGTTACAATATAAACAAAAGGAAATAATGAAATCTACAAAGAGACAGAAGAAATTATATGCCATTTACTTTGCTTTTTAATCCTTATTGCAAAGGAACAATTGATGTGATTATTTTCTGTTCTAAAGATAATATTTCATTGTATGTCTCTTTAGCAATAGTTTTACCTATGTAAATGTTACTACATAAGACCATACAATAAAGAAAATTAGCTGAGTTGATTTCCCTTTTTCTGTATCTAGAATCTAAAAACATACTTATCCAGGCTTCTTTCCAGACGAAAAGAAAATTATAGAACTTGGTTGTCATGATGGGGTAAGTACCACCACCCTAAAATAACCAAAACTAAGTTATTAAAGGACAAAAGTATATATTATTGTATATTTGTATTATATATGTAAAACAATACAAATATGTAATATATACACACACATTAGTATAAAAATGTCTGAAATATTCACTTTCAAACTATGAATCTAGAAATTTATGCTAACTGCAAAATAGGTATAAATAAGGATAACAAGTTTGATACCCAAAATCAGAAGAATAGTTTACTAAACAGTTAAAGTGACAATTGAAGGAAAAGATTGGCTTGTTTTAATGTTTTTTACAATTTGCTCTTTGATTTACATATAATGCTTTTCAATAGGATTACTGGATATGGACTGTTAAAAAAACAAGATGACTATTAAATAGCAGATTTATTTTTTCTTCCTCTTCTAATCCTCTGGTGGTTGTCTGGATTGTTGCAAATCAAATCTGGTAGTTTTGTGACTGTTGTTTTGACCACAATTTACATAGAGTAGCATCATGGCAGTTCAAGGCAAGGTATTTAGCTGGATTTGCACCATATTTTGCTTCATAATTTCTTAATTTGCCATAACATCTTAACTAAGTCATTCTGAATTCTTATCGATTACATTGATCTATCCTTGTGTTTTCTTGATATCAATATTGACAGCAAAATAGATTACCATTGTCTACTCCCCAAACTAATCAAAAGTCCCAGGATTTCCTGATAATCTCAAGTACTTACTTACATCCAAATGCCCATCTTTTCTATGATTTAGTTATTAGGGTCAGGTATTAGCTTTGTTTTATTCAAGAGTTCAAGGTAACTTACAGAGTGATCCGTATTGTTGTTTTCTCCTAAAAGAATAATCTTATGGTGTAAGTTGGATTGAAAGGGAATCATAGGCCCCAAGTCATATTTGAAGATGGAGTAGAACTTGGTTCTTCCCACTTTTAATGCAACACTACAACCAATGTAGCACCTGTTAAAATCTTTTTGAAAAAGACATTCTTCTGTTTTAAAGAATTAGTTGATTTGGAGACTTAGTTAATTTCCAGCCAAAATAATACAAATAATATTACTGTACTGTTATTTAGTATCTTAGCTCTGAATTTTAACAAGGCAGTCTTGGAAAGGTAATTCCAGGATTGTAGAGCTATCAGTTGCCAATTCTGATTTAAAAGCATGGGTAAAGGTAAAGATTTCCCCTGACCAGTTGTGTCTGACTCATCTCTGTTTCTTAACCAAGGGAGTGAATGTTGTCCAAAGACACTTCTGTGGCCATATGGCCAGCATGACTATACACACAGAACACTTACTTTCCCACCAAAGTGATGCCTATTTATCTACTCACAATTGCATGCTTTCAAACTGCTAGGTGGGCACGAACTGGGTAGGGCAAGAAATGGGAGCTCCCCCCATTATGTGGAACTTAGATGTTGAACCTGGGCTGACAGCTTTCCAACTGACAAATTCAGCATCTTTAACCGCTGAGCCATCAGGCCCAAATCTTGGGAGGTAAGGCTTTCCTTGGCTAAACAATGCCCATCATCCTTGGTTAATATTTGCCTCTGGAGCTAATAATTGCTTGGCAATTCTAAATCCCTGAAGCCATAGCTTCTTAACTAAGTAATTTTCTTGAAATCAGTAAAGCACCATAAATTTGCATAATAAAACATATCACCAGTTGAGCATCTTTGACAATTCTGAATCTCTGCATAGGCAAATTCATATGCTTTATGTGTGTTTATAATTCAATAGAGAAATAGTGATTTGAAATAAGATTTGTACTTTTAACATTTAATAGCTATATTAGTTCATTTTTAAAAAGGCAGATTGTGTATATGGCTAATTTGTAAGCTCTAAATCTAACAGTTTTCTAAAAATAAGATTGTGAGGTCTTCAGCAAATCATATAATTAGATCAGTTTCTTACAAAGCATCCTAAAAGCACTTTATTAGAAATCAGTTACATCAAGTTACCATATGTTGGACTCCTTTGTCACTAAAATGGCAGTGTCAGGATTGTATTCTTTCTGTTATCCTTATTAATCCTAACTTACCTTGAAAATAATCTGCATTACAGCAAGTGTTCCTCCTCTGAGTCAATGGCAACCTTAGCATTTACTTGTGTTTGCCATGATGTAATTATAAACCCAAAACTCAAGTTAAAAAAGCAGGGACTTAAATAAGATATGAAACTAATTACATTAGGCTTAAATCGAAGTAATAGTATGCTCCCTCACACATTACCTTGACAGTGTATCTAATTACCTTGCAAGAAGAAACTGTCAAGAGGCATCAGGTATATTTGTATTTAAACTTACAGTAGTCAGATAAATTCAAACCAGGCTTTAAAAATGAGAGAGAAAACAGCAGCTCATGAAATGTAACACTCTCAGTGGGTTAATTTTCAATTGACTCTGGCACATAGTAAAAAAGGTTCTATTAAGGCTGAGTTAGTGGGTCCTTGCTTTTTTCTTTACTCAATATTATACTTTCAAATTCTGTGCGTAAAAATAGCTATGTAATTTTAAGTTTTAAAGAATTGCAGTTGAAAACATTGTAAGAAGCAGAGTAGCCATAGTATTTAGCAGTGAAGTCTTCCAAATAATTGTATTGCACTAGTTCTTTCTTACCTACAGTATACTGTGTGCCTTAAGATTGACAGCATAAGAGTTACAGGCTAATATAACTACTAGCCAGTACCGTTGACTGCACATTCTTTGTTTTTGTAAATTAATGGGAATATGTTGCCATAACAATTACATATAAGTTTTCAGGATTACATTAATAATGTTTTAAACAGAAAACAAAAGCTATCAGGAAAAGACACAGAACTTTCCCTTCTCGTCCTTCATGTTAAAAGAAAATGTCAGATTGAATTTGAAATACCGTATTTTTTTGGAGTATAAGATGCACATTTTTCCCTCAAAAAAGAGGCTGAAAATCTGGGTGCGTCTTATACATCGAATACAGCATTTTTTTGCCTCCCAAAGCCCCGCCCCCTTCACAAAAAATGCTCATGATACTCTTATGGAGACTTTCAGAGAGCTCCAGGGGGCTGGGGAGGAGAGAAATGAGCAACAAATGTGCCGTTTTTTGCCCCCAGCACCCAGCAGCACTTTAAAAGCCTCCATAAGGCTATGCATGCAATTTGTTTGACTAAAAACGGGCATGTTTTCGCGAAAAACAGACTGTTTTTGCGAGGTTTGCAGAGTGCAAAAACCTTTTTTTCCTTTCGGAAAACTCTTTAGTTAGAGTGATTGATGAGAATTACATTGATCAAGTGCTGTGCCAGCAGAAACAAGTCTTAGGTGCTGCAGGTTGTCAGCGATTTCCTTCTCCAGCACATGGATAAATACACCTGGAAACATCTACCTACCTACTCTCTCTCTCTCTCCTTACCTACCTACTGTATTTCTCTCTCTCTCTCCCTCCCTCCCTCCCTCCCTCCCTCTATCTACCTATCTACGTACTCTCTCTCTCTCCATACTTACCTACAGTATTTCTCTCTCTCTATCCTTCTATTTACCTACCTACCTATATACCTACTCTCTCTCCCTCCCTCCCTACTGTATTTCTCTCTCTCTCTCCCCCTCTCTCTCCCTCCCTCCCTACTCTATCTCTCTCCATACCTACCTACTGTATTTCTCTCTCTCTCTCCCTCCCTCTACCTACCTACCCTCTCGCTCTCTCCCTACCTATCTACTATATTTCTCTCTTTCTCTCTCTCTCTCTCTCCCTTTATCTACCTTCCTACCTGCCTACCTAACTACTCTCTCTCCCTACCTACCTACTGTATTTCTCTCTCTTTCTCTCCCTCTCTCTCCCTCTACCTACCTACTTTTTTAAAAATTTGCCTCTTCAAAACCTTGGTGCGTCTTATACTCCTGTGCGTCTTATACTCTGAAAACTACGGTAATTGGAATTTTGCATGTTTTATGTACGATAGACTTGGAAGGTTAAAAATGCCCTGGTGAAAAGAGCCAAGGAAACACTTCTATATATTGCCAGGCAAATTACATGAATATATTTGTGGAACTTCTAGAAGTCAAGATTGATATTAAGGAAATGTTATATTATGATAGGAGTATAATGAGGTAATCTGGATTTCTCCTTAGGGATCTGACACTGGACCAATACTTTTGATTGTCTTTTTATCATGTTTTAGCTATGTCTCTAGTTTTGCTGATTTTGAATGTGAATAAGTGCAAATATAACAAATGTCAACAAGTATTCAGTTCCTAATCTAAGTTGTGCGCTTCAAAATAGTTCACCCTTTCTAGAAGTAGGATATACATTTGTAAATTTGTATTAGGTCCATAGATGACTTTCTCTTTAGCTATTCTCCATAGAACACTATTTTAAACAGTATTCTACAGAAGCAGGATTCAAATGTTATTCCATTACCTTTGCTCTTACTTAAACTTCCTTTGAATCCAAAGTGAAGAAACACTAGAGGGTGCTACATTTCTATTAAAATAAAGGGAGGAAACTGCTAAAACTCTTAATACTCCTCTCATCCTCAGAGTATCTTTATGACTACTTCGCTCCATGGCTGAAATACTGGTTATCAATTGGATTGAAATTTAATTGAAATTTACATACTGCAACCTAAAGGCCCATCATACCAAGAGTAAGCATGCAGATTCATGGAAATAATATTTAATTGATCAGAGAAGTATTTACTCCCAAATAAAAGTTTTCAATATTGATACTATTTATTTTCAGAACAAGTGAAAGATAATTTGGTTTTATTTGCAACATTAACCCTCATTAAATATTTGGGCAAGAGAGAGAAAGGTTAATAATCAAAATCATACACCACCTCATCCAATAATTGTCAGGGTTCTGGAAAAACCCAACTCCAATGAAAAACTCCAAGACAGGCATTTTCTCAAAATTCCCATTTATTAGAGTAGGTATATAGGCACATCTGGGAAAACCCGAATCTGAGATTTCCGGGCTTTCCCTCAGTAAGTCAAAACTCCAAACCCAACCCCTCCCAACTAGAGACATCACTTCAACCACTCCTCCTCCAGGTGCAGGAATGCCATGACCTTGACTGACAAGAAGAATGCTATTTTGTCTAACTACATTCCCGCTACTAAATCCCCCCACCTAATTTCCCAAGGACAGGAATTTGGCAGAGTGGAAGCTTCCAGTGTTCATATGGCTTCCAATGCTAACATAACTCTGGGAAGTTTGAAAGAAATAGAAACATAGGTTCTGTTACTCTGTGATCATAAAAGTATTCTAAGTTCAGGGCTGAAATATTTCTGTCTATATAGTTAGAAATATAAAAGGCTATAAGGTAGCTTCATCAAGCTTGGAATGTTTTTATGTATGTGAAAGTTAAGTAAAAGATAGCATGCTTTTCTTTTATTTCTTTAAAGGTCAATCAGTCAAAATTGCTTCTTCTGACAATCCTAATTTCTATGGAACAAGCCTTAAAGTACATATTCCACCATAAGGAGCACTGGGCATTTGAAGCAAACATCTACTTCGCTGTTGGTTGTAGGACCAGAAAAGTACAAAACATGAGAATACAGTTTTTCAATTAGTGCTTACAAAGAGACCAAAATCTGAGTAGAGCAACAAAGCTGTCTCAAGTAAAATACAGAGTATTTACCATATTTTTGGAGTATAAGACGCACCGGAGTATAAGACACACCAAGGTTTTGAAGAGGCAAATTAAAACAATGTAGGTAGGTAGATGGAGGGCTAGAGAGGGAGAGAAAGAGAGAGAAATACAGTAGGTAGGTAGGCAGAGAGAGAGAGTAGTTAGGTAGGTAGGTACATAAAGGGATAGAGAGAGAGAGAGAGAGAGAGAGAGAGAGAGAGAGAGTAGGTAGCTAGCTAGCTAGGTAGAGGGATAGAGAGAAATAGAAAGAGATAGAGTAGCTAGGTAGGGAGAGAGAGGGGGTAGGTAAGTAGATAAAGGGAAAGAGAGGGGGGGAAATACAGTAGATAGGTAGGTAGGGAGAGAGAGGGTAGGTAGGTAGTGGTGGGTTGCAGGCGGTACGCCCCGGTACGGGCGTATCGGAGCCAGCCCGGAGCACCAGATGCCATTCCGGTATGGTGCTCCGGAGGGCCCACCCGAGCTCCTTACCTGTGTTTTGAGGCTTACGCGCAAGCGCATGGCGCTTACAGCACCTGTGCGACGCTCTGCAGAGCAGCTGAAGCGTTGCAGGGCATCGCAGAGGCTCTAAGACGCATGTGTATGCTGCGCACGTCCATGAGGACACCGCCGGCCCCATTCCAACCGTACCCGTTGGAACGGGATTTGAAACCCACCACTAGTAGGTAGGTAGGTAGAGGGATAGAGAGAGAGAAATAGAGATATAGATAAATATAGTAGGTAGGTAAGGAGAGAGAGTGTGTGTGTAGGTAGGTAGGGAGAGGGATAGAGAGAGAGAAATAGTAATTCTCATCAATCAGTTAAAGAGCTTCCCCCACACACACACAAAAGTTTTTGCACTCTGCAAACCTCCCCAAAACGGCCCGTTTTTCACAAAAATGAGCCCATTTTTTCCCCAAAAAAGACATGAATAGCCTTGAGGGGGCTTGCAGAGTGTTCCTGGGGAGGGCGCGAAAAACGAGCAAAAAATGGCCCGTTTTTTTGTCAAAAAAATTGCATGCATAGCCTTATGGAGGCTCATAGAGTGCTACTGGGGGGTAAATAATGGCCCGTTTTTTGCTCATTTCTGCCCTCCCCAGCCCCCAGGAGCTCTCTGAAAGCTATGCACGCCCATTTTGGTGAAGGGGCGGGGCTTCGGGAGGCAAAAAATGCTGTATTCGATGTATAAGACGCACACAGATTTTGAGCCTCTTTTGAGGAAAAATGTGCATCTTATACTCCGAAAAATACATTAAATGACTTTCCTTCCATTATACTTCAAAGGGTCTCCCAACCTTCTGAGCAGGCTACAGAGATGAGGAAGAAATTGCTAAAATGTCTTCTCCCCTCTTGAATGGAGCAAAATCCCTGCTTGATATAAAATACTTCCATCGGGGGAGGAGCAAGAATTGGATGTGATCTCAAAATTTTACCATTAAATTTCCTTTTCACCTATAAAGAGTCCCTCCATGAATTTATCTGGGGAGAGCCAAGTCTGAAAATAAGCTCTATAAGACATACACAGTCAAAAGCAGAATGTGTGTTTACAAGGAATAAAGTATAAATCAAGTTAAAATGGTTGCATTTATACAAGAGATCTGATAATAAGTAACATATTGATATGTGAGACGATACAAAATTTCTTTTTGCTAAATATAGTTTGATTAGTTTTAGCAGAGACAGCAGGAGTTTTCTATTAACAGAACAACTATGTCATATGGATAGTGCAAATTGCAAACATGAGGATGATACTAGAATCTGTGATAGGAGTGACGTATAAATTATAGGAAATAAACAGTTAAAAACTCAATGATATGTGGTTATAGCAAGCAGAAGATTATTTTGGAAATAGAAAATAATGTTGTCAATATTAAAAATGAGTAATTTTACTTTGACTCAAGGGTAAACCATGCAGAATCAGCTGCAAATTAATGTCTTTGAAATTGATTGTGTCACCTTAAGAAGCAACGTGTAATGTGGGCAATTTTTAAGTAACCTATATAGAACATCTCTCCTGAAGAAAAGGAATTGGGAAGAAGAGATGGTGAAGGAGAAACAATAGGAGAGGAAAGGATTTGATGTTATAGTCTCAATTTGTAATCACTCTTTCTCATGCAGTCACTGTACAATTTCTTAATGTTGTCTACTTTTACAGCACAGGTTATTGTAACCGTTTGACATCCATTCACATAATATTAGATAATGCAAATAGTAAAAAAGCTGTAGCTTTCACCACTGCTTATCCTCAAAGCAGCTTTCAATCGAATAAATATAATATTATAATCCTGAGAATGCTGATAAAATTTATGTAATTGCACACATGTGCATGCCTTCACCCTTCTTGTCCCATCTATAATCTATCTATCTATCTATCTATCTATCTATCTATCTATCTATCTATCTATCTATCTATCATCTAGATAGATAGATAGATAGATAGATAGATAGATAGATAGATAGATGATAGATAGATAGATATAACCACACATACACTTTAATAATGAAATAATTTATATAATTTTCAATTACCAATCCTAGCAAGATCAAAAGTATGTACTGCCCATTCTTAATCTGAGATATTTAAATACATGGAAGCTAGCTCCTTGATTTTCAGCAACAGTCACACCAGATAAGTAATTGTGGGGTTATTATGCCTGTACTCTTGGAGAACATCTGGGTGTGCTTGCTAAAATTGCCAGTGTGTGGTGCATGTGAAAAATCATGATTTATATTAAATATTTACATCAGAAAGAAAGTTTCTAAATTGACACTCTCCTTGAAGATGTATGTTTCGATGTGGGAATGCCATTAAAGAAGCTAATCCAGGAATTAATATGCTGACTATATACTACTATGTATTGATGATTTTTACTTAGATGTATACTATGAGTATGGAGGAAGGGGGCGCCTACCACACTTTGCAACTGCCAAAATTTGTATACCTTTTCCACTATCTTTTCCCTTGTAAATTTAAAAAAAAACCAATAAAACTTGTTTATAAAAAAAGAAGAAGCTAATCCTAAGTAAAACTGGTATAGTACAATCACACGAGAATGCAACATAATGTCCCAATATATCATTAGATAATGCTGAAATAGGAAGGAAGGAAATACCCAGAGCACTCCTTTAGAAAAAGCATTAGGTTTATTGTCTCAGCAAAGTAGGATGCCTCAGGTTTAACTAGTGTCATAACAAAGGTTGATGAAATTATGTAGCAAAGTATTGTGTGTTACTACAATTTATAGCATGGCAGATAATGGTCCAGTAGTAATCTATGTATTATAGTTCATTTGAGTTTTCAAGGTGGCATGATTCAATTAGTTTTGAAATTTGAAGATGACAAATTTGATTTGATTTGAAGCACAATGAAATATTTGTCTATTGTTGTCTTGTCTAGGCTTGGGAACTAAGGATCAGATTAGGTAAAGTTTGTTTGGTAGCCATTCAGAAAACACCAGAGCTCTAGACTAAACTTGAAAGTTAAAAACAAAAAAAGAAATCATAGTGGCAAACCACTTCTGTACTGCAGCTGAGAAAACTTCCTGAATACAGTATGTTGATGAAGTCACCAAGAATCAAGCTCAATTTAAAGGAAGCTTTACATTTGTATAACACATTGCCCATCAGACTTTACATTAAAAATAATCACTATTGTGAAATAGTGTTGAATTAATACAGAAAATGTCAAACGTAAAAATACAACTTTTCGAAAACTTTTAAAAGCACATCTTCACTATAGATTGAGTGAAGTGCATTACATTCTTGTACTCATTTTTCTGGGTCAGCAACTTGTTGATATATGCCTCAAGTGTAAGATACAGGTAGTCCTCGGCTTACAACCACAATTGAGCCCCAAATTTTTGTTGCTAAATGTGACATTTACTAAGTGTATTTTGCCCTATTTTACAACCTTCCTTGCCACAGCTGTTCAGTGAATCACTGCAATTGTTAATCAGTAACATGATTGTTAAGTGACTCTGGCTTTCCCATTGACTTTGCTTGTCAGAAGGTCGCAAATGATGATCACATGATCCCCAGGACACTGCAACGGTCATAAATGCAAGTCAATTACCAAGTGTCTGGATTTTGATTACATGACCATGGGGATGCTGCAACAGTTGTGTGAAAACAGTCATGTCACTTTTTTCAGTACTGTTGTAATTTTGAACAGTCAGTAAATGAACTGTTGTAAGTGAAGGACTACCTGTTTAATGGTTATCACTACTGCATGTGTAATATGCAAGATATCATGACATAGTAGTGTTGGTTTGTAGTGACAAAAAATGGAGTCTAGAATCACCTTTCCCATCTATCAATATTTTTGATAGCATAAGACTGTGATATAGCTTCCTTCATGAGATGAGATGCAAGAGGGGAAATATATTTTATTGAGCACCATATGTTATTCAGCCCTTCATTGTATAATTTCTACTTCTATTATATTTTTATTTGCCATCGTCAAATGTGAATCTTGAGTCTTTTTCCAGAAATATTTTTAATGCTTTCTTCTGTGCAAGATATAATTCCTTCCAAATTGTATGTTTATATGGTTGGTCCTTATTATTTATTAATGAAATATGGTGATCTAAAATTTTATACCGGTGGTACCACAGTTTCTATATATTTGGGTAAACATCTGAGATTCATTTAAATTTGTAAATAAAAAATCTGGAAGAGGTCTGCTTCATGACAAACAGATGAACTATTGTATTGTATTGAATGGGAGTAAATGTGTGCATGTAATTGTGGACGTAAAATATGAATGATGCCTTCTGCAAGCTGGAGAAAAGCCTTAATATGACTGACTTCCTGTCACCATAGCTTATTCAACTGACTATTGCTTAAAAATCTTGACTAGCAGGATACAGGTAGTTTTGTTATCTCTCACAAAGGCAAAGTTGATGCATCTGGTTCTGGCTAGTATAGCAGGCCAGAATTTGGGAGGATTTTTTTTTTCAATATGTCTTTTACCTTCATTCTCTAAAGCTGCTCCTTGTTTACTGGCTCTTACTCCAGGTTGGATGATTAAAGATTTGAGTAAGTGCTGCTCTGTCAGGGCAAGGGGTAGACAGCATGTAGGCCCAGGATGGCGAACCTATGGCACGTGCTGTTGTGCGCAAGTGATTTTGGCATGTGAGGACAAAAAAGTTAGGTATCTGACTTAGGTGAAGACTTCTTGGCATTCTTACTTGGTTTATTCATTGTTGCTCTCTTGCTTTTGAGCCTGGATTGATATAGTATCCTTTATTATTTATTCTTTTATCATTTCAATTACATTCAATTTTGTATCCATGTCTTCGCTTTGCTTAGAAATTTTACAGCAAAACGTAACATTTTAGAAACAAAGAAGACTGATACTGTTTATATTATCTTTTTGATTTCCCTGATACAATCCTTCAGAAAGTCACTGTACTGTTTGAGAATGTTACCTTTCAAGAAATACATCTTCCCACCTGCATGTTGCTTTAAAATTACTGGGCTTTTTTGTGCAAATTAATTATGTCTTGAAGGTAACATATACCAATGTATAGTTTTTCCAGTCTTTTAGTATAACTTGATGTTTTTCTCTTACTGATTAGTTTTTGAAATACTGTTTTCTGTCTGTCAACATTGGATGCATATTGTGTTCCCTTCTTTCACAAACATTCTTCATGTGTTCCATCTGGCGTAGTGAACCATCTGCAGCAATTTTCTTGCTATTCTGTAGAATACAAATTTGAACTGTCAAATTTTATGTAACTTTTTTCCCCTCTTTTGATATTTTGTTTTCTTTTTATTGTGCAATTCTTTCCTTTCTGTCTCAGTGTCACTTAGCCATTATGGTTCTGTTTATTGAGCCAAGGCCACCATTTCTTCAATATTTATTTTTATGTGTCAGAGGATAAATGTTATAGGAGGGGATTTCTGATTTGTAGTGCTGGGTAATAAGTTAGATAATTGATGCTTGCTAACTCTAAATTCAGTAAAAAAAAACTATTTGCATATCCCTAAATTAAATTGCTGAAATGAAGAAAGCAGAATTGGTTCTTATATTATTAAGAAGACTATTAACTGATGTTATTCCATATTAATACTATGTAGTAGGTGTTGTATTTGAAACTCTCCTTAAAGAGAACAATTGGAAAAGATTCTAGTTTCTTTATGAAGTTGTGATTGGTATTTTCCTCTTTTTTATACTCCCCCCCCACCTACCTAACCTATTTCTTCAGACAATTGCTGATTAACATCTCTTACTTTAGTCTATTTCTGCCTTCCGGTTCTCCCTATTTCATTGTTTTTCCTCTCCTTTTTACTCCTCTCCCCACCTAAACAACCACACCCCGGAAAAGCAATTGGCTCAGCCTGCAGTAGGCCGTGCATTGTAATTGCCTTTTATTACAAGATAAGAGACTTCATTCACTGAGCAGGGGTTTCTCTCAGCTGCTTTTAGTCTGTAGCTTGAACGTTTGCTTGTGCTCAGCAACATAAATTTTTCCAATTAAGTGGTACTTTTCCTTTTCCTTTTCATTTTTTGAGGCATTCTTTGAGCATATAGCATGCAAGATAATTCCAGATTAGGAAGATCAAGCTCTAATATTTCTTTCAGCACTTTATTTTTTATTAATACTTAAATAACATGTTTACCATAGCAAGATAATTTTCCTTACGTTCAAAACAATTCAGATTACCTAAGAGAAGCTCCAATTACTCTGTTTTGCCCAGACTTCAGATCCTTTACTTTTAGTTCAATAAACCATTTTGTTGATTTAAAGAGGAGAACTCTGAGGCCTGATCTCTAGTTATTGGTGCTATTAAATTACTGTCTGATATATGACCAAATCCTCTCTCCTGGGACTGAGTGTGTCACTTTGGCTGAATGCCCAGTCACCATCAGTGCTGTTACTGTCCCAGAGCCAAGACATGTTTCCCACAGAGAATCAACTAGATTTTAGTTGCATTTGTTTGGGAGTGCTGTTCTTGATATGGACAGTATGGAAATAGAATCACCAGCATAATAAAACCCAGCTAGTTTCAACAATGGAATAATTCAATAATTATTCACACATATGTGCTAAATCATGATTTGTGTGTGTGTGTATAGTTTGTTGATTAAGCCACATGGTCACTCAGGTTTCTGCATCAAATTTAAGCCATATTGTGCTTTGGATTACCGTCAGGTCCAGAACATAGGAACTTGTGACTAAAGAGGGTTATTTTAAATGCAATTTCTACAAAGTAACCATGGTCTGGTCACTCTTCTCAAATAGCAGTTTAAGAAGGTGAAAGAATGACTGCAGACAGAACCATTTCTGCCACAGTGCCCCAGCTGCTCCTATTTGGCTTCTTCCCCCCTCCCCCATGGGTGAGCAGGAGTTTATTTTTCAAACAAAGGAGCTGGTGAAAGGATTTACTTCCCCCACTCTGCGTTTGGTGGCCCCCAATCCAATTGGGCCCTGCAGGCTTTTATGTGTTATTGTTTTGAAAGAAAAAAAAAACCCTCAGTATTTCAATCAGAAAGGATAGCCATTCACTGGAAGATATTTTGATAGTAATGTGAATGTTGGCAATTGTTGCTTGCAATTAATTCCATTCAATTACAAATTACACATTTACAGTATTCCATTATTTCCCCATAAGAATTAAATTATTATGGATATCATTTTTTTTAAAAATGATGCTTTCATTTTTGTAAATTTACTGGGGTTTTTAAATACAAACATAGGGAGGAGATAGGATAATTTAATCAGTGATTAAATTTTATAAATTTGATTATAAGCTCTACTGTTATAGCTCTGTGTGATTCTTATAATCATGCAAGAGTAGAAACAACCAAATGAATTGTCCTCTGCTTATCTGGGAGGACAAGAAATTAATCAAGACTGTTTTTATGAATTATTAATCCAGTTGGAATCTTTTCTTATTTAAAGTTTGCATCCTGGCTTTTGAACTTCACTCCTTTCAGTAACTGAAGTGAAAAATAAAATAGATCACAGATGCTTAAGACTGGAGCATCTCTTCATTACAGTGCAGGATTGTGTTAAAAGGTATCATTCTGGTCACATGCTCTGAGTATTATACCTAGCTCTATTTCTTTGTGGAGTTGAAATTCTTGTATCTTTTTCATAAGCCTCATTTTTCAGAATGCTCTGCCTTTTCATTTTTACCTTTTTAAAGTGTCATATATTACCAATATAAATCCTCAATGAAATGGTACTGGAGTATTTCTAAGCTGTACAATTTGTTTAATATACTGGAAAAGTGAAAAGCCATTGTTTCACTCCTTCCTGTTACTCCATGAGGTGGTGCAATAATGTATCATATTGCTCTGTTTGTGCTCTCATCTCATTGCCCACCATTAACATTCTTTTTACAGTTGCCTATTTATAGGAATATTGTCTTAAATCTGTATTTGCAGTCTCTCTCTTATAGGAATGGTTCAGTTATCTCTAAGCTTCCCCCATCACACTAGTACACACATGGGCTAAAAAGTAGTAATTTGAAAGTAAAGCAGCTCTGTGTGACAAGTTGACAATAGAATAAGATTATTCTATTGGACCATGATTTACATGATTCCGGTCTACTTCAGTGCCAGTAGACTCAGGAAGAGTGGATGGGTGGGGTTTTCTTCATGCAGCAAACTACATATTCAAACAGCCCGGGGAAAGGAAAAACTGGAGTTCTGCCATTTGGATTGGCAAGTAATCAAACTTGGGGGAGGGAGCTAGTAATATAATTTAATGATGAAATTTAGAGATCTGGATTCAAATTCCTTCTGAGACATGAAAGCAAGTTAGTATCTATCTGGAGAAAAACTTCTCTTAAAAGTCAAGATAAAATCATGAGTTATTTTATCCTACATCATGCTGGTAAAACAGGACCGAATCTTTCGATAGCAAAAAATAAGGATGATTTAAATCTGTATTGTTATTTTAAGTACTGGATTAGCATGTGATTGTTCTAAGATTATGTAGTGTGATCATTTTTAAGATGACTATAGGGTGATTATTCTTAAGGTAATGTAGCATATGTGGTGTGGACGTCATTGGACCGGGGAGAAGACATGAAAGCGGACATCTATTTCAAACATATTTACTAGATTATTTCAGTTTAAAATATGCAGTGTGTTAGAAGCTATAACATATGAAGTTATTGGTGTTGATTTTAATTATCAGAAGCAAAATATCAGAATTTAGATCATGTACTTTATTATTCAGCAGTTCCTGCCATTGAATAACATTTCATTGATAAACAGCATTGCAGCTTGATTCTTCTGTTTTGCCTTTGCTGTTGCAATTGTAGCAGGTTTGTTTGTTTGTTTGTTTACTGAGATGAATTTTGTGACTTTAACACATGTAGTTTATTATTTGGGCCATTTCTGTTATACTCATCAGACAATAGATGGAATTCCATGAATTTGTCTTCTGTTGTTCTCATGCCTTTGGTCTGTACCTACACTGTTTTATTATGAACAACTTCCTGCTGTATTTCAAAAGGAGAACAAAAAAAATGTGAAAATGCATTTAGAGTTTTAACAGCGTCTGACTGGAATTTGAAAAATGAAATTTCTTAGCAGAAAGTACAGCAAAATTGTGTATGAAATTAGCATTGGTTTAATGTATGTATATTATCTGGAAAACCGCTTTGACAGAGAATACCCAGCTTCTTAATAGTATGAAAATTTATCTGGGAAGGCTTGAAAGTGCTTGTGATTTCAGGGAATGAGCCCCCCCCCCAACACACACACACACACACACACACACAGAACCACATGATAACCTTTTATTATTTCTTTGCATTGGATTATGAAGAATCTATTCAAGGTTTGCTTTTATGTGTATGAACTTCCATCATACCACTTGCTGTAGAAATTTACAGGCGGCTAAATTTAGAGTAATTTATCTAGCTTTTATTGTGATTGTAAACAAGAATTTTAGAAAGGTGTTAAAAACCTTATTTTGGTTGGTATCCTTCAAGGCCCAGTCTTAACTGGATCTTTCCCTCTGTTGTTACATATTACAGTATAGTATCATAAAAATACAGTTGTGAGGAGGGAGATGTGTTAGATATGTTTGGTATCTTGAGTTACTTGTAAAAATAATAAAGGCGGGATATAAATAAATATCCATATGCTATTTGGGACATTCACTTAGAACTTTATTTTTTCATACCGTTTGTGACTAACTTTGCTTCCAGTCTGTTTCTTCATACATATATTGCTGTTTGCATTTTGTTACCATGCACTTCTATGTACTGTTGGGAGAAATGTCCTTCTGGGTTCGGCTCCAAGTGGGGAAAAAGATACTGGAGACATGGAAGCTGCTTGGAAAGATGGTTTAATGGTGGACAGGACCACATGGCTTGAGCCCTGAACAGAAAAGGTGATCACATGCTTCAATGTTGGTGGAGAAGAAGAGAAGGGAAGAGAAGGACTGAAGAAAGGCTTGCAGGGATTTTTATAATCTGTTCTGCCCCACCTATCTGTTTCCTGCTCCTGTGTAAGAAATGTATTCTGATTGGTTGCCAGACTCACATGGGCCCATGCAGGGGCAACCCTCTAGGGTGAGTTGAATTCAGGTTTGATTGAGTTTAGATGCCATGTGGTCAGTTGAGTAAAAGGCAATATTATCCTGCCTTCATTGCCATCCCCCCTGGAGCTGAAGGGGAGAACTCTTTATTATGTAAAGTGGACTAGCTTGGCCTTCTTAATGGCCCATTGACAAAGCGGGGAAGCTGCAGGAATTTACTCTGTGTTTAAAATGTGTTTCTCCCTTTTTCACATCCAGGAAAATATAATATTCTGCCTTATCAATATTTCCTAGGATATTTCATTTTTCTGGGAGAGGGCTGGGTGATAACTTCCTACAGTACATTATAATTTTAATTGCCTTTATAGTTTTTCTTTACCCGTATTTGTAAATATAGCCAAAAGTCAACACAAATGTACGTGTTTTTTTTTTCTGAAGTTTAGCAGTGTATCCCATGGCCTGTGGTAAATAAACTGAAGTATGAGGTGCTTGAGAGAGCTAAAATATCTCAATGTTTCTCTTTGCTTAAGAAATGGCTACAGTTTAAAATTATCTTCCTTCCTTCTTTTCTCTTATCTTCCATTTAACAACTAGATGAAATTTGCTAACTTTACATTATACTTCATTGTTCTTCCCTGTGTGAAAAGAGCTCTGGTATTTTTCCACACACTGAAAACGCTCTTCATAAGGCCTGTTCTTAAAAAGAACTGACTGTGATAGGGTTAATGGTTATAAAGCTGCAGCAGACTAAGAAGAAGCAGGCGAGATTGTTGTTTAACTGGCAACTTCAGAAGACTAAAGGATAAGGGAAATTTGTGAAAACATCAAACACCATGCTACCGAACAATGTAGCTATTTTCTGTAAAATGTAGCTATTTTCTGAAAAATGTAGCTATTTTCTGCATCTATTCTGTTAGGAAGGCAACACTGCAAGTGATTAGGAAAAGAGTTCCCATTTCAATTCATTGCATACGGGTGGGGGTTAAAATTCACAATGTCAATTCTCACAGTTCACCAGTCTTATAAATGTATTTGGAAGAATCAAATGTGCTTTTTGAGAAACACAGATCTTAGATAACTATAGCACATAACTGCATGCATTAGCTGCCCTCTGTGTATTGTTTCAAAACATTTTTCACTTACTATCGGGAGATTCTTTTTTTTTTTCCTGAATTGCTTCTAAAGGACAGCTTTTGTGACCTGAGAAATCCTGCAGGTTATTAAAGCTTCAAGCAAAAGCAACAGATGTGGTTTGAGAGTGTCTTTTAGTCTGCCACTTGGTGTTCACTTTGTTCTGTTTGAAAATCTGTTTTCTGCAAGGAATTTGTGTACGGATGGCTTTCTTTTTAAGTTTCTTTTGCTAAAACAGGCCTAGTTTAGCCTGTGTCTTCTCTGTGCACAGGATGGCTCCTGCTTGCCAGAGCTGCACAAAGATAATCGCTCAGGAAGTGTTTCAGCCAATCCCCTGAAGCTTTACATTCAGATTTTCCAAAGTAGCCAATCCAGGATTAGCTTTTATTAGGGAGACAGATCATCAAGCTGAAGTGCCAAGCCCTTTCTGTCTGAGTACTGAGAGCCTGTCCTCCATGTTTTATAAGTATTGACATAACACTGTGTTAACAATGCATCCACAGAGGTAAGCTTTACTTTTTTACATTTTTTTCTCTGAAACCTATGAGTTGTGGCTTAACAGTGTGATTCTCTGTGATCTGTTGCGAAAAACTCACCCCACAGCACTTTATTAAGTTGAAAATGTTTAAAATTGCTTTCTTGGGTCACATGGTTTAGTAGCCATTAGCCATAGCTTTATTTTACAGACTGGCAAAACGTTTGCATACATATTCTTCACAAGGGGATGGTGGTTTTAGAGTTTTTCAAGGTACTGCTCTTCCAAAGCAGCTTTCTGTGTCTGAGCAGTTTGCCTGCACTATTGTCTGTTGTGTCACATGCCTGCTGAAGAGAAAATGGAAGCTAGGGAGCAGATGCATTTAACTGCCCTACAGGGAGACAAGCAGGGATAATGGCAGACAGCAGAACAGGCAAGTTTACCTTTTCAAACAGTAAAAATAAGAGCTAATCTAAGTTACCCCTGACAAAATATAGGATTTTTAGCCACTGAGCCTGCAGTAAATAGTGATAATGGCAGATTGCAGATACTGGGCCTAAGTAGTGGAGTGCTGTTGCATCATGTTTCTGTGCAGTTTTACATTAACTTAAAATGGATACTTTTTCTTACAGGAGGATTGTAGAAGCAGGATGTATGTATTTTTTTCTGGGAGAAGTATATTCCTTTAAAACTGTCTCTTTAAAAATGATTTTTCTTATTGTAGGTTTCAGAAATAGTTAAGGTCTAGGGCTGAAACTATCAGACATAGCTATGCATCTGTTTCAGTTCCTTATCTATTTAAAGACACCACTTTTTTGAACTGTTATCTACCTTTCTTGTAATACAAAAAAAAAACCTAATGGACTTCTTAACTGCTTTTTTTCCCCTTTTGCAATGTAACAGGCTGGGTTCTCTGAGGTGGAGTGATAAAATATCATGTGTGGCTCATGAGAGTATTACATGTTCATTTTTTTTCTCTTCTTTTGGGGCTTTTCTGGTTTTTGGCATGATGCTACATAATTATTTCAAAAATTTCCTTTTGGTCAATCCCAAATCTGCCAGCTTGTTGTATCTTATTTATTGGGGAAAATGAGATGGTTGCTTGAATATTTGGTAAGTAAACTTGTCTGCTATTCTCTGATCAATTTAAGTAGTTTTTAATCTTTTGCTTTTAACAGGATAAATGTAATGCATCCAGGGAATTTTTTTTCTCTTTTGCTAAATAACTAAACTAAATATTACTGGGTTTTTCCCCAAAAAAAATCTATTAAAAAACTGTGTGCCAATTTGAATTTGATTTTTTTCACAATATTCTGTTATACTTGAAATATAAACTTCCTGTTTTCTTCTGAGAACAACATTCTGCTTATTCTTTGTTCACAGAGACTCTTAATGAATGCATTTGCAGATTAAAGCCCAATTCATACTTCCTCTGGCTTTTGAGTGATGAATGTGCTAGTTTTCAGCAAAGTAATCTTACTACATTGTTATATGGTTATCCTTCAGTTACCCTATGCTTTTTTATTACCTTATATAATCCAGCATGACATTTTGTTTTAGAATCACTTCAGTTACTGATGTTTAAAATCTGAAACTAAGATACTTTATATGCATGTCTCATCTAACAGTTTTTGCAGTAAACATTTTCTCACAACACTGCAGATTGTGCTATATATTCAATTTATGTACCATTTTGTAGCAATCCAGCTTGTGCTCTGGCACAAATAAGTTTTGAGAAATATTTCCTTGTCACAGCTTATTCAGGGATATCATGAACTTGATAAACTATCCCTTTTGCTATTGTCTTTAACCCAGGTTTGTGGCTGATTTTAAAGTGAATCCTTCAAATCATTAAAAATGCCTAATCACTGTATTTCCTCTCCCATCCCCCTACAATCTGTTTCTGGAGGAGTTAAAGTTACTTACCCAGTTTTTCTCTGTTATAGAACTGATTAGTATATATATATATATAAATGCTACCAAGATATAGCTAATAAATACATTTTACTGCTTTGTTTGTCAAAATTGTGGCCAGACACATATAGTATTTGCAGACATGCATTACACATTAGCAGCTGGGTGTGGAATCTTAACATTAGAACATACTGTCTTATGAAGAAACAGGAGAAAAGTGAGCTGAACTCAGAATGCTTGAATTAAAATGGCTCCCTTAGGTTTTGTTGAAGAAAGATGTGTCTCAAGATCTGCATCTCCAGAGCTACTGCTGACAAAGAAAAGCCTATTTGCATGGACTATCCTTGTGCACATAATGAAACACAGCATCATAAATTCCCCGAAGTTCACCCCTTTAAATTATTTGAATGCTAATTCTTTCTTAGTTCACAAAATATAAATGTCTGCATTGCAGCAAGATGTTTGAGGCAAGGAGAGACAGCAGTGTTGTTCCCGGATCAGCCCAATCATGTTGCTCTGTTGAAAGCCTGACCAATAAAAACAGAATAGGTTAAAGATTGACAGATATTATAGCAAGGCTGAGAAAGGCCTTCCAGAAATTTCTCTCATCTTTGTTCCATTTTAAGTACAGTACAGAAACTGAGCCAAGCTCAAGTATTCCATAATGTTCATATTTTTACTAAATACCTTAATCACATTTGATTGCTTATGATATGTCACATTTAAGAATGGTATGCAAAGAATCACACTCTGCTTTAAGCAAGATGATGCAGGTTTCCTTTACCAAGAGTGACTATATAATTAGATGAACACTTACACTCCTGTCCTAATAGACTTGAACTAGAGCATTTGAATATTGATTGTAATTTCACTGAATAACATAGCTGAAATAGGCTCCTTTGAAATAATTATTTTGGCACAGTATTCCTTTTTATGTATTTATTTTGGTCAATAGAAATTCAATTTACTGTTAGGATTTAGCCCTCGGTCCCTTTTTAAAATTAAATATTGCAATAAAATGGCACAGAGTTAAAATACACATGCCTTTAATAATAAATTAATAATAATAAATTTGAATTTATTAGCCGCTCCCTCTCCAGACAGGACTCGGGGCGGCGTACAATAAAACATATAAAACATAAAACATGTGCAAACACATAGACATCCAAATACACACATATACAAAGACATACATGCACGGACATACATGCACGGAGGAGGTAACAGATTACATCACATTTAGACAATTCAATCTGTGTGTTGATTATTTGAGAACCAAATAGAAATGGGTAAAATAACTTGCATTTCTAGAAAGTTTTTCACAGTATTTAGCCACTCTTGAAAAGGAAACAGTACTGTGACCTTCAAAACAAATATCCTACTCTCTCTCCCTCCCTCCCTCACACAAGTGCTTGCGTGCGCACACATACACATACACACTCTTCTACTTCGTTAATTTTGGAAGAACTTTTTAGAATATCCTGACACATTTTCACTACAAATACTGTTTGTAAATTTATCGTCATTTTGTATAATCTTTTTTTTTACACTTCAGTTCTCTTTTTATTGTAAGATAACCCAGGTTGCAGTGTTTGGTGTACACAGACACTTGTGTGTGTGTGTTTGTGTGTATGCGTGCATGTTGTATTGTGTGTATGCATAGAAATAAATTCTCATTAACACCTACCATTCAGTATCACTTTTGTACATCTTCAATAAAGGGACTACATTTGTTTTATACTTGGCAAGAAATTCAACTTATTGTAAAGCAGGTGCATTGTAGGCATATAAGTAAGTAGTAAATAGTCAGTGCCCTGGAGTATGTTGGGCAAAGAGTGACAGATTAAAATCTTACATAGCATCTCAGCATTATGGGACAGTTTAGTAGTATCAATTATAATAGGTAATCAGATTGGCCATTGGGAGTGAGGGATTCAGAATTTTAGCTCTTCTACAGACTGTGCAACATACCACAGATTTTAATAACTTTTGCTACAGACTGCTAACAATATTAAGAACCAACCCAAGGAATTACAGTATTTCATACATTTATTTAAAACATGAAGCTTTAAGGTAACATTTATGAAACTAGCTAAGAATTCGTTACAAAGCTAGATGATTTGTTAAACAAGTTATATTTTGGGATTGTGCAATTCGTTTCTGTGAAAACATTTGATTTAAACACTCCACTTTCTCCTGGGATTGAAGTATTGCTATTTTGTTAGCCAAGTGTTGATACATAATTTCCTGATGAATTCTAATATTTCTGAACATTATTGTACATTTCTTATATTTAAAAAATGGATGACTTAATTTATTATATAGCATTTCATCCCTTTTACTTTCATCAGATTAGTAGTTATTTTTAATCTTAAAATACATTAGGCTTTGCAAGAAGAATCAGTTCTTAGAATCTAAGGATTTCCTTAATAAATTAATCTTGGGCATTTTAGTTTACTATTTGGGGATATTTTATTATTGTGTAATGATTTTTTTTTTTGCTATTTAACTGTTTTAAAAATTTTACTGCTTAAAAAAGGTCATAGTTATTGAATAAATTGCTACCATTTTAGCCTCTGTATAGGAATGAGGCAATGCAGTGCTGTCAGACGCCATTTTAAGAATCCTGCATAAATAGCATAGCTACCGATGAGTAAGAGACTGTTATAGGTGAGTGCTTATACACAGATGCTCTTTATTCAGTTATGACAAGCAAAATAATATCTCAATTTTATGAAATGCAGTTTTAACAATTTTATTATATGCTTGCTACTTGTACTGTAGAAGCATCAGTTATTTTGAAGATAAAATTGAAGTGCAGGTCTTACAGTGTTGAGCATTGTTTTTATTTTAAAAAGATTTTGCCCAAATGTATGTGTCTTTGATAATAAGTTATTCCATTACTGAGACTACATTATGGCCAGTATTGTCTGGTTGTTTTCTATCATTGGATTTCTTATCTGAATGTCAAGTGTAGCAGTTCATTTCCAACTTTTCCTCTTTATAGATAGATTAGGTAAAAGCATAGATGTTTCTTCATTTATCCATATGTTAAGTACTGTAATGATGTTGCAGTAAAGAGTAGTTCTTAACATACAGTGTTTTATTTGTGAAAAATTCAATGTTTTTTAAAAAAAGCAAACCACAATTCTTTACCAATAAATAATATTTTAGTTATGTAAAATATACACTAAACATTTTTGATAGCTGGGTTCATTTGTATCATTCAGTACTTAGATACCATTTGAAAAAGGGTACGGCAAACTTATTTAGCAAAACTCTAAAGTCTTTGTGCAAAAAAAAAATTCATTCTTAAGATGTGAGGCTTTGGAGTGTTTTTTAAAAAACTTGATAAATTCAGAGATAGGTTTGGGGGTGAATATAATTTCAAGTCACTATATTGTATTTGGCAAAGGTTTACTAATATAAACATTTATATCTGCTTTCTCAAGAAAATAATATAGTATCAGAAAACAAAGTAAATGTTCTTTGTTATAATATATGTATTATAGGTGTTGTCTATCAGATTTAATAGTATATATGTACAATCCTAATCACTTTCTTAACTGCATTTTAAAGGAAACTGTAAAAAGGTTACTACAATGAATTGGAACAAAAACTATTCAATGTAGGAGATATCAAGATGATGCACTTTGATCCTTTAATCCTTGTTGTCTTTTAATATTTACTTTCTGCTAAGAAAAGTTATTGCAAATAATATTAAAGTGTAGGTATTTGGGAAATGTTTCTTTGCCTTATTATCTTTTGGGGACTGATATATTTAAACAGATTATAAATAAATTGTGATGGGATGGAAAGCACACACTTGAAATCTACCGAATCTAGCAATAAAAAATTACCCTAAAATACTAATCTCCTGCATGGATATCCTGAACATCCCTCTTTCATTGCCATCAGTGAAAGTATTAAGCAACTCAGTATATAGTTTGGTTGTTTAGGCAGAAACAACAGTTTTATTGAATTTATGACATTCTTCAAAAATAAAATAACAGTCATATTTTCCTAATTTTTTCTGATATTTCAAAATATTTTCACATTATTTCTAAATTTAAAATCTTACTTTAAATTTATTGAGTTTTCTAAGAAAATTATTTTGATCCATAAAATAAACATTAATTACAAAATTTCCCATTGACAGCTTCATACAGGACACAGGAAAACAGCTTTATATCCTTGTGGAACTCCTTTATTGCATATCAAAGCTCAGCACAATGCTTTTAGGTTTGAACTTTACTTTTCAAATGGTTTAACATTTTGGAAATTTCTTTAATTTTAAAGAATAAATTACAAAACTATGTTTGAAAACTTGTGCAATGTGTGAGTTATACATATCTTAATTTCTGTTTCTTTTCTCTCTAAACAAAAAGCCAATATTTGTTTACCACAGTCAAAATATGTATGCAAGTTTTCCCTAGCCTTAAAAACTATATAATAAACAACATGTAACATCATGTTACATAATGTTCAGTTACAATGTGGTATATTGGAAGAAACCATTTAATTCCACAGTAACTTGCTCAAAAGAAAAAGATATTTATCAATTTGCCTCTCCATTCTATTGCATCTCTTCCAGTGTTCCATTCTACATGTTTTTTAAAAGTTCTTTGATCTGATTTGGAATAATAATTAGATACAATTCTTTCTCACTCCTCTGGGTGGTATGTGTTTCCTCAATCTCAGGTCCTGTACCAGATGCCTGAAAATTTGAGGGTCCTCTAGCACTGCACACTTCTGGAGAGATAGCTTTGGATGTTGTTCCTGGAATCTGTTGGAGCCATTGTTCCAGCTTTGGAGTCACTTTGACCTTTACTTTCCACGTCCTTTCTAGTTCCTCCGTTAGGCTCTGATACGCCTCCAGCTTTTCATACTTTTTCTTCCTAATATTGCTGTCACTTGGCAGTTCTTCTGCTGCTTTTTCTATCATGCTGTCTAGTTGATTGCCTGGTACCTGCCTGGATCTGTCCATCTGGATTTGGAAGTCCCACAGGAACATAGTCCTCTTATTCTCCACGGCCTTTTGTGGAATCTCCCATCTGATTTGGGAGTTCCAGTTCACACACTGTACATATGTTCCTGTATACAATGTCAGCTACTTGGTTATGCCAGTTCAGTATATGCTGTTCCTGCCTGTATCTTATAAACTGCCTCTATGTGTTGGACTGTCTCTGAGGTTTCTCTGTACAGTCTACACCTTTGATTCAATTTTGTGTGGTAGATCTTTGCATCAATGGATCTGGTGCTTAGTGCCTGTTCTTGGGCTGCTATGATCAGTGCCTCAGCATCTTTCAGTCTAACCCAGTCCTGGGTTTCCTAATGTTGGTTACCTCAGCTGTCCGAACTACATGCAATGCAGGGTATTGCCTTGTCTACCCATGGCACTTTTCTGCTTGATCTTCCTCTCATGTCTGCTACTGTAGCAGACATTTCTCTCATCTTCTCGCTGATGTGCAATTCCTGGGAGGTGGAAACCTCCACACATTGTGGGGAGCTTCTGAGGCTTCACATCAGTAACCATGTCTCCCTTTGGCCGGTTCCCTGTATAGGCAAGGTATCTGATAGGAGGTAGGGCAATAGGGCATGCCTGTTGATGGTGTGGATCTTATTCTTCCAATTGATTGACTTTTCAGGAATTGTTTTATCCTTGTTGGTACTTGAATGTTGCTGTCTTCTTTGTGATTGTGGGATACCAAGGTACTTGTAGCTACCAGCAGGGCACATAATGTCTGCTATGTGGCTTGCTGAATCAGCCTTAGCTTTATTGCCTCTTTTGTATACCATCCGGTTATAATTCTTCAATCTAAATGACATGCCAATGTCCCCACTGACACAGGCAAGTTGATGTCTCATTCACTCTTAGCATACAGCAGGGGTGTCAAACGTCTGGCTTGCGGGCCGGATGTGTCATGCACTGGCCACGCCCATGCCCAGTTTAGCGAAGGGGGAGAGTCACAATACGTCACATGACACCTCCATGACGATGCGACCCCTGGCATACAGCTTAAAATCAACCTGCCAAGACCTTCCATGTTGTGAGGTAGGCTATTTGAATAGTAGTGTTTGCTTACAAGGTTCTTTCATTAACAGCACTGTTTTTCTTTGTGTTTGCCAGTTTGGGTGGGAATCCTGCTGATAGCAGCTGATTCATCTGTGCTGCTAGGCATTCATGCAGTGCTGTTAGTTTCTTTAGTAAGGGTGGATCATGTCCAGGCCAGGTACTGTCCAACTCTTCATGTTTTTGACTTGCTATTGGATTTCTGCCACTATGATGGTGATTGGTTCTTGTTCTAGGAGAGTACTGTGGTTTGTCTCAGGTCTTGCAGCCCCTTTGCATTGTTGTTATGTGTCTTCTCTTTTTCCCATATGTTCTTCTAATGTTCTTCTAATGCTCTTCAGTTTCTCTTCTGTTGTTACTGTGTTGTAACACTGCATTTGGGAGTACAACATGGAAGGTTCTTTGGAGAACAGGGCATTTATCTTCTTAACCTCTAGTGCAGCGATGGCGAACCTTTTTTGGCTCGCGTGCCACAAGTGGGGGGAGCGCGGGAGGGTCGTGTGCGGGCGTGCCGCACCCATAATGCAACACGCCCCCAGTGCGCATGCGCGCACAACGCGCCCAATTTGCATGATTTTTTCGCCTTCCCCAGGCTCCAGAGGCTTTATAGGAGCCTGGGGAGGGCGAAAAGAGCCTCCCCCGCCCTCCCAGAGACTTCAGGGAACGTGCGGAGGCTTCCCTGAAGCCTTCGGAACGCTTAAAACCTCCCCGCCACCCCCGGAGGTTTCAGGGAACGTCCGGAGGCTTCCCTGAAGCCTTCGGAACACTTAAAACCTCCCCGCCACCCCCGGAGGTTTCAGGGAACGTCCGGAGGCTTCCCTGAAGCCTTCGGAACACTTAAAACCTCCCCGCCACCCCCGGAGGTTTCAGGGAACTTCCGGAGGCTTCCCTGAAGCCTTCGGAACACTTAAAACCTCCCCCCCCCCCGGAGGCTTCAGGGACCGTCCGGAGGCTTCCCTGAAGCCTTCGGAACACTTAAAACCAACCTCCGAGCAATCCGGACTTCCGGGTTGCTCGGATGGTCGTTTTAAGCGCTCTGAAGGCTTCAGGGAAGCCTCGGGGCAGTCCCTGAACAGGCACGAGACGTGTGTCTCCATCGCCCGGGCCCGGATCGCCTCCACCGCGCGGCGCCTCAGGCTTGGCGTCCTTGCGCCCGGCCTTCACCTCGCTGCCGCCACCGCCGCCACCGCCGCTAGGACGGGGTCGGCCGAAGGGAAGTCCGTCAGGCTTCAGCTGCGCCGCCCTCGCCTCCTCCTCCTCCTCCTGTAGCCGCGCCATTGCAAGGATTAAGGCGAAAGGGGGCGGGGGCGGGGAAAGCGAAGGGGGCTTTGCATGATTTTTTCGCCTTCCCCAGGCTCCAGAGGCTTTATAGGAGCCTGGGGAGGGCGAAAAGAGCCTCCCCCACCCCCCCGGAGGCTTCACGGAACGCTCGAACGCGGCGCCGGGGCCCGGCAGGCAGCGAACGAGTCGGAGCCTGCCGACTGGAGGAAGAGGGTGAGAGGAGGGTCCTGCGAATGGCGGCAGCAGCGGCGACAATAGTTGCAACTCGGCTGCCTGCCGCCTTTCCCCTCCTTTGTCTCCCAGCCGGGGCGGCCAGCCGGCAAGTTACGACTATTGTCGCCGCTGCTGCCCCCGTTCACAGGACCCGCCTCTCACCCTCTTCCTCCAGTCGGCAGGCTCCGACTCGTTCGCTGTCTGCCGGGCCCTGGCGCCGCGTTCGAGCCGGTGGGGGAAAGGAGGAGGAGAAGGAGGACAACAAAGCCCCCTTCGCTTTCCCCGCCCCCGCCCCCTTTCGCCTTAATCCTTGCGATGGCGCGGCTAGAGGAGGAGGAGGAGGAGGCGAGGGCGGCGTCCTAGCGGCGGTGGCAGTGGCAGCGATGTGAAGGCCGGGCGCAAGGACGCCGAGCCTGAGGCGCCGCGCAGTGGAGGCGATCCGGGCCCGGGCGATGGAAACGCACGTCTCGTGCCTGTTCAGGGACCGTCCCGAGGCTTCCCTGAAGCCTTCAGAGCGCTTAAAACGACCATCCGAGCAACCCGGAAGTCACTTCCGGGTTGCTCGGAAGTTGGTTTTAAGCGCTCCGAAGGCGTCAGGGAAGCCTCGGGACGTTCCCTGAAGCCTCCGGGGGGGCGGGGGAGGCTCTTTTCGCCCTCCCCAGGCTCCTATAAAGCCTCTGGAGCCTGGGGAAGGCGAAAAATAGCTTTTAAAAAGGTGAACTCAGCTGGCTAGCGCGCACGCGCGCTGGCCAGCTGACAGGGCAGCGCCTCGCGTGCCCTGACAAATGGCTCCGCGTGCCACTTGTGGCACGCGTGCCATAGGTTCGCCATCACGGCTCTAGTGTGTCTCTTTAGCCTGGTAGTCAGTGCTGTGAGCCTTTGTTTAGCAATCTCTCTGGCTTCAGTTAGGGTCAGAACCTTCTGTTTTTTTTTTCAGTAGCATGGCTTATCCTTAATCTTTACACCATTCTGTAGTAGCTCTACCAGCTGACTAACTTCTCTCCAAGTTGCCCTGATTTTAGTCTCCAATCTCATTTTCCAGGGGGATTATACTCTGCTATTCTTCTGGTTGTGTAACCAAACATCTCCCCAGGATTATAGCAACTGTAGCATATATCAGTTCATTGCATTGATTTACAGTGGTAGTAGAGATTGTTTTGAGGGTTCTACTAGCATCTTCAGGCTTTCTGATGGTACATTGCTGCTGAGCCCAGGTAATTGGTTTTGAGTGTTGATTGTAGCTAGTTTATTTATTGTTTTATGCCATATATCAGCTGCTGTCCTCTGTAATGGAGGGAGTGGCAGTGCTGTTCCAGCTTCAGCTGTTTGGCTGCATATCCAGTTGTTCTTCCACATCTTCTTGACTCTAGGATGTAATGTGTAGTTTGTCTATCTCCAGTGGTAAGAGCAGCTTCCTGTTTAATAGAAGATAATATTTGTAGCTTACAGTTGAATGGTGAGTCCTTGGTTGCTCTCTGATTGTTTTCTTGCAGTTGTCTCATTACCAAACTAGATAACATCAGTGCTAGTAGGGAGCAAGGTTTGCTCTCATTTTATATTTATAGGTAGTCCTCAACTTACAACCATTTGTTTAGTGACCATTTGAAGTTACAATGGCACTGAAAAAAGTGACTTCTTACATGTATGGTAGTTGCAGCATTCCCACATGGTCATGTGATTAAAATTCAGGCACTTGGCAACTAGCATGTATTTATGACAGTTGCACTGTCCTCTGGTCATGTGATCACCATTTGTGATCTTCCAGCAAGCAATAAATCAATGAGGGAAGCCAGGTTTGTTTAATGGCCACATGATTCACTTAACAACTACAGTGATTTGCTTAACTGTGGCAAAAAAAGATTATGAAATGGGTTGCAATTCACTTAGTGGAAATTTTGGTCTCAATTGTCATAAGTTGAGGACTGTCTGTAGTGGCTTGCCCTGTCAGTGTTGGTGGAAGTGTTTTGGTAGTTCCTTAATTGGGCTGTTGTTTACTGTTACCTTGTTTAGCAGTTCCTTGATTGGGTTATTGTTTGATTCTTGATTGTTGGTCTAATGGTAAGGAGGTATTTTGGTCTTTTTTGTTTTCTTTTTGGCATTTAATTGTCTTTTTTGAACGGTATGTTTGTTGTTTATTTCTATGTACTTGTTGATGGTCAATTTGGCTTAGTGCCGGGTTTCCAGGAATTCTTTAGCGGTTTTTGGACTTGGGTTGGTCTAGGATGCTCATAGTTTTCTAGTTAAAACTATATTTAAGTCTGTCCATGTGTTGTGACTGTAAAGAGTTTTCATCATGTCTTCTGACTGCTAGTTGGTGTTACTGCATGTGTTATGCTAGTCTTCTGCTTGTTTGTCCTACATAGTGCCTGTTGCATTCCTTAACACTGTATGTTGTAGATGACTTCCGTTTTTTGTTCTGGGGCTGCTGAGATTTTTGGTTGACTTGGGATGTTTTGGAGGGCTTTAATTGATTTCCATACTACTGTGATGCCATGCAGTTGTAATAGTCAGTTGGTGGTTTTTGAGAGGTTTTTAATATATGGCAGTGTTATCTTTTTTACAGCTTGCATTGGTTGTGCTATATTGAATTGAGTGGTCAGGTACAATTTGATAAAGTTAGGTGGATATCTATTTTGTTGAAAGGTGTTGTGTAGATGATCTATTTCTGTTTCAGATGTTCAGGGTTCCTGAAGTAGTGGAGCACCTGATTGGTATCGGTAGTTTTACTATAGACTTGTGTTTCTAATTTGCCATCACTGCCTCTGCTGATGAGGATATCCAAGAAGGGTAGTGTATTGTTGTTTTCTTCTTCCTTTGTGAATGTTTATTCCTTTGAAGATGATGTTGATGGTTTTGTGTTTGTTTTCTAGTTGGTTCTTCTATTATGACAAAGATGTTAACCGCACACCTGATCCATACTTTAGGTTGTATGTATGGGAGTGCTATTGATTTCAAGCATTGTATTATGGTCTTTGCTATTAGTCCTGAAAGTGGTGATCCCATGGATGTTCCTTTGATTTCTGGATATAGTTGTCCATTGAACTGGAAGTACATAGTTAGGCAAAGATTGATAAGATCCATGATTCTGGATATTTAAATCTTGATATATTTGGTTAGGTCTGTTGTGTTGTGTAGTGGTGCTCTTATGGATTCTTTGGATAATTCTGGGTCTATGGATGTAAAAAGTGCTGTGACATCAAGTGAGACGCTGATTTCATCTTTATCTATTGTCACATCTTTGATTCTTTGGAGACACGACATTTGCTTCCCTCTGTGAGGTGTCCAGACTTTTTTGTTAATTCTTTGGTGACGTTGTAGGTTGGGGTCCATGATAACGATACGTTTGGACGAAAAGATATATCTGGCTTGTGCATTTGTGGGCATCCATGGAAGCATTGGAGGACAGGTTCACTACTTTTCCTCTGCCACTGGTCATTGGTGATTTTATCTTCCTTGATGAGGTTGCTGAGTGTTCTCTTAATCCAGTTCTCTATAGTTTTTGCATTGGATTTGTGTTCTTTGTCTTCTACTAATTCTTTCACTTTTTGTATAAATTATGATCTGCCCATGATACCAATGGGTCAACCTTTGTCTGCTGGTAGGATGAAGAATAGTTTATTTTGGTAGTTGGTTTTTTTCTCATTTTCTGGTCTGTGATATGATGATTTGCCTGATTCTTTCTTGGGGCTCTATGGAAAACCATTTCTATTAACACTGACAAGGCAAGCCACTAGAATATAAAATGACAGCAAATCTCATTCCTTACTAGCACTAATGATGTTATCTAGTTTGGCAATAAAATGTCTGCAAGAAAACAATCTCAGAGAGCAGCAAGGAGCCCAGGGCTTCCTCTTCACTACATTGAAGAGTTGAGTAACTAGCTGCTTCTGAGTTAGTATGGATATGAGTCTTCTGTCCATAATTCCCTCATATGTTTCAAATATCCTCTACAATTAGGTTTACGGTTGTAGTAGTATTTCATCACTTCTGAGTTCTCTTGTCTCTTTCATGTATGGTTTGTTCCAGTAGTCCATTTATCGTTATTGTTCTAAGTTCCCCAGCATTTGATGTAGACCTTGTTAATTTGGCCGATGTCTAATTATAGTTCTTAGTCCATGTCACTCTCATATTTGAGTAGGCAGGTAAGCGTTAGGGAACCTTTGACCAAAGACCAGACAGGATTCAAAGGCATCACACTATGCATACCTTGGAGAGTATGATAACGCAGAGGTGGGTTCCTATCGATTCAGCCTGATTCGGCTGAACCGGTAGTAGCATGCTGTCCTGGGTCACAAAACCGGCAGCGACCCGGGTTGGACATGCCTCCAAACTGATTCCCTGGTCGCCGCTGTTGCCATCTTTTTTTTTTTGAGTTCTGCACATGTGCAGAGCAATTTTTATTGCACTGCGCATTCACACACAGAAATCCAGCACGCACAAGCAAAACGGCAGTAACACCGGCCAGAACCCAACCATGTGATAACCCATTTGCACTTCCTTGGCTCTATTCAACTTATTTACCAAATATAAAACAGATGTGAAACCGATTCTGGTCCTGCATTCATTTTGTTGTCTTTTGAAATATTTGTTTTGATAGTTGAAAATGACATGTATTATCTCTTTAAAAAGAGTTGAATGACTCTTTGTGAAACATGAGAATTTTCATAATTTGAACACTGTAGGAGGTAAAAGGAGTAGATTCAGGCAGAAATAAATTTTTCTATCTAATTATACCAGTCCCCCTCTCCAAAGCACACTTACTATTTTAAGTAAAGAAATATTTAGAGATATCAGAAATTAATTTAGAATATATCACACACTTTGTAAAAGAATGCTAATAGATAGCTTCTGTATCCAAGAAGTTTGGATGCCCATACAAACCAGTAATCTCTTAAAAAGTAGATTATGGAAGGCAAAAAAAAAATCTTTTTCCATGAATCTATGGAATCTTCCATAGATTGATAGTGTTTATAATTTAATATATTAATGAACAATCTCATAATTGTTTAAAACTGCAAATAAAACTATTTTATGGGGGATGATAAAATGTGAAACAAACTGTACTTTGTAGAAGAATCCCAAGTGTTACTTTGATTACAGAATACCAAGTGAGGTAATAATGAGTTCAGTTGTAAAATGGTATGAAGACGGGAGAAGGATGGCTTCAATTTTGCTTGCTTGCTTGCCTGCCGCTCATCTCCACTTGTGTGCCTCGGTTCCTAACAGGCCACGGGGTTAGGGACCTCTGCTCTAAACAGAGTAATTCTAATACAATGTGCAATACCATTTAGTTATTTTTATGCTATTTGTACAAAAATCGGGGGCTATAATAGATAGTTTATTAGCAGTATTGGTTAAATATGCTATAACATTAAAAACATACTAGGGACTTCCGGTTCCGGTGGCTACGGCGACGGGCAAGTCTTTGCCCGCTCCCGCTCTCCTGGTGGGCTTCCCCCGCTTCTGGGGGGGCACAGGACGCCCCAAAGAGGCGTCCTGCCAAGGTAGCGGCTCGCGGAGGGCCCTGGCATCGGCGGCGGCTGGTGGGGGCTCCTCCGCTTTGCTCTAGGCACCGGGGAGCAGTTTCGGAGGGCGCGCCTGCGTCTCGCCCCATATACATATCGGGCAGCGTGAAATTGAAGGAAGCAGCGGCGGTATGGTGAGATGCTTCCTTTCTCCATTCCCTTTTTGTTGAATTGATGGACTTTTCAGCAAGATTATAAGTTAAACTCTCAGAGCTTCGTTGGAGGTGCGGTTAGAGGGGGGGGATTTTACCCCCCCTTGGACAAGCGGCTTGAAAATTTTTTGCTTTTGCCCCTAGGAGGATGGAGGAGGGGGGAGAGCCAACTACTGATGCCTCACCCCTATAAAAGTGATTTTCACTGGACTTAGTTTTATAACTTGTTGATGACCTGAGAACTTTGTGAACTTTTGAAATTTTATTATGCCTCTGAGCCCAAAGCTGGCAGGGCAAGATGGCACACTTCCGTTGTCTTCATGAACTGTGAAACCTGACTCCACTTTTAAAACTCAGGCTTCCGGTCTTTGTCTCCGTACTACCCAGAGGAATCTCTTGTGGATTGCTATTTCCTGAACCTTCTGGAGAGGAAACCTTTTCTCAACGCTAGATTGACTAAAGAAACTCTCACTTGTTTGGATTTTCTGCCTCCTGGACTCATCTGCCTGCTCTACTTCTCCAGCTGTCCAGTCTCTACACTGACTGACTTCTCTGTTTTATAAACTATGTCTCCAAAAAGACCACCACCTGGAAAACCTGGCTTTGCTACTTCTGCACCGACATCTGCAACATCCAGCCCTGCCACACAGTCAAAGATTACAGAAATGATGCAACCTAAGAGCACAGAGGTGGATTTGCTGCAAATGCTTCAACAACTCATACAGGGCCAGGAAGAAATTAAGAAACAGCTAAAGGAAATGAAGGAAGAAATTAAAGAGAATCAAGTCCAAATTTATAAGAACTCGCAGAGACTGGACCTTGTGGAGGGTGGGGTGGTGGAGGCGAGGGGGTGGTGGAAGTTTTACAGAAGAGTAACAAAGAACTTGATATTCAACAAATGAAAACAGAGTTTGAGAAAATGTCCTTTTATCTTAGATTTCAAAATGTTATAGAAACAGATGGGGAAAATATAAGGGACATTATGACCAACATCTTAGCTGAATACATACACAAAGACAAACAACAGATGGAGTGGGAGATAGACCTGGCCTATAGAGTGAATTCAGCATATGCTAGGACACATAATGTACCCAGGGAGGTTCATATTAAATTCCTTAGGAAAAGCACAAGAGACGCAATTCTGGGTGTACAAAGGGGGCAAACATTGACATACCACGATAGGGAGATAACCATCTTGAAGCAGATCCCAAAAAAAATTAGGGAGAAAAGGAAAAGTTATTCGCAATTGGCGAATAAATTATACCAGAAAGGGGTGTGGTTTAGATGGTTGATGCCTGAAGGGATGTTGATATTCTGGGAGGAGACAAGAATTAGAATTAATACACCCATAGAGGCTCAGGCCTTTATGGAAAAAAATAAAGCAAACCTAGAAAAAGCAGAAGACTCTACAACGGTTATACAGGACACGGGAGGGGCCGGAGCTCTGCCAGCGGGGGGGGGGGGGGGTAGGGGCAATACCAAGAAAGCTCAGATCACAAAAATGAATAAGAAAACCACATTGCTATAAACATACCGAAAGTAATAGTGAAATTAAATTTAGAAAATATGTTATAATATATAAGTTGATTGAAAACTTTTATTCCTATTTGCTGATTTTACATGATTATGTTTTAATGTTTTATATCTAGATGTATACTATGAGTTTGGAGGGAGAGGGCGTCTGCCATACTTGCAACTGCCAAAATTTGTATATTATTCCACATACCCTTTTCCTAGTAAATGTTTTAAAAAAAACCAATAAAAATTTTTGGAAAAAAAAACAAAACATTAAAAACATACTAGAAAGGGTAATGAAAATAGAAACATATTTGTCCTTGGTATTATATTGGGAGTTTGTTTGGACTTGCAGAATGATGGTTTCCAAGAATTAGAGAAAGCGTCTCTTCTCTTAACCATTGTTTTATTTTTGTTCAGAACCAGGTTTTGTGTAAAAGTCCTGGATATGATAGCCTAGGGTTCTCCAATACATATGAAAGGGAAAGGGAACATCTTAAAAGCGGGAAAATAGTAATTTCTGAAGCCATAGGCAGAGGAACAGCTTGACTTCAAAATTTGTGGGAGCTTCATCACTGCAGGCTTTCAAGAAAAGATTGGACTGCCATTTGTCAGAAATGGTATAGGGTAGTGATGGCTAACCTATTAATTGTTGGGTGCCAAAAATGTGAGGGTGAGCACGCGATACCTTGCACTTAAAATGCAAAGCGTCCCCCATGTGCGTACACCCCCCCCCGTGCGCCACATTATGAACTTCCACTAGGCCTGTTGGGCCTGTTTTTCGCCCTCCCCAGGCTCTGGAGGCTTTCCTGAAGCCTGGGGAGGGTGAAAATGACCTCCCCCAGCCCCTGGAGGCCCTCCAGAAGCTGGAAACGGATCATTTCTGAACTTCTAGTTGGCCCCTTGGGCCTGTTTTTCACACACACCCAGGCTCCGGAGGCTTTCCTGCAGCTTGGGGAGGGCAAAAAAGCCTCCCCCGGCCCTCCGGAAGGCCAAAAATCAGCTGGCAGAGCTGATGGCTCATGTGCCGGCTGATATGGCTCCATGTGCCACCTGTGGCACGCGTGCCATAGGTTTGCCATCACAGATCTAGGGTCTCCTGCTTGGTGGGGGGTTGGACTAGGTCAGTGGTGGGCAACCTTTTTTTTCAACTGAGCCAAATCTCGCCAAAACCACGATTGAAATTTATTTTGAGAGCCACACTTTTAAAACCGAAAATACATAGGATGGTACACTGTTTTTAGTTTCAATAAACTCTGGCATTTGAAGCACGCAAGTCTTAAAGCTGTCAAGTTACAAGATCCTTGCATCCCTAACCCTTTAGGAAAAAAACCCCAAGGGGTCTTCAAACCTGACAGCTTGAAGACTTGTGGACTTCAACTCCCAGAATTCCTCCTCCAGTCATGTTGGCTCAGAAACTCTGCCATTGAAGCATGCAAGTCTTAAAGCTGTCAAGTTGCAAGACCCTTGCACCCCTAACCCTTTAGAAAAAAAAACCCAGGGTCTTCAAACCTGACAGCTTGAAGACTTATGGACTTCAACTCCCAGAATTCTGAGAATTGAAGTCCACCAAGGGCATCAATCATATTAGCCCAGGCAGGGATCTGCAAAATTGGCTCTTAAGACTGGTGGACTTCAACTCCCAGAATTCTGAGAATTGAAGTCCACCAGTCTTAAAACAGCAACTTTGCAGACCTCTGTGTTAGCCCAAAGCCTGGCACTGGGCGGGCCTTGCTCCCCCATTGGTGGAGCCCCAGGAAGCGAGGAGGGAGAAAAAGAGACGGAGGCAAGGAGCTTCCCCCCCCCCGCAAAAATCTTATCAGGGAGCCGGCGGGCAGTAGCAAATTAGCTGATCATGCGGCGTGATCGGCTAATTTGCTACTGCCTGCCCGGCTCCCCGGTTAGATTTTTGCTGGGAGGGGGCGGGGGGAAGCTCCTTAGCCTGCGTTTCTTTTTCTGCCTCCTCGCTTCTCGTCCCCGCCCGACTTCAGGATCCTCCCGAATCATTGTGGATCGAAAAGAAAAAAGGGAAAGAGGCGCTTGTTTTGAAGTGCCCGAGAGGAGGGAGGGGAGCGGGCGTTTCAAAACAAGCGCCCCTTTCCCTTTTTTCTTTTCGATCCGCAATGATTCGGGAGGATAATAATCCGGCACACAGAAGAGCCGCATTAAAATGTGTAAAGAGCCGCTTGTGGCTCGCGAGCCGCGGCTTGCCGACCACTGGACTAGGTGACCTACAAGGTACCTTCCAACTCTGCTAATCTGTTATTTTGAGTTTCCCAAAAACATTCAACTAACTAATCCTGAGTAGAGAATTCTAGTTTTTTTTATTAAATGCAGCAAATTAGTTTTTATGACATGATTTTTAATATACCTGCTATGTGCTACTGCTGTGTTTTTAATCACTTTACTGTATAAATGTTTCTGTTCATGACATTTAGATAATTTTATCAGGCACATAGACATTTTCCAATTATGTTTTCTAATACTTGAGCTTCCCCAAACCTTCAAAATCAATTAATAGTTGATATTTCTAGCTATTTCTTTTAAGTTCAAATGATCTGGAAAGCAGGTTGCTAAAGGTTAAAATTTATTTTTTATTTGTTTTTCAACTTAGATTTATAGATTTTTACACTATAGATAGTGTAGATGAATTTGATGACTCCAGATGACTGGAGAGGAGCAGAAGTTGTCTCTGTCTTCAAAAAAGGGGTAAAGGAAGATCCAGCAAGTATAACTGAACTGTCAGTCTGACATCGATACCTGTGAAGCTTCAAATCATAAGGAATCAACCTGTAAGCACCATAAAAACTATTTGTTAATAACACAGAACCCAGCACGGGTTTTTCAAGAGAAATCTTGCCAGTTTCAAAAATTCAGCAAAGTGTTTGAAAAAATATCTGATGACATACTGATGAGCAAGCTCCTGAAGTGTGGACTGGATGGAATGAGTGGGAAAATAACTGGCTCTGAAACAGTACTCAAAGAGTGCTTCTCAAAGGCCATCACCGAGAGATACTAATTGGCATACTGCAAGGTGCAGTTCTTGGTCCTCTGTTGTTAAATATTTTCATTAAGAGGCAGAGAGAATACTTTTCAGATTTGCAGAAGATCTAATTTTGGAAGAATAGCCAATATCCTAAATGTATTTCAAAACGATCTTGATAATTTTGCAAGTAACAATGAAATTTAAGATACAGGTGCAAAATTTGCTTAAGGATAAAAAAATCAAATGCTCAGGTATAAGCAGGGGAAGCCTGACTTGACAATTGTACCGGTGAAAGCTTTAATTAAAACCAGCAGTGTGATTGGCTCCAAGGAAATAAAGTTGTTGCTGTTATAATTATTAAATTTTGAGGCCACCTGATTCCAGAACAAGACTGGGCAGCTTGCATTTAAAACCAGAAATCAATAGCCATAAAGCAGTCCATATACCATAAAATATGGTTCACAGTAACTCCAGAGCCACCCTATCCCACAATCTGTTAGCTCCTATCTCAAATATTGTATTTTATTCTTTATATGTGATGTTAAAAAAGATTCAGAGAACTTGAAACAAGTTTATAGAAGGGCAGTGAAGATTATCAAGTGACTAGAAATTAAATGTGAAATGAGATTGAATGAGCTGAGAGAGTGTGCGCCTTCAAAAAGATAGGGGATAGGATATTCTTCAAATAGCTTAAAAGATGTCACAGAAAAATAATGCACAACACACAGAAATTAAGTTACAGGAAAATAGATTCTGACTGAATATTAGGAAAAGTTTTGTAGCAGTAATAATTTGATACTAGCTATCCAGCTGAGTGATCTAAGCCATACATTAAAACCTCTGCCTTTAATTTAGGATGAGGTGTTTTAATTTGAATTCTTGTACCAACAAGAGTTTGAACTTGTTGGCCTAAATGGCTCCTTCCAGTACTAGAATTCTATGATTCTAATGAATGAAGGAAATTATATGTGTCCCAGGATAATGTTGCAGGATCCAATCTGAGTCGGTGACCGTGCCCAGAGATTTAGTCGCTTTCGGACTCACGCTGGAGTCCATCCTCAGAGAACAACTCTCTACCAAAAACTGTGCTTTGGGCTATTTTATGTGTTGTATTTATGTGGTGCCTGGTTGTGTGTGGCTTTTTAGTTGTTGATTGGATGTTGATGGCTGACATTTATGTATTAGGCTATTGTTTCCTTGTGCTGCCAAGTCTTTGGCTCCTAAGTACCTGATAAGCTGGTGGTAAATCTATGATTCTAAATTTAAACATCTTTGGGCAGTACTTTTGTGTCAATTTAAATATTAAAAGTAGTGACCAGAGAATTTCAGTGGTGTCCTTGAATTAATATAAAAAGTTATCTAGAGTTTGGACTGAATGTTTATTGATGTTCAAGGTAGTAAAATTCAAAGCTCTAAAACGTATCTTCTGACTGGGTAAAAGTGTTTCAGAATGGCAAATAGAGTTTAATATGAGCAAGTGTAAAACAGTGTATGTTTGCACAAAATAGGCAAGCTTTAATCATACATTAGTAGGATCTGAATTTACTTTCTGCCTCATATTTTATAGCTCAGCATGACATATGTAATGCTTTCTTCTCCTATTAATCTCCATAATAATCCCGTGAAGAAGTCTGGCTAAAATAGAATAACTATCCCAAAGCCACCCAGCCAACTCTGGTATGGACAACATTATCATTTCTCTGGAATTCTGCCCTTACAAATGAGCATATCCATATCATCTGATTTCAGCTTCAAAGTATTATCTATTATGCAATTTAATATTTATTTATTCAAAGGAGATAGAACATTTCCTGAAAATGTTATCAGCACAGTGATAATCACCTCCCCTAGTGTTATAATAATGGTAGCCAATATATATCTTTTATAAAGGGAAATTAGACAAGTTTATCAGGCTATCCATATTCCTTTAATATTGATGACTCTTTACTCCCTTATAAACATATCCAGAATATGTTAAGTTTTTGGAAAGTGTGCATTAATACTTTCACTGCTTTTCTGTCTCTAGTTAAGAATTAAATAGAGCTTTTCAGTGAGCTCTTCTTTTTAAACATTTCTTTTTGTTTTACTGTCAAAAAATGTAAATGACAGGCTTGATCTTTGAAGGAAAAAGTTACTTCCACAATTATAACTTGTACATCACTAAAAGCAACACAAAGAAAGCTGGATCAAGATACAGTCCTTATTGTTTTGTCTTCTCGCAAAGATGCTTCTTCAAGAGGCAACTGGACTTTCTGGTTCTTTTCTTTGAAGACGTTGACGATGTGTTGATGTGAGAATCTAAGTATGGGTATTGACTCCGCCTTCTTCCCTTTTTTCTGTATCATCAGGGTCACCTGTGTACTGATGACACAGATAAACTTCCAAGTGGCCTTAACAACTTGCTAAAAGAATGCAAATGACCACATGTCTGCAAGGAATATCAATCCTTCCTTACCCCACCATCCAGTCAGAACTGAAAAGCTTCTTGGATGACAAGTGAAATGTCTTCAAAGAAAAAAAAACAGAAAGTCCAGTTGCCTCTTGAAAAAGCATCTTTGGGAGAACCATAATCTGGATAACTGAGAATATCCATAGACATGTTTTGTCTTCTCTTTCATTTTTAAACTGTAATGAATATAAATATGCAATGAATATAAATATGTAAACATCAAAATCTCTCTATTCTTACAGCTTGGCTGAAGAAGAAATAAAAACAGAGCAGGACGTAGTGGAAGGGATGGATATCTCCACTCGATCCAAAGGTGTGTAAAAACATATTCTAAGCATAAATTTTTGCCTGGTACTAAGGATAAAAAACAGTTTTGTGCCTGCTTCTTACAACCATTCAGCTAATAATTCTTTTATTCCTTGAGGCTTTTGATGCCAATAAAAAACTATGAGTACTGCTTAACATCGATATATTTAGATACATTTTTCCTTTGCTTATGTACATAATTGTCTAAATATGTAATTAACTTATTTTGTATTTTATTTTACTGAAATTTAATAAGGCAAATTTGAAGAACCGTGATAGCACAGTGGTTAGAATGCAGTATTATAGTTAACACTGCCCATAGCCCGGAGTTCAATCCTGACTGGCTCAAGGTTGACTTAGATCCATCCTTCTGAGGTCAGTAAATTGAGGACCCAGATTGTTGGGGACTATATGCTGACATTTATAAACTGCTCAGAGAGCACGGTAAAGCACTATGGAGTGGTATATAAGTCTTAAGTCCTAGTGCTATTGCTATTGCTCTGTTTTTCAAAGCTTTATTTTGCCTTTCCTTATATTGATTTCCTGAAACACACTGTCCCTTAAGCCATATTTGACTAGATCCATGCCATTAACTATGGTTCACAAATATAGTAATATATACTATATATTACTATATATAGTATAGTAATGGGGGGGGGGAGGCCATTTTCGCCCTACCCAGGCTCCTAGAAAGCCTTTGGAGCTTGGGAAAGGCGAAAAATGGACCTACTGGGTCCACCGGAAGTCTGAAAATGGGGTGTTTCTGGCCTCAGTGGGGTGGAGGGGGCAGTTTTCACCCTCCCCAGTCTCCAAGAAAGGGGGGGCATGCATGGATGCATAGGGGCACAGCACAAGGGGGCATTAAATTATGGGGGTAGGTGCGCGCGATGGCATGTGCTTTTAACACCTGAGGCAAAAAAGGTACACTGGTCTAGTCCATACACTGTGCTGATGTTTCCACACACAATGCTGGCCCCTAGATTTTACCATTCAGTCTATATTTTCCTGCTTGCATCTTACACCTTGCCACTATATATTAGATTCCTTTGAGTATTCCCTGCATAATCTGCACCTCACGTCCTGTCTGTTTTTTGGTAGATCCCTGTTTTATGGATCTGGAGCTTACTGCCCGGTCTTGTGATGCTATAATCAAGTGTTGTCTTTTTTTCCAAGGGCTTTTCAGCTACTGGTAGACTTTTCAGTGTTAACCTCCTCAGTGACCTGCAAAGTTACGTCCTCTGCAGGATTTTGCCTGGCCATGCCACTTCCTCTTCTTGACATTCCTCCCATGTCTACTGCTGCCTCAGACATTCTCATTTTGGTGCCATCTTACTGATATACTCCTGGATGCTCTGGATTTCATCCCAGTAGTTTTGACACTCACCAGACCCCTCCTGCACACCTTTCTGGCTGGTGTCCATTCTTTGAGTGTTGGACTTGGGATGGAAGCCTCGGTGCATTGTGAGGAACTTCAGGATCTTAAAATCAGTAGGCTTCATGTCCTGCTTTTGGTCAGCTCAAGTTATTTTTATAGCCATTGGTCTAACTACCTTAGTGAGGAAAGATAAAATGATAATTCAGTTATCAGAATCATTAAAAATAAATATCTTCCTCTTCCCCCAAATATAGCTTGCTTGAATTTGGTAGACTCTTGGAGGTTTGGGCTTTGGTGTCATTTGTTTTTCCTTGTGGTCGTTATACAGCATTATTTTTAGCCCTTTGTGGAGTCTTTAGGATGCATTTAAAAATGTAAAAAAGACTTTGCTGGTTAAGTTAGTAATCTTATGAGTGTGTGTGTGTGTGTATGTGTGTGTGTGTATTTACTCTCTCTTCATGCTATTGTGCACATTTGATATAAGCCATGATGCACTTTGCTGCAGGAGCATGCTTGAACTTAATTGGGGTGGGGTGGGGTGTGTTTTGGTCTGTTTGCTGCAGTTTTTTTGCACTTCAAATGTAAAGAGTTACTTTTCCAGTAGAGTGGAGGGAGGGGTCACAGAAGGGTTATTACAGCCTGATTGGTCCATTTGACTGAGAGAAAACTTCTTAACCTTCGGCTTCTCCCGTTGGTTCCCAGTTTCCTCTCAGTCGGTCCAAGACTCAGGTTTGGTTCCTAGTAGGAGTGTTTTATGGTTTTCTAGTTAGTCAGTAGCATGATAATTGATCTTTGTAAATTTAGAATTTTTAATTTGATTACTTTAAAAATTTTTTTGTAGTGGGTCTGCCTTGCAGGGCTGTTGTTCGCTGCCCTCAGAAGGCTGGGAGACTCAGTAGGGGGGGCGCTGGCTTCCTTCCCCCGTCTCGAGGGTCGCTCCGGACTGATGCCTGGTGTCTCGGGCGTGCCGGGCGACCCTGCGTTCTCTGCACATGTTTTAAGAGAAAGTCGCAGCGCGCCGGGGCTTTTCAGCGCGAAAGCGACAGATCGGCTTCAGATTTGAATTGCTTGCAGTCCGGGGCCGGTTACAGCCCGTGGCGGCGGCACGGGGCCGTTTTTTCTTGAATTTGGAGATCTCCTGGTGATTTAGGAGCTCCAGCGACTTTCTTGGGTGCCGTTGGGGGCGGCGAGCGTGCAAGCGGCCGCCCGCAGGCAGAGGAAGCTAAGGGCGAGGTCGGTGGCCATTTTTAGGCACACTTTTGCCAGGGACCGCCCAAAGAAGCCGGCAGCCATTTTGGATCACGTGTCTGGGCATTGCAGCACGGAGAGGCTGGATATAACGTGGCCGTGCAGTTTGTAGTTTTACCGGAGGCCCGGAGCAGGCGATTCCCACCAGCTGAAGGGCTGTTTCTACTTCGAAATTCATTTGGTGCACGTGAGAGGGGCGATGGCTGATAGAACAGAGGCCCAGCAGGCCGCGCCGTCTCAGGCAGGCGATGATAAGGCTGAACCCACTCCCCCTGTTAGGCCTCGGGCTTCTAGGCCTTCGGCAGAGGACAGACCTTCCAGAGCTCTGAAAAGGGATGAGCTCAGGCGATCCAGGGCTATAGAGAAGGTCATCGAAAGAGCTGAGAAAAGACAGGCCCGGGATCCTGGGCCTAGATCCAGATCTCCACGCCCTGTGGCTTCCTGCCCTTCCCCACCTGTGGCCAGGGGGTTCAGCCCTTCTTCTTCTTCCTCTGCTTCCTCATGCAGATCTGATAGGAGTCAGCAGCGGGGGGGCCCTCGCTTTCCTTCTGTTTCCCTGGGGACTAGAGAGGCAGATAGGGGGGACCCGTTGGAAGGTACCTCTGCAGGTCCCGTTAGGGGTAGGAGATCCAGCAGGGCCTATGTGGCACCAGACTATGATTCAGGAGGTGATGAGGAGGATCTAGAACACCTCCCTGAGAATCTCAAAAGGCTTATTTCTGCAGCCATTTCTAGGGGCATTTCTCAAAGGGACAGGCCCTACCACCACAGTCGAGTTACTCCCTTTAGTAGGTCCAGATCTAGGGCTTCTTCTCCTTCCCTCATGAGTGAGGTCTTCTCTAGGGGGGAGGCACGGAGGGATGATTGGGGGTTCTCTGAGGAGGAGGATGCGGCTCCTGAGCCGCCTCGTTCTTCCAACCTTTTCCTCCAGGCCATGTTTAAACCATTACTTAAGAAGGCTAGGAGGACCACCAAGGTGGGCACGGGGGACCCCACGGTCCCACCGCCCACGGATCCAGACATGGTCATGTTCTCAGCGACGGCCACCAATAAGGAGGAGATTCCTGCTCCTCCTCTTTTCTTAGAGGTGGCTACTAGCCAATGGGCCCGTCCTTCTAACTTTCCCCCCCCAGGCAGCAACGACCGTCGCGCCTACAACATGGAAAAGTCCTTTGTGCAGGCTATTCAGCTTCCAGTTATAGATCAGCCCATAGCAGCTCTAGTCTCCTCTTCCCCAGTGGTCTCGGGGGACGCGGCAGACAAACTTAAGCCAGAGGACAAGAGGGCGGAGCTCACTTTACGTAAGAATTATAAGGCCTCAGCATGGGCGGTGCGGGCGGCGGCTGCCGCCTCGTACTTCAACCGCACAACGGTCATGTGGCTCCGCCAGCTTCAGGATCGCATTCCGATCCAAGATGAGCGGGTACACCAGGATTTAGCTAAAATTATGGCAGCGTGTCAGTATTCGGCTGATGCGACACTAGACGCTGTTAGATTTGGTTCTAGTGCCTTGGCCACCTCTGTGGCCTCCCGTCGGCTCCTGTGGCTCAGGAACTGGCAGATGGACTATAAAGCCAAGTGGGACCTGGTGGCTGCCCCCTTTGCAGGTCCAAATTTGTTCGGGGCCTCCTTAGACCCGATTTTGGTGGAGAACAAAGATAAAAAGAAGGTTATGCCTACATCCACCAAGAAGGCGGAGTCCCGTAGTCACCCCTATCGCAGGACCCAGTTCAAATCCTATGACAGGGATCAGGATCAGCGTTACCAACCATACAGGCAGGACAGGCAGTTCAATAGGCAGAACTTTCAAGATCGTTCTAGGTATCAGCCGCAGTCCAAGCGGCCCTTTCGAGGGGGGGGCGGCCGTCCCTTCCGCAGGGGGAAATGACTCGAACCCGAGTCATCCCATCGGAGGCCGCCTGGCACTGTATGCGGACAAGTGGGATCAGATCACATCGGACGGTTGGGTCAGGGCGACCGTTCGCCACGGCCTAAGGTTAGAGTTCCTCTCCAAACCCCCGAGTTTTTTCAAGGTCTTCCCCCCGGCTCGAGACCCGGGACGCCGTCGTCTCATGGTCCTCGCTGTCGCCCATCTCCTAGACATCAGGGCGGTGGAGGTAGTTCCGGGGCCGGAGAGGGGTCAGGGCTACTACTCACATCTGTTCGTAGTCCCAAAATCCTCGGGGGGTTGGAGGGCAATCCTCAACCTGAAACGTCTCAACCGCTACCTAGTCTACAGGCGGTTCAAGATGGCGTCCCTGAAATCAATCCTGCAGGGCATTCGGAAGGGGGATTACATGGCTTCGGTAGACTTGACAGAGGCCTATCTCCACATCCCCATTCTCCAGTCTCACCAGCGCTATCTCAGGTTTTCCCACCAGGGCAGGCATTACCAGTACCGGGCCCTCCCGTTTGGTCTGGCCTCAGCGCCGCGGACGTTCACCAAGCTCCTGGCAGCACTGGCGGCTTACCTACGTTCCATCCCGGTGAGACTTCAGTGCTACTTGGACGACGTCCTGGTCCAGGCGGAGTCCCTCCCCAGAGCCACGTCGGATCTTCGGCTGACGATCCGTTGGCTTCAGGAGTTAGGGTTTTCAGTGAACTTTCCCAAGAGCCACCTGTCCCCGTCCAAACAGATCCTCCACTTAGGGACAGTGATAAACTCCGAGTCAGGGAGGGTTCGCCTATCCCCAGACCGCTTGACCAGCCTACGTCAACTGGTCTCCTCCGTAAGAAAAAGAAGGTCTGTTTCCATCCTGACCTTGTCTCAACTTCTGGGGAAGATGGTCTCTTGTATAGGGATAGTGCCCTGGGCCCGGCTCCATCTGCGACCTCTCCAGTGGGCGTTGATTCCAGTCCAGAGAAGGATGATGAGCAACTCCTTGCGGCCAGTTCCTCTACCAGCGGAGGTGAGGCTCTCTCTTCAGTGGTGGATGTCCCCAGCGCTGCTACAGGGGGCTTGCTTTTGGGAGCCCGAGAGAGTCACCGTGACGACGGATGCCAGCCTCTTCGGCTGGGGGGCCGTGATGGACTCCGACATGACCCAGGGACGTTGGTCTGCCTCGGATCTCCGCCACAACATCAATTGGCTGGAGCTGAAGGCCGTGAGACTTGCCCTCAGGACTTTTCGTCATCACCTGCGGGGGCGCCATGTCCTCCTGCTCACGGACAATGTGGCGACAAAGGCCCATGTCAATCGCCAGGGGGGCACTCACTCCCGTTCCCTTTGGTGAGAGGCGCAGGCGTTGGGCTTGTGGGCAGAGAGACACTTAGCTTCGATAGTAGCGGAGCACATCTCGGGGGTGTCCAATCTTCAGGCGGATTGGCTGAGTCGCACGACCCTAGACGACGGCGAGTGGCAACTGGGGTCGGAGTTGTTTCTGAAGATATGCATCAGATTCGGCACACCCCTGGTGGACCTGTTCGCCTCCCCCGACAACGCCCAGCTGCCGCGGTTCTTCACCCATTTCCAGTCTCCGTCAGCGGAAGGAGCGGATGCTCTCAGGAGCCGGTGGCCCCCGGGCCTTCTTTATGCCTTTCCTCCCCTTCTCCTCGTTCCCCGTACGATAAGGAAGGTAGTCACAGAGAGGGCTCTCGTTATCCTGTTAGCCCCGTACTGGCCGAGGAGACCCTGGTTCGCGGACCTGGTCCAGCTGTCGGTAGCAGACCCCTGGAGGATTCCCCCAGGGGAGGTCGTTCTGAGTCAGGGGGCTTTGCATCACCCAGGGCCTCAGTGGCTTCATCTGACCGCCTGGCTATTGAACGGGGGATCCTGAGGGGGAGGAGACTATCGTCGGGAGTTATAGCCACCTTAGAGGCGTCCAGGAGACCGTCCACGGTTAGGATTTACAATGCCACTTGGAGGGCGTTTGCAAAGTGGTGTATTCCGTTGGGGTTGGATCCCTCTAGGGCTACCGTCCCGGACGTATTGGAGTTCCTTCAGAAGGGGTTAGAGGACGGTCTGTCGCATAATACGCTCCGGCGACAGGTGGTGGCTTTGGCCACCATTCTGGGGGGGGAGGGTTCCCCCACCCTTTCTCGTTCTCCCTTGATTAAGCGTTTTCTTAAAGGGGCGGCTAACATCCGCCCGCCTCCGGTTCATAGATTCCCGACCTGGGACCTCACTCTGGTCCTCAAGGCTCTGACAGGCTCCCCGTTCGAACCACTTAGGACGGTGCACATGCGCCTTCTCACCCTTAAGGTGGTGTTTTTAGTGGCCATTACATCGGCCAGGCGCATTTCAGAATTGGGGGCTCTTTCTTCTCGCAGTGATCTGTGTATAATCCACCAGGACAGGGTTGTCCTGCGTTTGGATCCTTTGTTTATTCCGAAGGTGAATTCTCAATTTCACAGGGCCCAAGAGGTTGTGCTTCCAAATTTTTGTCCCAATCCTGCAAGGGAGCAGGAGTTCGTGTGGCACAGGCTGGACGTCCGCCGCGCCGTCCGCATATAACTGAAACGGACGGAGGGCGTTAGGAGGACCGAGGCGTTGTTCGTCTCTTTTCAGCCGGGCTCGTTGGGACGTAAGGTGTCCTCTTCCACTATCGGGAGATGGATTAGGTTGGCCATAGTTGAGGCCTACAGTGCTTCCGGGAAAACTCCCCCGTCAGGAATCACTGCCCACTCCACCCGCAGTGCCGCTACCACTGCGGCCTGGGCTACCAGAGCACCCTTCGAGGATATTTGCAGGGCGGCCACTTGGGCCTCTCCTACGCCTTTCATTAGGCACTACCGTTTGGATGCGTATGCCTCGGCTGAGGCATCTTTTGGGCGGCGGGTCCTCCAGAGGGTGGTGGCCGATCCTTCACCTGGGACCCAGTCTACCCGCCCGGGGACGTAGCTTGGGTATGTCCCTTCTGTGACCCCTCCCTCCACTCTACTGGAAAAAGAACGTTGGTCTTACCTGAACGTTTTTTTCGGTTGAGTGGAGGGAGGGGTCACATTCCCGCCCTAGTTAGATAGACAAGGTCCGGGAGGTGTAGGATCGGGTGGCCCCGGGGGGGCTTTCCCTTGTCTTTGTTTGTTGTTACAGATGCATGCAACGACATCACGGAAACTGGGAACCAATGGGAGAAGCCGAAGGTTAAGAAGTTTTCTCTCAGTCAAATGGACCAATCAGGCTGTAATAACCCTTCTGTGACCCCTCCCTCCACTCAACCGAAAAAAACGTTCAGGTAAGACCAACATTCTTTTTCTGATCTTGGCTGTGTGTACGGCTCATGAATAATTTTTGTTCTGTGCTATATACTGTGTACTATAAATAATGTAAGGTAATTTCATTCAAGATGTCAATGCTGACAGCCAGGCAGAGAGAGGTGTTTTTGGTGTGTTTCCAAAGTTTTTCTTTCCTTTTGCTAATTGATTCCTCTACACAAAACAGAAAGAAACTGCTATTCTTCTTTTTTTTACTTGTTGGTAGAAACCAGCCATGGTAGAAGGAATGTAATCTGTAGTTGAATCTTTACACATGTAAAGAGATAATCCATGTTCCTGACCATCTGCAAGATTAGATGGACAACAAGCAAATCAGGAACTGAACTTTTGTTTTAAAACATAGTTATAGGAAGCCCCTAGTAACTAACTGTAATTAATTTTATATATTCTGCCATGGAAGAGGCAATTAATTGAACAGGTTGTGTCTTGTGTGCCAGATGAATGCAGTTTAAGTCTCTTCATAATCCTTTCAATTAAGATACTACCCAGAGCAAATTATTATTTTTAGTTGAAAGAAAACTAAGGGGAAGTCTGCCACATCTTTAATTATTAGCCACATTATTTCATTTATTTGGAATGGTTGTAACCTTTCATATGTGGGATTTTGTTTTGTCTCAAAGGTGCTGGTCCAGGATATGGACTTGAATTCCCAGAGCACATTATTCTGTTCTGTTGGGAAAAAAATATGTATTATGAAAAATACATATTATTCATTTTATGTATTTTGATTACTGTATTTATTTACATTGCTCCAGATGTTACTAACATAATAAGATGTTAGGAAATATTGTGGTTTAAAAACACACAAACTAAAGAAATCCAGTCATTGTTTTTTTTCTTATGGGAAAGGATTTGGAGCTTGTTGTTCCGGTTCCACAAGAGGCCAGGAGGTCTAATTGTTTACAGTTTTAAAATTGGGCAAAGAGTAAGGATTTGCATGTAGTGATTTCTCCTTGTATACTTCTACACTCTGTATTTGACTATTTTTGCAAGTTCCTAAATTTACAGATGAAGATTATGTAAGACGGTCATTAATTTCTGTTCATAGTAATAGAACTAATAGTCTCTGGTAATGTAGGAATAATAATTTAAAATGGAATATTATTGAGGAGTATTTTGAGGAAACAATCTAAATCAAGAATTATTACATTGGACAGTATCAAAATTCCAACCTAATAATTTACCTGCATTAAAACAGTTTCATGAAGTCACTGTGTTTTGTTTAGTATTTTTAGTCTGAATTAAACTGAATTAAGTTATTTTAGTCATGTGAACCTGCCCTTAGCTATTCAATTAAAATAGAAACTGTTAGGTGTTTTGGTACTTTTATATATATCATGTTTATAGTTAAACGAGGAATGTGCCTGATTTTGCTTCTGACTCCTCCCCAATTGCTATGGTGATTCACATAAGGCACGGTGTCAAACTCACTGTGTCATGTTGCCGTCTCACGTTGTTTCGCAACTGTTTTCCCATTAGCGGAGCTGGGTTAGGCATGGCCTGTGCATGATGCATCCGGCCCGCGGGCCACCAGTTTTGACACCCCTGACCTAAGGTTTTCTCTATCATCCACACTCAGCAGGTACATCTTCCTGATCTCAGTTAACCAATGAATGTAGCTTTAAACCAACCTATTTCACAGCATGTCTACATTCTCTGTTTAATTTTTGACTGTACATTTCATGTATCTTGAATTTAGGCTTTTATTATGATTAGCTGGTAAGCCATATTAGTTGGGGAAGGAGTCAGCAGATATAGCTTGATATATTTTATGATTAACAAACAGAAAGATATGATGTGAATTGATGTGATAACTGACATACACACACTACTGAAAAATGTGCATGTGAATATGAAAATTAATTTAAGATTTCTGGGCTGGCTTAATATTGCAGTAGAACTTCTGTAGAATAAAGCATTTTAGTTTTGCCACTGATATGAAAGCAAGAAACTCGCTGCAAGAAACTTGCTTTTATATCAGTGACAAAACTAAAATGCTTTTTTTTAAAAAAGTTGTGCAAGTGTAATAATATCCTATGATTTTTTCAGTGTTGTAATTCTTTAATCCTTTTTAAAAAGATCCTGGCTCTGCTGAACGTACAGCTCAAAAAAGGAAGTTTCCAAGTCCACCACACTCTTCTAATGGTCATTCCCCTGAAGATTCATCAACAAGCCCAATTAAAAAGAAAAAGAAACCTGGCTTATTGAACAGCAATAATAAAGAACAGGTAATAGAAGTCGTGGCTATGAAGCAATGTTGCATGTTGTAAATGAAATTGTGATAGTATCTAAATGCTCTAGTTTGTCTGATTATAGCAAATGTTCTTTGACAGTCATGTTTATTGCTGCTTGATTTCTAACTTCGTTCAACTAAGATTTTTTTTGGTGTAAAAATAAGTAAATTCTTGATGAAGCAACTTCTGATAGTAAACAATACATATATATTTATACACAAACATACATACATACATGCATACATACATACATATATACATATATACAGATAGATGTAATAGATACACATACACAGATGGCCCATTTTTGGCTGGCAGAGTGCTACTGAAGGCTTGGGAGGCCGAAAACGGGCCAAACGGGATCCCGTTTTTGGCCCGCAGAGTGCTTGCAGGAGTTCACAGAGATTGAAAACAGGTTGCTACAGGAGGCGCTTGTCCCATCTCTTCCCTGCCACCCCACCCCACCCCCACGACACTGCTGGTCTAAGTGCTATTGCTGCTATTTATTCTGAATATCACTTGCTTTGATGTATTAAAAATAACATCCATTTTGGACTAGTAGCTGCACACAGGGTCTTTTTTGCCCCTCTGATTCCCATCATAAGTCAGTAAATCAAAAACAGTTTCAGTATTTAGCAGAAAGCCAGATTCAAAAAATAGTAAAGCAAGCACAAGGCTCCAACCTCTTTTGGGCAACCCAAAAATAATAAGCCCTCCCCTTTAATAAGCCCAAAGCCATATTTCGTAGGTCAAAAAATATAAGACCCTGTTGTATTTTCAGGGAAACACGGTAGTAGAAAATGGAATTTTCAGAATAATGGAATCGAATTTCCATAGTAATAACTGTATTGCATTGATAAAAGTTGATTTATAAAAATCGGGTGTATTAAGCAATGTTTCTGTGTACAGTAATATATTCACCACTGATGGTTAGTTATTAGAAGTGTTTGTTTTCTACCACTTCAATTGCTGTGTCATAAAACAAGGTTGATGAATGGGGAGTCCTTTAACTCTTGATGAACTCCAGTTTTCATAAATCCTATCCACTATTGTCAATAGCAAGATATGAAGAGATTTAGTCCAAAAACATGTTATACATAAATTACGTATAAATTACTAATATAAATGTCATATGAATATTGTAATTGTTATATATTGTTCATGATTTAGCCATGATGCTTGCTAAAGCTTGTTAAGATGCTTATTTATTTGACTTTCAGACTGTCTCAGTTGCCATAGAAACCCTAAGCAACAGACAGCAATGCAATAAAGGTTTATGTACAATGTGTACAATCATCATGGCACAATCCAACCACAATAAAAATAAATACATTAGAATTAAGCAGCAGTTAAAATTATATAAAAGGAACAAAATTAGTATATACTATGAAAAATCTATAATCAAAATGAAAATACTATACAATTATAAAATCTTAAAATCTATCTGCCATCTAACTTTATTAATAAGATTTAAAAACAGCCTTACTGCCATTTTCAGCATCAGCTCTTGGCCACCACCACTAATCAGACTGCTTCACTGAATAAATTGGATTTTCAAATCCTCCTTAAAAGCATTAAAATTAAGTTAATAGAAATTAAAACAGTCTGGCAATAACAGTAAAAACATTAGCCCACATTATGGTTAATACAGCAGTTTTGCAATTTATAAGACAATAGAATAGAATAGAATGTAGATTTTTAAATTAAACTCCATTCAAGATGTTTACATTTTTGCAATCCAATCAACTAAGGATATTGTTTTAATCTGAATTAGTGAATGAAGCTGTTCTGAAATAGTATACGTTACTTGTTATAGTAGAACTAATATTAAAAGGGATCCTTGGACAAAACAGCTGGACTAGTTGGGTGCCCTAGTAGAAAAATTGAGCAACATTGTTGGAACATCTATAATGTTTTTAAAGCTGTGGATCAACAAATAAAGTTATGGGACCAGATGGACTGGAGGGCTAGAACTTAATCTAGCCTATACAGAACTATACAGACACCTAACTTCAGAGGACAGAGTGTGTTTGATACATTATGCATCACTTCTTGAGAACACGCATCTGCATCTTTTCCAAGGTTTTGTGGCTGGCCTCCATAACTTTGTATACAATGCCTGGAAAAATGTACATTTGTCTTAAGATATTTCCAACAGGTGGTACTTGCACTTTCATTCATGCACCAAAAGATATTGTTTTTCAAATCCAAATCTCTGCACAGGTCGACTGTTATTTCTTTGATGTGTTCTCAGGAAATCTGTAAAATATCCCAATGCTGAGAAATGCAAAATGTTCCTTCCCCTGCCTGCTGTCATGCCCTAGATGTACTAGTGATGCTGTTTCTGCTAGGGAACATGCACTAGTGTCTCCACCATGAAATCTGTTACAGTGATGCTCTGCCCATCTGATTTTGTATGTGGATCCATATATAGTGAGGTACAGATACAGCCAAAAGTATTAGTGCCCCTCAACTTTTTCCCAAAGTAGTGCCACATGAACTAAAGAATGGTAGATGCTGTTGGTTTCAATTTCTTTCACAGCAAATTAGGATTTTCTGGAGAAAAGTTGGGAATATCAACTTTACATTTGGAAATTGAACATCTCTTAGTTCTCTACTTGATTGTGTACCATTAAATTGCTATTGATTTTTAGTGACTCCATAGGTTCCAGAACAATCTGTCCCCAATTTGACTCTTCAGGTCCTTCCAACAGTGCATCCATTGTTACTGTCATCGAATCCCATCCACCATGCTGCTGTTCATTGTCCTCTTCTCCTGCCTTTGTTTATGTATTAGACTTGTATGCTACCCATCTGGCCAAAGGTGATTCCTTCCTTTCACCCTTCCCAGCGTTATAGACTTCTCAAAGCAGCTGGGTGTTTTCATATGTGCTGAAATATGGTGATTTAGTTCTTCATAGTACACTGTTACTGATATCTTTTTAAAAGAGTTCCATGGAATAAAAAGCATATAATAATTACAACTTGTAGTATAAAGTTGAAATCTACCATGGAAAGTCTCCATTGTGCACTAATGTTGGGTATTAAATTAAATTCAATCATTAAAATCTAAGGACAAATGGGGAGAGCAGGGGTGGAGTGGGGGGAAGTGGGATTTTATTCCCCCAGAGATTAGACTTGCCCCAACAGGGAATTAAAAACCTGCTTTTGCCATCAAGCCTAATAGCGTGGCTGAACCCATTTCTTGGTCAAGGTTACATTGAAAGTGTGATGTCTTGGTAATTCTCAACTGGGGACACACGCTTGACCTGATTTTCATCTCTGGACAGTGGATGAATGATCTAGATTTAGGGGATATTTCTATCCAACCCTTGTCATGGTCTAATCATTTCTTCCTTAGGCTTGACTTCCATACTGCTACCTCTCGCCGCAGGGAGGCGGAACCAATTAGATGGTTCCGCCCCAGGCAACTGATGGACCCTGAAAGGTTCCTGATGGAGCTTGGGACTTTTCCTGAATCCCTTGCTCACAGTTCGGACGAAGCCCTAGCGGAAGCCTGGGATAGGGTGGCTACTGGGGCCTTGGAACGCATTGTGCCTTTGCGGCCTCTGACCCAGTGCCGATCCTGGGTAGCTCCCTGGTTTACCGAGGAGCTCCGGGAGATGAAACCCCAGAAAAGACGCCTAGAGAGTGATTGGAGGGCCAGCCGGTCCAAATCCGACCAAACACTAGTAAGAATTCATATTAAATCCGACTTAATGGCAATAAAAGGAGCAAAATGGCAACATTTTTTCGCTCTTATTGTGTCCGCAGATAACTGCCCAGCTGCCTTGTTTAGGGTGACCCATTCCTTACCTAATCAAGGAACTGGGGAAGACCCCTTGCAGGGTAGGGCTGAGGAATTTGTTCAGTATCTATAGGATAAAATCGCTCAGATTTGGACAGGCTTGGACTCTGACTGGGTAGATTCTGGCGAGTCGACGGGGATGAATCTTGTGGAAACTATCTGGGATGAGTTTGACCCTGTGACTCCCGAGGACATGGACAGGATTATGGGGAGACTCAGTGCTGCCACTTGTGTGCTGGACCTGTGTCCCTCTTGGTTAGTTTCGGCTTCCCGGGAGGTGACACAAGGCTCGCTCCAGGCGATTACCAACACTTCATTGAGAGAGGGGTTCTTTCCCACTGCCTTGAAGGAGGCGGTGGTGAGGCCCCTCCTTAAGATGCCTTCCCTGGACCCAGCCTCTTTAGCCAATTATCGTCCGGTCTTCAACCTTCACTTTCTAGCAAAGGTTGTTGAGAGAGTGGTAGCACGTCAGCTTCCCCAGTACCTGGATGAAGCTACCTGTCTGGATCCATTTCAGTCGGGTTTCAGGCCTGGGTACAGCACGGAGATGGCATTGGTCATGTTGGTTGATGATCTCTGGCGGGCCCGGGACAGGGGTTGCTCCTCTGTCCTGGCCCTATTATACCTCTCGGCGGCTTTCGATACCATCGACTATGGTATCCTACTGCGACGACTCAGGGGGTTGGGAGTGGGGGACACCGTTTTGCAGTGGTTCTCCTCCTACCTGCCGGATCGATTGCCGTTCGTGTTGACTGTAGGGCAGAATCGACCCCGAGGTGCCTCACTTGTGGGGTGCCCAGTGATCGGTTCTCTCACCCCTCCTGTTCAACATATATATGAAACCGCTGGGCAAGATCAATGATTTTGGGGTACGGTATCATCAATACACTGATGATACCCAACTTTTCATCTCTACCCCAAACCATCCAAACGATGCCCTCGACATGATCTTCTGATGCCTGGAGGCTGTGCGGATCTGGAGGGGACAAACAGGCTCAAGCTCAATCCCGCCAAGACTGAGTGGCTGTGGTTTCCGTCATCCCGATGGGTGCATCTTGTTCCATCTTTGATGATAGGGGGAGAAATCTTAGCACCCTCAGAGAGGGCCTGCAATCTGGGAGTCCTCCTGGATACGCGGCTTAGTTTAGAAGAACACCTGATGGCCGTGTCCAGGGGGGCCTTTTACCAGGTTCGCCTGGTATGCCAGTTGCGCCCCTTCCTTGATCGGGATGCCCTGTGCACAGTCACTCACGCCCTCGTCCTTTCTCGCCTAGACTACTGTAACGGTCTCTACATGGGGCTGCCCTTGAAGAGCACCCATAGGCTTCAGCTGGTCCAGAATGCAGCCACGCAGGTTGTCATGGGGATACCTAGGTGCTCCTATGTTACACCCCTTTTAGGGGGCCTGCACTGGTTGCCGGTTGTTTTCCGGGTGCGATTCAAGGTGTTAATTATGATCTTTAAAGCGCTCCGTGAGACCACCTACTGCCACTGGTAGTCTCCCACCATCCAGTACGATCCCACAGAGTTGGCCGCCTCAGGGTGCCATCGGCCAGGCAATGTAGGCTGGCGACCCCCAGGGGGAGAGCCTTCTCTGTGGAAGCGCCTTCCCTTTGGAATGAGCTGCCCCCGGAGCTTTGCATAATTCCCGACCTCCGGTCCTTCTGGCACGCCCTAAAAAGTTGGCTTTTCCAGCAAGCAGGCCTGGTCTGAATAAAATTAATTATTAATTTTAATTGTTAATTTTAATCTAATTTCTAAATCTTATTGTAAATGTCTTGGATTTTTTGCATATTCTATTTAATCTTCCTTTTAACTTTTGTAATATGTGTTTTTATGTTGTATGCCGCCCTGAGTCCTTTGGGAGAAGGGCGGCATATAAATCCAATAAATCTAAACCTAACTACTATTTTATTTATGTTGTTTCCAATATTGGTGGCTATTTTTTACTTGCTTTTTATTCTACTTTGTCAGCCTCCCAGAATCATTTATGCAAGATGGGTGGCCATATAAATTTATTAAATAAATGATAATATTAACAAAGTCAAATTAATACTATATTTTATCTGTCACATTTGTACCATTTATTTTCATTAGTTCTCAAATTTTAATGTTACAAAAGAAAGGGAAAATGTCTCAGTCTTTTAACTACCCAACTCATAAGTCTACACTCCTGTGTGCCATCTTGTCCTTACTTATTTTTATTTCTCTTTCTAAGCTAGCCTGGAATATTGTGACCTTTTGGCATAAGATTTCTTTGGGTCTATAATTTTAGTTATATTTTTCATTAATTATAGCTTTGCAGCTTTTTTGAGATCCAATAATTGCAACTCCTTACATGATACTATGTATGTTACCATACATTTGTAAAAAAAAAAAATTTTTTTTCCAGTTTTATTTATCTTCAGATTGAATTTTTCATGGTTACAGAAAAGGTGCCTTCTCTTATTTTCATTAGATAAACTTAAGAAATTGGCAGGACATAGAAGAGACTTTAAAAAAAAAGATTCAAAAAAACAAGTTGGCCATGTTATAGGCATTAGCAGTACTGATTTAATGCTTAAAGGTAATCAAGATTACTATTTGAATTGCACCCTCAAGCATTTTTAAGACAATATGACTCTTCATATGAGCAGATGATATGATCTCAATAACATGTTTCAGTTAACTGTCTGGCTGCTGGATTTTACATCAGCTGACATTTCTGGACACTTCAGTAGCAATCCCTAGAGCATATAGAAAGGTAATTTAAGGATATCAGTTACAGTGTCCACATCTGATATATCTTTCAGTGAAGATAACTTCTGCATATCTCCAGAGTCTAATATAGTTATTTATTTTGAGATAAAACATAAAATAATAATAATAATGTTGAACAGATTTCCCAAGGTTCATTTTAAACTTAATCCAGTATAATTTTAGGTATTGAGATTATAGTAATTTAAACAATCATGTAATTTATTACATGATTACATTGGGTTAAAAAGACTGGAAATATGTAAGAGATGTTGGATACTGTTTCTGTCTTGTTTTCTTACTTGAAAAACTGAATATGTCAAATCTCAAGTGTGATCTTTTTATTTTGCTGAAGATAATATGAGTGAGGAACCCTCTAAAGACTAATTAGAAGTTTCTTCTAATTGGAGTTGTGGGAACATTTTATTTTACTGCTGCTTGATCAATTGTTCTATCAACCTTTTATCAGTTTTCTATTCTACACTACTGCTAGTTATTTTGCAGTGCATTTTTAGAAGTTCGACTACCATATTTTGGAATGCCATATTATAAAAATAATAATAGTCTAAAGTCATATACAGTACATGAAGTTATTTTTGTTAGGATTCTATTTTATTTTATTATATCCTAAAAGCTTTATTAATCTTAATGTGTACATTGTCTGCTTGTATATAATTGTTAAAGGGATTTCATGTGTTAATGAAATGAAATGATAATGGGAGTTTGAAATATATCCTCACTCAAATTCAAATATCTTTACCAACTGGCCAGTCTTTGAGCAGTTTTTACATTAAAAAAGAGAAATAGTTTAATACAGCCATTTGTTATGTTGTTGGGGGAACAATGGGACAATAAGCAGCATATCAAATTAAAGGTTGTGCACCATTCTGTGACTTAAGATATTTGGTCACCTGATGTGTGAGTGTGACTCCTACTATCCTTTAAAAAGTAATTCTGGTAGTCCACAACTTATGACCGTAATGGAACCTGCCCATTAGGATCATAAGGTGTGATGGTTGTAAAACAGGTCATCATGTGACTGATGCACCTTTTTTATGGCAGTCATTGAGCAAATGTCATTGTCATTAAGCAAACCAGTTGTTCACCATGCCCCCCCCCCAAAAAAAAACAATTTTTGGCAAAAATGTTAAGCACAGTGACATGACACTGAGATGCTGCAAATGGCCATAGATGCTACTGAAAATGAGAGACTGAGTAACAACTTACACGATGACTATACTGGATTGGTTAGGTTGCACTTGGAAAAGGCAGTCCTGAAAGTACTGGAGGAGCTAAGCTATAAAGAAGTTTATAAATTAAAACCAGGACTTTGAAATGTAGCTGCGGTATTATTGGATGCTAACGCAGAGCCTTCTATTTCTGAGATGCAGATAAAAATTCTGGGGTCCACAATTTCAAATCTCCTGTCAACCTTTAGTGACTATGAATGCAAGATTCCCATTGGCAATTAATAAGAGTTAGATTATCCAGGAGCTTATTTAGATTTATTACACATTAGCAAGATAAAAAGCATCCAACACCACATTTTCAAACAGTGAGCCAATTATTGTCCCCATTGATTCCGATATCTGTTATCTAGTTTAAAAATATGAGGAAGATTTTTTTCTGGCAACTCTTCACAATTAATTTTCAAGCAGCTTCAGTTTTTTTCTGCAACAAATTCATAATTATTTAAAGAAATCCTCCAAACATAAGTTATGTATTGTGGATGGAACTTGATTTCCTTTATTGACAGAAAAAAAATATTGCTTGTGAATGGGATTGGGTTGGGTTTTTTTTTTTTTTTTGTACTCTTACATTGCAACAGTTAATTGCTGCTAACTGTTCAGATTATCATGGATGAAGCAATTTTAAAATTAAATTTTAGGTGTCTAGTATAAATTGTACCAGTAGTTAAGAACAGAATCTCAGTAACACTGCAACAGAACAATTTAATATAATAGTAAAAAAAAACCAATACAAGTGAGCAGAATACTTTGACAAAGATTAGTCTCTTCATAAGTAATAGTTTGCCCTAATTATTTGATTGGATAATTTATAAGATAATTGAAATTGAAGACAATATTAGCTAGGTATTTGGGCTATGTCCATTAGTACACAGCATGTGCAAGAAAGAAATATATATTTTTTAATGGTTTTAATAGACTTGGAGGAGATTCTCTTACATAGTTGAAAGCACAGATAAGACACTGAAAAGAAAGGAATGACCAAAAGGTGCAAATGGTTACTGAAAAGTATAGATGCAATGGAAGATTAGCTGATGCTTGAGATAAGCTGTTTTTGGTGAATGTAATCCTTTTCTATTCTCTCTTTCCTTTCCTTTTTTCCCCTTTCCTGTTATTCTCTTGGCCTCATTTCTTCCCAATTCTATTCCCACTTTTCCTTTCCTTCTCAGGTGCAGATACCCTTTCCACCAACTCCTTATTCTGTATTAATTTTATGCCTTTTATTTGTTTTACTGTATTTTGGAAAGAAGAGAATGTGGATCAGAACAACTTGTAAATGATATAAGCTACATGATGGACAGGAGCCAGAGCCATTATTAGAGCCTATTTTGTGCCAGTTCGGGTGGTAAATGGAACTATTTACAATACAATACAATAGCAGAGTTGGAAGGGACCTTGGAGGTCTTCTAGTCCAACCCCCTGCCTAGGCAGGAAACCCTATACCGTTTCAGACAAATGGCTATTCAACATCTTCTTAAAGACTTCCAGTGTTGGGGCATTCACAACTTCTGGAGGCAAGCTGTTCCATTGATTAATTGTTCTAACTGTCAGGAAATTTCTCCTCAGTTCTAAGTTGCTTCTCTCCTTGATTAGTTTCCACCCATTGCTTCTTGTCCTACCCTCAGGTGCCTTGGAGAATAGTTTGACTCCCTCTTCTTTGTGGCAACCCCTGAGATATTGGAACACTGCTATCATGTCTCCCCTAGTCCTTCTTTCTATTAAACTAGACATACCCAGTTCCTGCAACCGTTCTTCATATGTTTTCGTTGCTGCCGTTGTTGCCCAGTGGCTGCATTTGGGTGACTTAGTCCCTCTCCGTAGGGAACAATACCGAGGTTCACCTAAAGTGTCGCTGTGAAGAATATGCTATGCACCTGGCAGACAAAGTTGGACTCCAACATTGTAGCAGAATCAATGAAGGTAGTGGGGCTTACATTTTGCAAGGTGGTATGGGAAGAATTTGAGCCCATGGAACCTGATGAAATGAACAGAGCACTCTCAGTTGCTAGTTCAGCTACTTGTGTGTTGACTTCTCCTGGCTAATTAAGTCCATATGGGAAGGACATGTTGAGTTGGTCTGGATGGTAGTTAATTCCTCAAGAAAGGGAGTGATACTACCAGCTCTTAAAGAGGCAGTAGTGTGCCCCCTCCGCGCTTGACTCACTTGTTTGCACAGCTTCTGTCCGGTCTCCAATGTTCTCTTTCTAGGCAAAGTGGCAGAGAGAGAGGTCACATAACATCTTCAGAGAACCCTGAATGAGACAGATTATCTAGACCCCTTTCAGTAGGAGTTCACAGCGGCATTTGGAACTGAGAGACATTTATTGTACTAATGGATTATCTCTGGCAGAAGCGAGATGGAGGTAGTGCATCCATCTGGCTCTTCTTGACCTCTCAGTGGTGTTCCATACCACTGATCATGATATCTTTCTGGGCTGGTTTCAGGAATTGGAAGGTGAATGGCACTGTATTGTACTAGTTGTTCTCCTTCCTCAGGGTTCGGCCTCAGGGTACTTTTGTCTCTCCCCTTCTATTTAGCATTTATACGAGGCTGCTGGTTGAGGTGATCCAATGGTTGGGATGAGTTATCAATATGCTGCTGATACCCAACTTTATATTTCTACCCCAGGCCCTTTGAGTGATGCTGTGAATGTCCTATCCCAGTATCTGGAGGCTTTAGGGGACTAGATGGGTGATATGAATACTGACTCAACTCGGGCAAAATGGAGTCGCTGCGAGTATTGGGAGAAGGAGACAAGATTCTTCCATGTTTAGTTCTGGATGGGGTTACACTACTCAAGACTAACCCATTGTGCAATATGGTGGTTCCTGCTCAAAGAGCAGGTGGCAGGCATGGCTAGGAGAGCCTGTGCACACCCATATCTGGACCAGGAGGCCCTGCTCACAGTAATTTATGCCCTTGTAACTTCTCATTTAGACTACTGTAATACACTCTACATGAGGCTGTCCCTGAAGAGCATTCGGAATTTTCATCTACTGCAGAATATGGCGGAATAGTAGTAAATGGTACCAGATATACACCTCATGTAACACCATTTCTGCCTCAGCTGCATTGATTACTGGTGTGATTCCAGATGCAATTCAAAGTGGTGGTTGTCACGTTTAAAGGCCTACGTGGCTTGAGACTGGGATACCTCTTTTTCCAAGGGTCTCTACCTGTTCAACCCGATTTAGCAGAATGGGCATGCTGCAGATCCCGTCAGTCAAAGGGTGTCTACTGGTGAGGAAAAGAAGGCAGGCTATTTACGCAGTGGCCCCTGCTCTATGGAACATCCTTCAGCTATTGGGCCCAACCCTGTTAGCCTTGTGTAAGACTAGAGAAACCTGATCCAAAATGTGAATATCTAGGAATTTAGATAATGGTTCAAGACACTGCTGCATAAAATGTTCACACTTGGGCTCCCAGACAGAGTAGCTGCCGGAGTACTTATGGAAGGGATTATAAGTAAAATATGTATTTGAGGGGACAATCTTACAAATCATGTTGTGCTATTAACTTGGCTGAATGTTAATTACCATAGATTGTTAATAGAAGTAAGTGATACTATAGCGATTCTTCCATTGTTTCTTAAAACAAACTTCTCAATACAGTAGTATTTAATATAATTATGTTCCCTTAACAGAACTAATTCAAAATATATTCTGTGCCTTAAAAAGAAGCCAAAACATACAATACATCATTATTACGTGCCTATGATATATGTTAGCAATTCATCTAATTGTCCAATTCCTTTGGTAAAAGAGTTTGAAGTATGGAAACATGCTAGATAAATCACAGCTTCATTGATTTCTGTAATAGAAGTTGTTAGGTTTAAAACATAACATAATTATACATACTGTTTGTGAAAACAGTTGTATTTTCCCATTTTCAGTAGATTAGCAAATATATCTGTGTCACTTTCATTGTATATCTTATTCTCTCTCTCTCTCACACACACACACGCACACACCAAAAAGTGCAGGCTGGGACCTAATATATTTATAAGATTGGGTTCACAGATAAGGAGGCTGGAGATGGTTGGCAGACAATCAGCTGAAAGTTATTCCTGTTATCCTTGAAAAGAATCGCTTGCCAGTTCACAGGAAGAAATTAGAAAGAACTAAGAAAGTCTCTTTACTAATGTATTATGGGATAAATAAGTTCTTGGAGGGAAATAGTTCAGTTTCAATATTCTTGTAATTAGCTTAAGTCTCAATAAATATTTTAAAAGAAGTTTCATTGTGAACCATGCTTTGAAATTATTTCTGATTTGAGTCAGCTATTAGAAAGCCTAACACCTTTTTTTCCAGCTCTGTCTCAGTCCATCTCACAACCCCAGCTCCATCTTTTTCCAGTGGTCGCTTTTTACATTGAGAGGACATATAATTATTTGCATGTTTCAGTTATAGAAGTTTGTGATCCAGATCAATTCTATATAGCATAAAGAATAAAACCCTCTTCATCTATCCCTAAATCCTGATTGTATTTTTTTCAATGCCACAGAATTACTAAGCAAATGAATAATGGTTTATATAGTTTGCCTCTAGTTGACGATCGCATGCATATGATTTGGAAAAATTATATTTAATGAATATAAGCTGTGTTTTCAAATGCTTGGTGTGCTGAATGAAAGATTGGAACTGCATAAACATTAAGTGGGGGCTGGTTGGTCATATTTGCTTATTTTAATTTTAAAATGCAAATTTGTTTTGAAACCAAACCTGTCTTTCTTGCCTACATTTCAGTCAGAACTAAGACATGGTCCGTTTTACTATATGAAGCAGCCACTCACCACAGATCCTGTTGATGTTGTACCGCAGGATGGACGAAATGATTTCTATTGCTGGGTTTGTCACCGGGAAGGCCAAGTCCTCTGCTGTGAACTCTGCCCTCGGGTTTATCATGCTAAGTGTCTGAAACTGACAGCGGAGCCAGAGGGGGATTGGTTTTGCCCAGAATGTGAGGTATGAGGCCCATATTTGTTTCCCTGCTCCTAATTTCTCACTTTCTAGAAAATTGTTCTTTTACCATTGACTTTGACCATGTAGTCATGTCTTGAAAAGATAGGTTAATGTAAATAATCATACAAATTAAGGCCTTTACCATATTTAGCGGTTTTATGTTTTGATATGATGTTGGGTTTTTTATTCACAATTTATTTCGTAGGCTCATTGGATTTGTTTTGTCAGCTATCATGGAGAAGGGCAGGATGTGAAGAGAAAGTAGAGGATACTAAGATTACATGTTATCATGATAAAATGTTTTACTGTGGTATTTTCCTAATTTTATTTTGAAATTATACATTTTGTGTATTAAGTATTCTTTGTATAAGTTGAAAACGTTTTAGAACAAAGCAGTTTCCAGAAATTTAAAATACCATTTAAAATACAATTCTAGACCATGGACATGCTCAAGAAAGATTGGGACTATAAATTGACTAGATTCAAAGTTGATCACTCTTAGAAAATTCATTGAAATTAACGAGATTTAAGGAGGTAGTAGTTCTATTGATTTCAACATAATCATATCTAGATTCAGGCTATTCATTTCAGTGTATATAGTTCATTGCCTTATGGGCCTTTAAAATCAATTAGGAAAATAATGAAGTGAAAGTGAAGCCTGCTTCCAGTCATGCTGGATTCTGTAATGGATCATTCCTGTAGTTTTATTGGCAAAAATAAATAAGTAACTTGCCATTGCTTTATTTCCCAGTCTGTTTTATAGCCCTAAGTTTTCCTAGTGGTCTGCCATCCAAATGCTAACTTGATGGGACTCTACTTAGCTTTTTGATATTGGTCAGATGTATTCATGTACCCGGACAAAACATCTACGCTCCCCCATGGAGAAATAGCACAGTATTTTCATGAACATGGATATCTGTGGCATTCATAATTCCTCCTAATATAAAATAAATTTCAGTGTTTGTTTTTACATGTGAAAATTGTGAATTATTGTGAATTTTCAGTATTTTTGATTTTTATTTTTAGAAAATTACTGTAGCAGAATGCATAGAAACACAAAGTAAAGCTATGACAATGCTCACTATTGAACAGCTATCCTACTTGCTCAAGTTTGCACTACAAAAAATGAAACAGCCAGGGGTAAGAAGATATGTGTTGATATTTGACTGTACTGTACAATGTCGGGTATGGACTGTGTGTCTGTTCTTTCTTTCTTTCTTTCTTTCTTTCTTTCTTTCTTTCTTTCTTTCTTTCTTTCTTTCTTTCTTTCTTTCCTTCCTTCCTTCCTTCCATCCATCCATCCATCCATCTATCTATCTATCTATCTATCTATCTATCATGTTGCCCATCTCACCGAGGCAATTCTAGGCAGCTTATACCATATCAGTAAAAATACCATATAAAATCTTTAAAAAATCAATAAACACTATAAATTTAAATTTTAAAATTTGCTTTTGAAGAGGAAGAGCATTGCTAGATCTGCTGTGTGTTTGACAATGTTTTAATAAAAAAACACATAGGTATATGCCTGGGCAAGACTCTAAATATGAGTGTGTTACATTAAAGTTAGATTAACACATACACATATATGTTTGTTATACATATATGGTCATGTGACAATTATAGGGAGTCGTCAAACCTAATTAGGATGGCAACATGGTCATGATCTTGTGACTTTGGGATGCTGCAACAGTCATAAGTCTGAGGACTGGTCATGAAAATTTAACTTTCAGCACTTTTGTAATTTTGAACTGGGCAGTTGTTAAAGAGAAGGCTACCTGTACGGTATGTTGTCCTTTGACCATGAATGCGCAGTGAATGCCAATGATTATAATATAAGAAGTCTGATTTTTAAACTTTTACCGGATCAAATTTAAACAAATGATTCTTGCTCAACTTGATTGACTAACTAGATTGCAAACAAAATCACCCTGGTTTTGACACGTTATTTGTTTTTAAGCAATATACGTAATTGTTTTTAGTAGGATTTGTATTGTATTCTATTTGTAACTGTAATTTTTTTGTGTTTATTGAAACAGACAGAGCCATTTCAAAAGCCAGTTTCACTGGATCAGCATCCAGATTATGCAGAATACATCTTTCATCCAATGGACCTTTGTACATTAGAAAAGGTTGGTAGGCAGGAAGGAAATTATTTCCCTATATATTAGATCATTGTTATTTTTTTCAATGTGATAAATGTCTCTCTTTCAAATGTATGAAGTTCATTAAGAAATTCATTAAGTTTAAATATGGAGTTAGAAGGGATCTTAGTTTACGGGTCATTTAATCCAGTCCCTCTGAAGGTTCCATTTGGACATCTCTAACTAATGACCATCAAGCCTCTAATGAGGATCTCTTCCAAAAGGGACTCACCACTTCCTGGTTGACAGATCGTAGAGACAAAAAGATTCCTTTCACATCTAGCCTCAATCTCCTTTTTTATATTAATCCATTGGTTCTGGTCATGCCCTCTGGAGCAATAGAAAATGTCCACTTGCTGTATCTGACAGCCTTCTTAATTATTGTCATGTGTCCCCATAGTTGTCACTTTTGCAGGACAAACATTCCCAGAACCTTTAACATAGGTCCGATTAGTTGTCTAGTTTCAGGAAGCATATCATTTTTACTTTTATCTAAGAGCTTTCTGCTTTTATTTCATTTCTGAGTTTTGGAAATAAGTGCATGCAAAGTTTCTGACAAAGTGGGAGAGGCAAAGTGAGATGTTAGTTCTCTAATTTAATTTAACTACAGAGGGCATTCAAATATCTGTTTTATAGAATCAATTTTGAGGCTAGCTTCAAATGTGATTTTTTATTTTATTTTAAATGACATAATTTAAAAATAAAGTAGCTGAATTCTTTTTTACCAAGTGTATTTTAGGGCTCTGTCCCATGGTACAAAGTAGATTTCCATATATAAAAAAGAAATGATCATAACAATACTTGTTTCAAAATTCCTAAAATTTGGTCAAACTTCAGTAATTATATTTAATATGCTGTAATTATATTCCAATAATGTTGGTAGCCAAAATGATACCTAATTGATTATATTGAGGTTTATAATATCTAACATCTTTTTTATAACTTATTCCTGAATCTACTGTTTATTTCCAGTTGATATTCCAATTTTAAACTTTCCATTCATTTATTTGGAATAAAAGTATTAAGAAAATATGATATAGTAGATAGCTTATGTATTTAGATATTATTTCTTCATTTTAATACAATGTTTATATTATCCTTTTCAGAATGTTAAAAAGAAGATGTATGGTTGCACTGAAGCCTTTCTGGCTGATGCCAAATGGATTTTGCACAATTGCATTATTTACAATGGGGGTACGTATATGCCTATTTCCTTGAAGGTACAGGTAGTCCTCACTTAATGACCACAATTGGGACCAATAACTCCATTGGAAAGTGATGTCATTAAGGGAGATGCCATATCAACCTGATAAGCTTGCGATTTTACTTCTGTTGTCATTAAGTGAGATATTGCGTGATCATAACTTGTAATTTTACTGCTGGCTTCTCTGTTGATTCTGCTCATCAGAATCTGGCTGTGAAATCCACAAATAATCAAGATAATCAAGCAATGAACACCTAGAAGTAAACAAAGTAATAGCCAAATGCCAAAATGGATTTGTCAAAAACAGATCATGCCAGACTAATCTTATTGCATTCTTTGACAAAGTGACAAAATTAGTGGACCAGAGGAATGCCGTCGATATAGTTTACTTGGACTTCAGTGAGGCATTTGATAAGGGAGACCATAACCTACTACTAAATAAAGTAGAAGAATGTGGGTTAAACAGCATCACCACCAGATGGATTTGTAACTGGCTGGCCAACCACATTCAACATGTAATCCTCAATGGAACTGCATCTACATGGAGGGAAGTATGCAGTGGAGTACCCCAAGGTTCTGTTTTAGGCCCAGTACTCTTCAACATCTTCATCAATTATTTGGATGAGGGAATAAATGGGGAGCTCATCAAATTTGCAGATGACATCAAGCTGGCAGGAATAGCCAACACTCCAGAAGATAGGCTTAAGATACAGAAGGATCTTGACAAACTTGAACATTGGGCACTATCTAATAAAATGAAATTCAGTGGTGAAAAGAGTAAGGTTCTACATTTAGGCAAGAAAAACGAAATGCACAAGTACAGTATAGGTGGTACCTTGCTCAATAGTAGTAACTGTGAGAGGGATCTTGGAGTCCTACTGGACAACCATTTAAATATGAGCCAGCAGTGTGCAGCAGCTGCCAAAAAAGCCAGCACAGTTCTAGGCTACATAAACAAAGGGATAGAATCAAGATCACATGAAGTGTTAATACCATTTTATAATGCCTTGGTAAGGCCACACTTGGAATACTGCATTCAGTTTTGGTCGCCACGATGTAGAAAAGATGTGGAGACTCTAGAGTGTTGCAGAGAAGAGCAACAAAGATGATTAGGGGACTGGAGACTAAACATATGAAGAACGGTTGCAGGAACTGGGTATGTCTAGTTTAATGAAAAGAAGGACTTGGGGAGACATGATAGCAGTGTTCCAATATCTCAGGGGTTGCCACAAAGAAGAGGGAGTCAAACTATTCTCCAAGGCAGCCGAGTGTAGAACAAGAAGCAATTTCCTGACAGTGAGAACAATTAATCAGTGGAACAGCTTGCCTCCAGAAGTTGTGAATGCCCCAACACTGGAAGTCTTTAAGAAGATATTAGATAGCCATTTGTCTGAAACGGTATAGGGTTTCCTGCCTAGGCAGGGGGTTGGACTAGAAGACCTCCAAGGTCCCTTCCAACTCTGCTATTGTATTGTATTAAATATTAATCATATAACCCTAGGGATACTGTAAAGCCCATAAGTGTGAGGACCAATTGTAATGTTATTTATTCAGCATTGTTCTAACTTTGAATAGTCATTAAACAAGGCAGTCAATAAGCAAGGAAACCCTGTAATTAATTTTTATACAATAAATTGAAGTAAATGACCCAAAGGTTCCAAGTACAAAGAACGCAAACCTTTTCCAAAATTTATTAATGAAAGTAGTGTGTGTTTTCCATTGTTCCTTGTGTCGTGGTCCCCCCCACTCTTCCCCCCAAAAAGAATGGAAGGCTTTTGTGAGGCAAATCTTTCCCAAATCAGTCTGGTTTTTTCCAACATTATAAAATCTGCTATCAATAGAAAGAAACATGCTGAATTCAGCCCTAGGTGACTCAAAGTGTAAATTTATCCCTTTCCTTTCCCTCTTTCAATTTAATATTTTTTTTAGATAAGATGGGACAGTAAATATTTAATATTTTTAGTTGAGATTCTGTAAACGGGTCTTTGAAAATAGCTTTTTTCACATTGAGGTTTTATACTGAGATTAGTCGTGTGTGTGTGTTGTATATTAATATATAAACTGTGCAATATTTTAGATCTCCTTTATAATAATGCTATAATTTGCAAATCTAAATAAATAATATCAGGTGTGATATATCTGTAAGAGACATTCGTCTTTTAAAATTCGGTCAAAAAGGTGCATTTAAACTGATTTCTCTGGGAATGCTACAAGGTAATGTTAAAGAAAACATTACGTAATAATGATAAATTCAGTAAGAATGAATTTGTGAAGGTTGTGGCTCTATTACATCTGGGTTTATGAATGACTTGCTTTTATGACTTGCCATTTCTACTGGCTAGATTCAAGATTTGTATTTAATTAATTTTGCCTTTTGAAACACGCATGCCAAACTGTATATGTTTGCACTGTAGTTTCATAAGACAAATAATAAGTATATTTTGTAACAGAGATTAATTAGACATCTGTATTTATCTGTTTCCTCAGGTAATCACAAATTGACACAAACAGCAAAAGTCATAATTAAAATCTGTGAACATGAGGTATGTATTTGCAAGTTAGCATTTATTTTTATTATACCAATTTAACTAACAATTTTATTTAATGGTAGGAAAACTTAGAAATCATAGTTTTAGTATTTACATTACATAAAATGAAGTAGAATTTCAAAATTTCAGGAATTGAATAATCTATATTCTAGTTTTTAGATTGCAGTCCTCTTCTCATGTATCTAAAAGAATAAAGTCTGTAAATAAATTATTTAATTTCATAGACATATATGGAATTCCTGTGCCTTTTAGGCATATAGGCTAACAAATTGATATCATAAATATCAAGACAATTTCAGATTATATATAAATCAGACTATAAATTATTTTCTGTAATTTGGTTATTTTATAGCGTTATTAAAATATATTAAGTTTATTAAAAAAAACCTGTTTTGAAAAATATGAATCTAGATGTGGCATTGCCAAGTTGAAAACACCTTTGAAAGTATTAAAGAGAATAGGCTATGTCCAAAGTTCATTGACTTTTTCCATATGTAGTGGAAGTCTGCAGCTTTCTTCCTTCTACACTCCTCCACAATAATCCTTTGAGAAAACAGATTGTGCTGACAAATATTGTTCCATCAACAGACAAAGGCAAATTGTTTGCCATACAGAAACATAAAAAGTCTGAGGATCTTATAAAAATTCAACATGCCAACATCCTATAAATTTTTTGCTTATATTTATTGCTTAAAGTTTTTCTTATGCAAAACTATGACTATTGCTATCAAGCACAATGGTTTCACACTTTCCATTTATTTATATATAGTCATTGTTTACTGTATAGTAAAAGACTGATGTTGAATCTTGTGAAGCAGCACAAAATAATTATTTGGGGTAGAAAATTATAAATGACTACCATGTTACTCTTGATTGCAGGATAGAATAGAATTGTAAATGCATTTAATCTCATGCTCCAACTCCATAATAGTTCATTTTTGTTTTTACAGATGAATGAAATTGAAGTATGTCCAGAATGTTATTTAGCTGCTTGCCAAAAACGAGAAAATTGGTTTTGTGAACCTTGTGTAAGTAAAAAAGGAAAAGGGGGGGGGGGGTTTAAATGATAAATAGCATATCTAGAAGCACAGTGGATTTCATTTTTATACATATTATTTTAAATGGAGGTTCTTCTGTTTGTGCTCAAAACCCACACACTGCTGCTGATAATTAATAGAAATTGAGTAGTTAGTCTTTTCTTCGTTCTAGTATTTCTCACAACTTAGCTCTGAGGCAATGCCTTTTCCATTGTTTCATCCCTGGTTTGACACCTGTAGTGAAATGACATAGAACCCTCAAAGTATTCAATATAATTTTTTTTTGAAACGTTTGAAATCTACTAACAATCAGGTTTTTTTTTTTAAAAAAAAATCAAATTCCAGAAGCACTTACGTTTTTCTATAAAGTATCACATTTATACTGTAAATCCTGTCATTTATATGTTTTTAGCCTGCCTGGAGTTCTTATCATTTGGAGAATATACAGCAAGTCCCTGTGTTAAGAACACTCCAGTTAAAGGACAGGATAGTTAAGAATGGAGCCCATTGCATCAGACTCCAAGTTAAACATATAGTGATTCAAGTTAAATATTCAATGGTTCAAGTTCATTACTCAGTACTACTTATACAGCATTATATCCAGCTGCTATACAAATTTGATTTAAGAACAGGTGTTGGAAACAGAACCTTGTTCTTAAACTGGGGACTGCTTGTTTAGTAGGGGAACTATTTGAGAATGATATGCACATGATATGACATGTGCATATGTACACACATTTTAAGTAGCAATAGCAGATGTTTTATTTCTTTTATGCTTACAACTAACACAGTATAGACGTGAAATTAAAAAAAAATCTGAAACAGTAACACATTACAGTTAATCCTCACATCATATAAAATATGATGTCTTTAAACTAAAGAAATCCATAACAGATTTTGTTATTCTTATTTTATTGTTATAAACTGTAAATTATATCTATGTATGATAGACTGCATTACACTCTATATTTTGCAAAATCCTAAAATAACGTAAGAGTGTATTATGTTCATGTGATCCATTTAATCTCAAACTGATAGGAGGAACGTTCAAAAGTAATATTAGAAAATATTACTTCACAGAAAGAGTAATGGAAGCTTGTAACCATCTTCCAGCCGAGGTAGTGGGTTAATCATTAGAACTGAATTTGAACATGCTTGTGATAAACACATGTCCATCATCCAGCAAATTTAAAAATAAAATAAATCTAAAAATAATTTAAATTAATTAATTAATTTTTTAAAAAACCAAAAAGGCAGACCTTGATCTCTTTCTGCCAGCAGTTTTCTATGTTTCTGTGATAACAGAGAGCTATATAGAAGCATTATTTGCACCACCCAAATGTAAGCATTTTCCTGAGTATATTCCCCTGCAATAGTAATATTCTGATTTTTTAAAATTAAAATTACGAATATTGTATTTTGAGGATGGAGTATCTCTATGAATTAGTTTAAATTCATTTGGTATTTGAATTATTGTTTCGAAGTTGTCTCTGAACACTCAGAATGAGACACACATTCACTGGCAACTAGTTGCTACAGAGAGAACAGGTTTTAAAAGAAGACAAAAATTGTTTTAATAAGATGGGAAAACTCTGAAAACTATACAAAGAATGACTTCATTTAAAGTGGTACATTTGAGACATTTTTACAATCTCAGTCATATAAAAACTATTGTCTTGCATGTCAGCAGTTAGAAAATAATGCATGGCTTAAAATAGTTTTCTCACCATGTGGTCACTATGCACTTTCCTCTAGAGCAATCCACACCCATTGGTTTGGGCTAAACTCAAGGGTTTCCCATTCTGGCCGGCTAAAGCACTGAGAGATAAAGATGGTCAAGTTGATGCTCGTTTCTTTGGTCAACATGACAGGTGGGAATTAATCAAAAGATGATGGAATAATTCAGATCATTCCTTTTTGGTGAATGATTTAGGTGGTAGCTGCATTAGTTAAAATGTTAATATTCTGCAAATAGTGATTTTTGTACATAATATAACAAGCACATTGGGATAACTCATTTTAAAAAATCTAAAAAGATAACATAATTTTATCCACTGAAGCGATACATTTAGTCAGCTTTGGTAACCAATATTTATATGTTACCAATCATGACAGAAATATGAATTAGAAGGTCCATTGTAGTTAGGATTTATAAAAGGAATTTTTGTTCAGAAATGGTCATAGTGGACCATTTACTTTACTTGAGTGCTGTGAAAAGGATGAATTTTCAGGGCTGGCTACATAAAAGCTCTAAACCTCAGTGTAAATCATGAGGGAAGGATTTATCCCACATGGTTTGAAAGTTTTGACATTTTTTCAAGTGACAGAAAAAGCCTCTTTGTTCACTGCTATCATTTTTATGATACAATTACAGGATTTCTAACTATTTCTAGTGTTCTTTACTTAACAGGAAACTTTATGTATACATAGACTTCATGAAGAGAGCCAATTAAAATATGGGCTTTTATTTTTATGAAGAAAGTAATTGTTTTCCTGGATTTTGACTAGTATCCTCAAATATGTAGAAATGTTTATATTTATTACGGGGGAGCCTTCTTTTACTGTCCTGTTGGTCAGCATGAGGCCACCAAATGTAACAGAAGAAAGAAGTATTCATATATACTAATAGTTTTTGGTTAGTCCTAGGATATCACCACATATGTAGAATGGACTAAATGATAATGTAAACATAAATCTGCAAAATGATTTGCTGTGCAGCAAGAAAGTAACTGAAGTTGACAGTTATTTCTTTGTTATTGTATCATGTTCCGTTTAAGAAATTTGAATTGCAATATATAGTCTTCTTTTGTATAGCATCTGGTATTTGTAGGTTGGATTTTGAATTTCTTTAATTGATTTTTAATGAATTGTTTTCAAAGCTGTGTTTCTAGAACTATTTTTTTTCTGGGGACTGATTACGTACACCTTTCAGTTTACAATTAATTGCTAAATAAAGTTTTTATCTTAAGCATGCATCAAACACCCATTGAAAAGTGTAAGAATTGCCTTTAACGGTGTTTAGAATTGAATAGAAATTAGATACCATACCATTTATATGGTTTCTTTTACTGTCTTATTTTCAGGGCCTGGGTTCCAGTAAATAATTGCTACCTCATGTCTAAAGAAATTCCTTTTTCCGTGAAAAAGACTAAAAGCATATTCAACAGTGCAATGCAAGAGATGGAGGTTTATGTGGAGAACATTCGTAGAAAGTTTGGCGTATTTAATTATGCACCTTTCCGGACACCATATACTCCCAACAATCAGTACCAAATGTTGTTAGACCCTTCAAATCCTGGGGCTGGAACTGCTAAGACAGATAAACAAGAGAAAATCAAACTTAACTTTGATATGACAGCATCACCCAAGATTTTAATGAGCAAACCTATGCTAAGCAGCAGTACTGGACGAAGAATTTCCCTAACAGACATGCCACGTTCACCAATGAGTACAAATTCATCAGTACACACTGGATCTGATGTTGAACAGGATGGAGAGAAAAAAGCAACCTCTAGCCACTTTAGTGCAAGTGAAGAATCCATGGACTTTATTGATAAAAGTATAGGTAAGAGTATAGAATCAAAATTTCTACATCAATTGGTAGTTGAACTTTATCATCAACCAGTGCATGGAATTTCATAAAACTGGAAGGAAAGTTTGTCTAATGCATTATAGGATGTGTTACTACCGGTAGACTCAGGTGCAGCAGTATTCCTAAAGCTTCTAGCCAATGTTCTTGGGACCAATTACATGAGTAGGTTAGAGGCATAAAGGTTGTCTCCCACACTAATAACAAGGTAAATTGTGGTAGGTCAGTCGCCTGGGAAGAATTTAAATTATAATGTAGGGAAGAGCCAGGAGTAATTGAACAAAAAGTATCACAGTAGAGGGGCTTCATGCAGGAAGAGGAGCATGATATGGTTATTTGGTTCAAGCAAACTAGTACATAGAAAAATGCTTTGTAGTCTTCAGGGTTAATTGGACTTTCACTCCCATTAATATCCTATGCATTCAATAATTTTTCAGCAAGGTGTCTGCTTAGTGCCCTGCAGATTTATATCATATTAAATCATTGTGGATCACACCTCTAATTTAAAAGAAGTTAGTAGTCTAAAATAAAAAAAATAATTTCTGGTTGTCCTCAGCTGCTAAATTATAATGAAACAGAATCAGTGTTCAGAGAATACTGAAATGATAAGTACATAATAATAGGGATTGGATTTCAAAATATTTCATGCCATTCTTCCAGTTTTTTTGTACATTTTTCTTGGAGTATAGGAAAAAAGAACTTACCTTTCAGAGACAAGATTTGACTTACAGTCAAGGGCAAACATATTAAGAAGATAATATAAAACAATCAGGTTAATTTACTGTTTCAGGAATATTTATGTCAGCAGCACTGAATTTAAATTTTTTATGTTTTGGGAAGTTTGGGCTACAGATAAATGAAATAATCTGATCTTGAAGAAACTCAGAATTTGCTTTCTTTTTTAAAACCAATGCTTGTCAAATGTTAGCGTCAAGCAGAATAATCTATTATAAGACAATTATAATTATTATAATCCATTTGGAAAGCTCAACTATTCTATACCAAGCATTATCCTCAACATACTGATCTGCACCTAATTCCTTAGATGAATGACAAATAATATCAGAAGACCACCTACATGTTGATGTATGGCTGTTTCTGATATAAAGCAAATAAGTAAACGTTACTTCATTTGGATCCATTCTGGATATCTTTGAACTTGATATTTTTCTTTAAATAATTGTTTTCGTTCTGCTATTTAGCAATTTACTTATGGAAAGTACATTTTAAACATTTTGGAATACTTTTTTAAATTTGTTACGCATTCTTGTTTTAATGGCACTTTTTAAAATAGAACTGAACAAAATAAATTGTGCCTTATTTGTTTGAACAATGACTTTGAGGTTCTAAGTTGTATTTTAGTATATTTGTGATATTCCTGTTACATGTATACATATACATACAAACTAATCATCAAAATCTTAAGAGGATTGAATATATCACCTAATTTTGAATTCCTGCTCTCTTTCATTTATATTTCTTGGATATTCTATGGTAACAAAATAAAAGTATTAGGAATATATGCCATACATATGTATGTTCAAATTTCCTAGTTTAAGAGTTTGTAGTGTATGTTCTCTTGTAAAAAAAAAAATTGATCAGCCATTTGCCACAAGCAGGATTTTATCGGGACTGTCATTCTATATTTCATGGCTTTTGCTTATGGCTGCCTAGGCAGTTTTTATTAGCTTGTCTTTTCTCACCTATTGCCTTCAGATAGATTTTTTTTTCAAAGTATTATTGTTATTCTGCAAACCTGATCATTCTCCTGGTCTCTATTGATAACTTTTTCATTATTTCAAATTGATCATTATTTAGCCACAATAGTTTGTATTAACCACTTTAAGTTGCATTAGAAAAAATGATATGAAATTAAAAGATTACTCATGGCTTTGCATTTAAAGACTAAACAGCATATTGAAATGTATTTTATAACAAATATTATCCTAGGCTTCTTGCTTAATTTGATATCAAAAGGGGCAGTTGGAATATGATTTATTTTTGCCAGTCATTATATCTGAACTTAGTTAATTAATGAGTAATTAAGTGACAGCATATAAATGTTCTTGGCTGATCCCTCAAAAGCTAGGCATAATCTGACTTTAGATGCCACTTGATGAAATACCAGGACTGTAGGCTAGATTGGATATTGAAAAATCCCTGAAGATAGCAGTAACAAACTACAACTTCTTTGCTATCAAAGAAACTACATAGACATAGAGCAGTAGTCATCCAGATTTGCACGTACCTTAAGGGAGTCTTTTTGCTTTGAATTAGTCATTTTCAGAAAAATTAACCATTAAATGTGATTAATTATTAAATATGGTTCATATTTAATTAATAAATATGACATTTACTACAACAAGAAAAATTAGAAATTTAAATAGCTATAACAGAAAGAAACAATTCTAAAACTGGATACTCCTGTTCTAAAATGAAAGAGTTAGCATGTTCATATTTTATATAATTCTTGATTTATATAAGCATTCCACCTATGTTCAGTTTCCCAGAGTATTGGTTAAATGAATTTTAAAAGGTGATAAGAGTTAGAGAGAGTGGTTAGAAATGCATGTTTCATTGGAAGTCTTGAAGAAATTTCTCATAACTTTTGTACCTTGCTTCTTATTTCTTTTCTGAATAGTGCCTCAGCGAGGACCTGTTACTGCTGTGAGATGACATTAGACCATTTAAATTTGACTCCATGACCAACATACAAAAGAATTACATTTGCATGTTCCTTATCTGTCTTTTTTTATTGATTTTGCAAAAGTACCTTAGTAATCATTTCCCACATGGGAAAAAGTGTTTGCTCTCAGTTTCAAATACAATTTGTGACCCTGTGTAGGGAGTTACTGTTCAAAAAGTAAAGGGAAACAGAAGTTACACAGAGGGACTTGACCTTTATCTCGGCCTAAATAACCTCAGTTTATGTTTGAAATTTATGTCAATTACATTCTTTTTCAGCTTCTCCAGCACCAACAAGGACAGGCCAAACAGGAAGCTTGTCAGGCAGTCCCAAACCTTTCTCTCCTCAACCATCAACTCCAACAGCTACAAAACAAGAAAGAACATCAACTCCAGGCAGCATTCTTAATCTTAATCTTGGTAAAATAAAATTGTCCATGCAGTAATGGATATGAGATTTACCTATGGTAGTGGTGGTTAGAGGGCACACCTGCTTGCAACTGCTGATACTAAATTTTGGATTAATATTCTCTTGGTTTTCAGCCTAAATGCAATAGGTGCACCTGAAAAAATTGGTCAGTTTTATTTAAATATGATGGCTGAGGGCGCTGATTGAAGATTGGACAGACTATATTATAGTAGTGTATGGAACTTTTGTACCAACTTAGCCAAGGATTGTTTGTGTCTTTATTCAGGGTTTTTTATTCACTGGCATAAGAAATGTTCAGAGTGCTGATTAGGTACACTCTTACACATAATTAAATGCATAATTCTTATCTACTTCTCTCATGTCCTAAAGTAATCTATTGTAAGCTTCTAATCGTACTTCTAATATTTGCAGTAGTAATCATTAATAATAGTTAATGAATGTAATTAAATTAGTTTGTGTTTGTTTAAAATTCAGTTACTTAATGGAAATATTTTAAACTTAATATTCTAGATCGTAGTAAAGCTGAGATGGATCTGAAAGAGTTGAGTGAATCAGTCCAGCAGCAATCTACTCCTGTGCCACTGATTTCACCAAAACGACAAATTCGCAGCAGATTCCAGATGAATCTGGACAAAACAATAGAGAGTTGTAAAGCACAACTGGGTATGTGTGTGCATTTGATATGATTGATTGTATAGCCACTGAATACATTCTTTTTGTCAATACTTCATAAATATAGTGATACGGTATTAGCTCTGTATCCAAAGAAGCCAGGATTCAGAGTCCTTCGTGTTCTGATTTTTGAACAAGCAAATGCTACTTCCATACAGTATTAAAATATGAAGGATTTTCTTTCACAGGATTGTGTAAGATTTGAAATCAGTGGGCTGCTATGATTAGATATGTTATATGCATGTTCACTGATTCACATGGCTTTACTTTTAAAGGTATTGGAAACAAATGAGGTAAAAAATGTTTCTTTTTTATGATTAGGAATCAATGAAATATCGGAAGATGTTGCAGTAGAGCATAGTGACTCAGAGGATTCTGAAAAGTCAGACTCCAGTGATAGTGAATATATCAGTGATGATGAACAGAAATCCAAAAATGATCAGGAAGAAGAAGAAAAAGAAGGCGTAAGAAGTGATAAAGAATCTTTAGTTGTGAAAAAAAAACTAAAGCCACCTACTCCAACGGAAGAAAAAGAGGAAATTAAAAGTACGAGCTCAGAAGTGGAGAAAATAAATAGCCCTGCCAAAGAGAAGGCAAATGTAGACTCTGATAAAGAGCTTTCAGAAAAGGGGAAAAGTTTGTCACATCCCACAAAGGAAAAACTGAAAACGAAAGAAGAGACAGACTCACCAACAGTGCATCTCGGTCTAGATTCTGATTCAGAAAATGAGCTAGTTATTGACTTAGGTGAAGACCAGTGTGGCCGTGAGGGACGAAAAAACAAAAAAGAAGCCAAGGAATCGCCTCCTAAACAAGAAGGTAGGATACTTTAACATTTTTTCTTGATCATGAAAATACTGAATACCACTTTCAGAGCTGTCCTGAAAGTTCTTAATGGAATATTTTTTGTATTTCTAGACAGAACAAAAAACAATTTATTTAAAAATGGATCTGTTCTTCTACCTTTCTGCAACCAAAATTTATATGACTTTTACATAAAAGAAACTTTTATATAATAGGAAGGATTTAGCAACCTCAAGATAATCCAAAGATGTCTTCAGGTACAAAAATACTTGAGGAATATAAAAAAAAGACTACTCCAGCAAGTCAGTACAAGTAGTATAAGTAAAGTGCTGCTTTAAGGTCCATTTGTTCAGTGACTATTCGAAGTTATGATGGCACTGAAAGAAATGGACTTCCAGCCAATTGCAGCACCTTCATGGTCACATGATAAAAATTCAGGCCAGCCAGCCCACATTTATGGCTGCCCCTCATCACCTAGCTCTTCCTTGTCATTTTTCCTGTTTTCCCTTCACTAGTCTAACCCTCCCAGCCATGCATGGGACTTTTGGGACTTGCCACACTGTGGCTCTGGGGTTACTTGCACCCTGACTCACTATTGCTGCGCTGTGCCTCACACACCCCACCCCCTCTATGCTTGGACCACCCTCCTCTTTCTGGCAACAGCCATGCCCTGTCCACATCTTGCCAGACAACTCTACCCCAATCCCACAGTGCTTGTGCCTTGCTGACCATTCACACACTTTCCTCCAGTCCCTTTGTGCTCACATGGCACAATGTCTGCCACCCTTGCACCCATTGTTTCCTTGACCTAAGCAGCAGCCATCCCCACCCATTCCTTGCCAGCAACTTACATACCTTACTTTAGTTCCACTGCACTCACACTACACAGTCTCCATTAGTCCTGTTGTGCTTGCATTGCATCTTGCCAGAAACCTGTGCATTCACCCATACCTTTCCAGGCACCCAGGCACCCTCACTCACTGGGCTACAGCCACTTAGCTGCCTACCAACCGCCTTATAAACCGCTTGGCACTTGCAACTTCTTGCCAGTTTCCCCATTGACTTTACTTTTTGGAAGCTGGCAGGAAGTTGCAAAGAGGTTTTCACTTAACAATATATGATCCTCATGTAAAACAGCAGTGGGAACTTACATGCTGTTGTTACAGAATTTGCCATCACTTATAAATATGGTCCACATATTGTACTTTACAACTACATAACTTAGCAATGTAAATTCCAATTACAGGTACTGTAGTTAACCATGGACTGTCTGTGTAGGAAAAGAAAAAGAAAAAAGCACGAGAGAGGGGAATAATGTGAAAAGGGAAATAGTATAGGCCAATTGGGTGAAATGGTATAGAAAACCTAATTGTACTGTAGTAGTTAACAAATGGATGTGATTAAGAAACTACAAACTGTTCCTCCTGTGGCTTGTTTAGGGTGTTATTCAAACAAGCAACTGGCTCATTTTTCAGAATGAGTCAGTAAAAGAAGCTAGAGTCATTAAACCAAATATATGGAGAGGGTAAAGAAAATAAGTTACATCAGTTGCACAATATTACAATACAGTAGTGGGACTTAGGTCAGTTTGGATTCCCAGTCAGAAAAAAATTCCCATACTTCTCAATTGGCATTCTCATGGCTAAAAAATTACTTAGAAAACCAACAAACTGGAAAAGGTCCAAATAATCATTTTATGAGTTCAGAACTAGCAGTTTACAGCCAATTACTGGTCTCTTGCCCAGTAATGGCAAGAGCAAGAACCACAAAGCTATATAGATATTACATAATAAAGTAATCAAGGATAGTCTGTGTGCACAGAAAATCCTAAATAAAGAACTGCTTTATAACTAACTATTAAAGAAAATAGCCACAAGCACTGGGTATCTTTCATGATTTCAAAACATTTCAAACACATTCTTGGAAATATAACATAGCATTTCTTTGAAACGTCTTTGAAATTGAGTTGATGCTCTAATTGTTATTCTATCAAGCTGATCCTGCTTTTACAGTAGGAAGAGTTAAAGAATTATGGCAATACGCATCCTTGACTCTTTCTTCCTCTCAACAAGACATGAACTCTGGCCAATTATCCCCTGACTGGCACAATAAGTGAGAGGTACAGAAAAGTACACCTAAAGAAGCATACAGCACTACTATCCCTAAAATAAGTAAACATGCATATTGATTTAAACAGAGTTCTTATTCTAACCCACCACAGCCACAAATGTCAATTCTGATTAAATCCACTTTTTAGTTCAGAAATATTTTTTTAAACAATTGAAAGGGAGGGGTTACTAGAATGGGATCTTCGAAGCATCTGTTTCTCTTTAAACAATATTGCAAGGGAGGAGTCCTTGGCTTCTGAGAAAGAGTAGATAAGGCTCAAAGGCATTCAGTGTCTGTGTTTGTGTTTCAGTCAGACCTTGCCTCTTGTGCTTACATAAGGACTCCACATGTGTGGTAGTTATTTGGCATATGCTAGCAGGGAATTTTGACTGTTCTAATCCAAATAGTGTCAAAGAAGTATTGATTATGTTTTATAAATTGCCTACCATAAGTAGAATGGAATAGAATTGGCAGAATTTTCATGATTATCCAGCTATGTTCATTTTTCTAAGACATTTTTGAAATCACGTTTTTCTCTTAAAATCTAAGAAGCATAAGAAGCATATTATAATTGGTGTAGTGGTTGGCCTAGAAACCAGGAGGCTGTGAGTTTTAGTCCTGCCTTAAGCATGAAAAACTGGATAAGTGACTTTGGGCCAGTCATTCTCTTGTAGTCCAATCCATCTCACCAGATTGTTGTTGTGGGGGGGGGGGGGGGAGAGGATGTTTGCCACCTTGAGTTAAAACTAATGAAGGTAGGTTAAAAAATATTTTAAAAATTGCACTTACTTTTTATTCAGCCATACACACTACTGTCTTACACTCAGTTCATGATTAAGTATAATTGCAAGATTTCTGTCACCTATGTTGCCAATTCTGCATTCAATTTCTTTTCCTAAGTGAAAATATAGAATTTATTTCTATTAAGTAAAGCTCATATGTCTAACCTGTGGTTATTTTAAAGTTCTGAAGATATTAGAATTTAGTAATCTGTGTCACCTTCCATAAGAAAGTTCATCTGCAGGAAAAATCCTAGCACTTATAGCTTAACATTGTTTCAAAAGGAAACATTCAAAAGATCCAGAAGTCATTCCTTAAGACAGCGATGGCGAATCTTTTTTGGCTCGCGTGCCACAAGTGGGGGGAGCGCAGGGGGGTTGTGTGCGGGCGTGCTGCACCCATAATGCAATGCACGACCTCCCAGTGCGCATGCGCGCACAACAGGCGCGACCCCCCCATTTTTACATGCTTTTTTCACCCTCCCCAGGCTCCAGAGGCTTTATAGGAGCCTGGGGAAGATGAAAAGAGCCTCCCCCGCCCCCCTGAGGCCCTCCGGAGGCTTCAGGGACCGTCCGGAGGTTTCCCTGAAGCCTTCGGAACGCTTAAAATGATCGTCCGAGCAAACCAGAAGTGACTTCCGGTTTGCTTGGAGGGTCGTTTTAAGCGTTCCGAAGGCTTCAGGGACGGTCCGGAGGCTTCCCTGATGCCTTCGGAGCATTTAAAACGACCCTCTGAGCAAACCGGAAGTCACTTCCGGTTTGCTCAAAGGGTCGTTTTTAGCGTTCTGAAGGCTTCAGGGAAGCCTCCAGATGGTCCCTGAAGCCTCCGGAGGGCCTCCGGGGGAGGGGGAGGCTTTTTTTGTCCTCCCCAGGCTCCTATAAAGCCTCTGGAGCCTGGGGAGGGCGAAAAAATGGCTTTTAAAAACGGTGAACTCAGCTGGCCAGCGTGCACATGCGCACTGGCCACCTAACAGAGCAGTGCCTTGCGTGCCCTGACAAATGCTCCGTGTGCCACCTGTGGCACGCGTGCCATAGGTTCGCCATCACTGCCTTAAGAGAATTAAAAGTTAAGAAAAGAATAGACATATGAACCTCTGCTCAGAGACACAATTAAACGTAATTGATGGTATATAGAACGGATATATGTGCCTTATGCTAAATATGAATGCTAATACAGCTAAGGGTTTAAAGGTTTTCCATATTGCTTGATGACTGCAGTTGGAACCAGAAACTTTGTTAGTAAGTGGCACATTTGTTAAGTGAGACATGTGACTATGATGGACTTTACAGCCTTGTTTACACCATGGTCGTTAAGCAATTCACTCACACTTATTGAGACATTAAATGATGCTACTTATGATTTTACTGCCTACTTCATTGCCCACTAAATTAAAATGGTTTAAAAACTACTATTCTGTGGTAATATGTACCTGATGGTATCTCTATGTTAGTGATACAACTGGGTCATCTGTATTGGTGAAGTGATGTATAAAGAAGTTTAATATTTCATTTGGTAGTTTGTTCCTGAAACCTCTTATCCTGGGAAGGCAAACTTTGAAAATGCCATGATTTCAGTTTTATTGCTTCAAAATCTGAAGATGATTTCAGACTCTGATACCATGGATAAATATAAATCCATCACAAAGAATATTAAAAACAGGACATAGGTATAATACAAGAGAGTAAAAATGACAGGCGAGTACAGGAATGAAAGGCCAAAACAAAAAGTTGAAAACTCTCTAAGCAAATTATATACAGTATTTACTTTCATTTAATCATACTTGTGGGTAAAACTCTATTTTTGCAAAATTCTTTCTAAATCTAAATTTAAAACAGTAGGCTTGATAACAAAGAATCAAATACTTGGGAATCAATGTTTTATTATATTCCCTTATAACACTGAATTTCCAATAAATCTTTGTTGTTGTTTTTAAATCTGGTTAGCTGCAGCTAAAACCCCAGTTCCTTCAAGCGTCAACAGTCAGCCTCCAGTTGAAACTCAGGTGCTTACTCGATCAGCATCCCAGACACCCCCAGCCGGTGTTACAGCTACAACAAGCGCTGCTTCTGCTGTCAGCACTCCAGTGGCAGCTACTGGAAGTCCAGTAAAGAAACAGAGACCACTCCTACCAAAGGAAACCGTCCCAGCTGTGCAGCGGGTAGTGTGGAACTCTTCAAACAAATTTCAGACTTCCTCCCAGAAATGGCATATGCAGAAGGTACAAAGGCAGCAGCAGCAGCAACAACAACAACAGCAGCAGCAGCAGCAAAATCAGCAGCAGCAGCAGCCGCCTCAGTCTTCCCAAGGAACAAGATACCAGACAAGACAGGCAGTGAAAGGTATTGCCCGCCTTTCCCTAATGTCTGCTCATTGCAATACGTTCACAGTTAGTTGTGCCCAGACCTCAAATATGAATTGCACAAAAATGAGGAGATCATCAAACATTCCACCACTATATATAGTAAGAAACCTTTCAGTTGGAATATGAATTGCCCAGTCCTTTTATCGATGATCTAATTAACCGAGTGTATTTAACATAAAAATAATATAAGAACACAGGTTATGATGATAATAACACTGTGGTTAGTGATAAGTTGAATCTAGATCAGGGATGTCAAACTCACGGCGTTGCGTGACATATCATTACTCTCCCCCCCCCTTTGCTAAACTGGGCGTGGCCAGTGTGTGGTGTATTTGGCCTGTGGGCCGCAGGCTTGACACCCCTGATCTAGATACACCACCCCATAAAAGGAAAACCTCCTCTCAAATATGGAAGTATTTTGGAACCAGCAGATGCTTCTCTCATGCAGGATGAAGTGGTTATTTTCTCTGACCATCCTTTCTTCACAAGTGATTCCTGACCCCTTCAGAGTTAGAATGGGGGCAGGGGTGGGAGGAGATTGCAGGAGAAAGAAAAAATGGATCTATCTCCTCCTTTGATTGTGGGCTGAACTCTCTTTAAATAAACCTCTTAATATTGTATATTAAGGAACAGTTATGATTGTATTTTTACCAGCAGTCTTTCAGATATTTTGCATATGTATGATATACTAGTATATATTATGATATATATATAGTATATAACAAAACTAATTGACTTAAATCTACTTAATATTGCCTGTATTTTGTTTTGAGAAATTTAAATATTGCAGTCTTTGGAACTACCTCTTCTTTTTTTCCACTACCACTTTGGTTTTACACTCAAACCTTTTAAATGATTTTGTAATGTTATAGTTTAGGGGTGTAAAACTGGCAGCCCGTGGGCTGGATGCGTCATGTGCAGCCCATGCCCACCCTAGCTCTGTGAAGGGGAAAAACATCACGTTATGGCAACATGACGCTGTGAGTTTGACACCCGTGTTCTAGTTGGTCCTAATAAACATATTGCCTTATTAATTGATGAATACTTACAGGGCATTTTACAGCTGATAAAATCAGCATGTGTACTCACTAAAATATGTCTTAGGTTCCTGTCTTATCTTACGGCTGGTCTTATCTTCTAATAACATCATTCACAGATTGAATAGTATAGTTCTAGTAACTAAACTGAAAAACTACCAAATAATTATTATTTCAGAGGTGGCCTGTTTTTAATTTTCCAAATGCCTTGAAATATATAGTAACTCATTTTCAGATTTGTTTTGTATTCTAGCTGTACAGCAAAAAGAAATTACTCAGAGTACTTCAACGTCAACTATCACCCTGGTTACAAGCACTCAGCCTGTTTCTATAGTAACCAGTTCTGGATCAGCAAATACACTTTCATCTTCAGTTAATACAGACTTGCCAATAGCAACAGCTTCAGCAGATGTGGCTGCAGATATTGCTAAGTATACTAGTAAAGTAAGCATTTTTTTAAAAAGGGTTATTTAATGCTTGATTTCAGTTAATGCATTTTTAACATGTACGGAGGGTTCATCACTCCTTTGTTATTTTCTCCATCCTCACGGACAGGATTAACATTTGAGCTCACAGAAGAACGTAACAGCAACATTTTAAGTTGTCTCCCTAAGGTATACCCAGAAGATGTGTATTTTTTTAACTGTTCTGTGTGTTTTTGGAGAAGAATAGAAGGGCAAAACATCAGGCAAAGCATTGTGGGTTTGACACCAATATTTTTTTTCCCTGCAGAACCTGGCCAACCTTCTTTAGGTTGAGAAACTAAGCAGGGTTAGGCACGATTAGTATTTGGATTGGAGATAACAGGGGTGTAGGCTATATGAAAAAATTACCACACACACACACACACACACACACACACACACACACACACACACAAAGAAGGGATTCCATACTGTTGAAAATAACTATATGGACACGCCTGTAAAGTCACCAGGAGTCAAACTTGTTTTGAATAAATCCTTATTCTCCCTATTAAATCTATATATCTGTGCTGCGTGTGTGTGTGTGTGTGATACATTAGAAGATGGCTGAGGGATTTATTTTATGATCAAAGATTGTTATAACTGCATAAGAAGAGTGGACAGGGCCAGTCATGGCAGGCCTGCTTTCCGGGTTCATTTGCCTAGAGCAGACAGATCTTTTCTATTCCCCCTCCATCTCATTTACTTAATACACAGAGAGAGAGAGAGAGACACACACACAGAGAGAGAGAGACAGAGACAGAGAGAGAGAGAGAGAGAGAGAGAGAGAGAGAGAGAGAGTTAGCTCACCTTCTCTGCCAGCGCATACTTATCCCTCTGAGAAAAATAATCTGTTATGGTGAGAATTTAAACTGGTCCCCATGGAGCTTAGTGGAACTATGTGAAATTTCCCTTGATTATGCCCTCCCTGTTTTTTTTAGAATATATTTTTATTATTTTTATATTTAAAACAATGCAGTACCGCAAAGTCAAAGTGACCATACATTCACATTATTTACAGCTAGTCTCAACCATTAACTATTAGCCTACTTACAATAATACAATAGTAGAGTTGGAAGGGACCTTGGAGGTCTTCTAGTCCAACCCCCTGCCTAGGCAGGAAACCCTATACCGTTTCAGACAAATAGCTATCCAACATCTTCTTAAAGACTTCCAGTGTTGGGGCATTCACAACTTCTGGAGGCAAGCTGTTCCACTGATTCATTGTTCTCACTGTCAGGAAATTTCTCTCAATACTTAATACATTGTCTATCCTTCCGTCCAATCACAATATATACAGTTTGTTTCAGTCTTGTCACCTTGTCTTATACCAATCATAAAATCTGTTTCAGACTTCAAAATATTCTGATTCCCCTTTATTTTTAAGTTCAAGAGTGAGCCTATCTGCTTCCGCACAGGCCAACACTTTTCTGATTATATCTAGCTCTGATGGTGTGTTTTCTTTTTTCCAATATTCTGCATAAGTTGTACACGCCGCAGTTAGTACATGTATAATTAGATAAAGTGTATCTTTCTTAAACCCCTCCGGTATTATACCTAGGAGAAAAATTTCTGGTTTAAACAAGATTTGGTCTCCCACCATTTGTTCTAACCATGATTGAATCATTTTCCAATATTTTTTTGCCTCATTGCACGTCCACCACATATGATAAATAGTGCCTGGTGTTTTTTTACACTTCCAACAATTTGGGGCTAGATTTTTAAACATTTTGGAGAGCCATGCTTGGGGGGAGATGCCATCTGTAGAACATCTCATAAATATTTTCTTTAAATGCCATAGCCATTGTTAATTTCTGATTAAGTATCCAAAGTTTTTCCCACTTAGCCAATTCCACATTATAACCGAAATTTTTCGCCCAGGCGGCCATAGTTTCTTTGACATGGAACATGCTATTTTGAATGTTCAAGGCTAATTCTAAGTCTTATTACAGAACTGATAGGTAGTCTGTCATAGAGTTTAGATTATAGCATTGAGAACAAAAGGTTTAGAATGCAAAATGAACGTTAACCCTCAAGTTACCTAGGATGCTCACTTGAAGATCAAGACAAAGTCAAATAAAGTTTTAGTCTTCCCTCTGATCTGGGCTATATATTACCTACTTTGATATAAAAGGCATGATACCCAGATACAGACTTTAATGCAAGCAAAGAGATTATAGGGTCTACTTTTGCCAAGCCGCCTCTATAGTTTTTTTTAACAGATGTTAAGGCGCAATGTCAGCTGGTTTCCTATAGAATACATTACTAGGTAGCTGCTGGAGATAGAACTGCTGCTTTTGCTTGTCAAGTGAAAGCAGTGGTAAGCTTGGAAGTGGAGAGGATGCTGCTTAAACTAATACTTGTGCTTTAAATTTGGGGATGGGAATACATTCATTGCTCTTCATCAGGCTCAGTTGCTTGGGAGTATCATTTAACTCTGGAATGGCAAATTAATGTGGGTCAGTAGCTAAAATGCCGAGCTTGTCGATCAGAAGGTCAGCAGTTCAGTGGTTTGAATCCCTAGTGTAACAGAATGAGCTCCCATTACTTTTCCCAGCTTCTGCCAACCTAGCAGTTCGAAAGCATGTAAAAATGCAAGTAGAAAAATGGGGACCACCTTTGGTGGGAAGGTATCAGCGTTCCATGCGCCTTTGGCATTTAATCATGCCGGCCACATGACCACGGATACGTCTTCAGACAGCGCTGGCTCTGCGGCTTAGAAATGGCTCCTAGAGCCAGAAATGAGTAGCACGCACATGCGGGGAAACCTTTAGCTATGAAATCTATAGCAACCATTTTATATTCCAGTATAATTCTTTTCATCATATCTGGGGTAAACAAAATTGATGGAGCTCTTCCCAGTAAGTAAATATTTAATTCTGTATTTTTTTCTTTTAACAGATGATGGATGCTATAAAGGGAACAATGACTGAGATATATAATGACCTTTCAAAAAATACTACTGGAAGCACAATTGCTGAGGTTCGTATTCTTTACTGTCTACATGGGGCTGCCCTTGAAAGCCACCTGGAAGCTACAACTGATCATGAAGGCAGTGGCTAGTGTGCCACTTATTATTCCTATGTGATACTCCTACTGTCAGAACTGCTATATTGTTAATTACTTTCCACATTCAGTTCAAAGTCCTGGATGTCATGTATAAAACCCTACATGACTTGTGACCTCGATGTGTTTGGAACCACTATTCCCAATGGTTTCTGCTCATCCAATTAGATCTAGTAGACTGGACTCTCTTTGGGCATCTCGCAAAAGGTTGTCCCCTCTTCTTTAGAACAGCGTTGCCCCTCCTCCTCCCTGACATTAGAATGGCTCTCTCCCTGTTAGCTGTCTGGGAAGCTGTTAAAATCTGGTTATAGTGTGGAATTGTGATAAATGGTGGCATACCTTGCTATGGTAATGTGTTTGGAGTTTCATATTCCTCTAGCATGAAATGTGTTGTAATTCTTATGTTTTTGTTGTTCGTTTTGATATATTGTTTTTAGTTCTGTTACTAGAGAGGGTTTTCCAAGGGTTTTCTTTGGAGCTGCATTTAAGCTATAGTTAAAAATCTTACCTTAAAATATAATATTTGTGTTAAATCAGGAGTTATACCTATGGCTTGAGGACCATTGACAATTCTCAAAAGTCTTGATTATAATCTCTACACTCTCTTCAAAAATTGGTATAAATACAATTTTAATGTGACAGAAAGGGAGATACTTAAATATCAGCAGTCATATTAATTGAATAGTCCATGTGAGTACTTGACTTGGCTCCCTCCACTTGGGAGTGCAGGCCTTGGCACATAACTGGTTATTTTATCTGATTTTACAGAGCTGTCCTTAACCGCTCACAAAATTCAGTTCAAAATGCTACAGCCTAGCTCAGCGATAGCGAACCTTTTTTGGCTCGCGTGCCATAAGGGGGGGAGCGCAGGGGGGTTGTGCGCAGGCGTGTTGCACCCATAATGCAATGTGCGATCCATCCCCAGTGCGCATGCGTGCATGAGAGGCACTCCCCCCCATTTTTTGCATGCTTTTTTCGCCCTCCCCAGGATCCACAGGCTTTATAGGAGCCTGGGGAGGGCAAAACAGCCTCTCCCGGCCCCCCGGAGGCCTCCGGAGGCTTCAGGGACCTTCAGGAGGCTTCCCTGAAGCCTCCGGAGGGCTTAAACCAGCCGTCTGAGCAAACTGGAAGTGACTTCCGGTTTGCTCGTAGGGTCATTTTTAGTCCTCCGGAGGCTTCACGGAAGCGTCCTGAAGGTCTCTGAAGCTTCTGGAGACCTTAAACCGACCCTACGAGCAAACCGGAAGTCAGTTCCTGAACTTCCGGTTTGCCCATAGGGCCATTTTTTTGCACTCCAGAGGCTTCAGGGAAGCTCTTTTCACCCTCCCCAGGCTCCTATAAAGCCTCTGGAGCCTGGGGAGGGCGAAAAATGGCTTTAAAAAAGGGTGAACTCAGCTGGCCAGTGCACGCATGCGCACTGGCTAGCTGACAGGGCAACACCTCATGTGTCCTGACAAATGGCTCTGCGTGCCACCTGTGGCACATGTGCCATAGGTTCGCCATCGCGGGCCTAGCTAGTAACAAGTTCAACTTAGTTTGTGCATATAAAACCTCTGCTGCAGGAACTACACTGGCCTCCTCCTGCAAATGAATGTGTTGGTAGCAAACCTTAAAGCACTTTGACTTCCTACTTCATATAGAATGCATCCATTCAATGAAATCCAAAAAGAAAGCCTTGCTGAGCAATTGCTACTCTGATTGTGACCATTACTCCTCCTTGGGGAAGTTCCCCTCTCCCCCACAATATAAATTATCCTCAGAGTTCTAGCCAGTCCTTTTTTACTAACATTTTGGAGAGTCATGAAGACCTGGAATGGAAGGCTTATAACTGCTCCTGAAAAAAAATGGTGTTATATGTTTTCAGGAATATTGCAGATTATATGTTCTTTTGTTTTTTTTTCACCTTAAGTATTGAAATTTTGTAAACCTTTCAGAGTAATTTAGGCTGGACCCCTAAAGATAGAGGAATAACATAACAGCCAAGTCTGAAATTAATGAAAGTTGTACATCCCTATTTCAAAACTTTTGTTTCTGTCTCTGCTCTTATGTCAACTCTTGAAATTATTAATCGGATGCAGTGTGCATGAGAGAGCACAGTAAAATAAAGAATGTACTTCATATGGCTGAGACTTTCTATGCTAAAAGAAACAATATAATAACACTACTTCATGACAGATACAGCAAACTCAGTTTTAAAGATTTTTCTTGTACCACTACCAGAAAAGGTAGTAGAGCCTAATCTATTGTACAGATTATCCAAGATCCAGTTAACATTTAGAAATACTTAATTCACACTATCATTATATCGGATTATGTACTGAATGCAATAAAATACAACTTTGTGTTGCGAGGGATAATATTTACTATAAGGCAGGAGAAACAAGTATATATCTTTGGGAAGAGCTTTATTCCACTTTTTGATTCATGCACATTTGCCCTCCTTTCTCTCTATTCCATTGGGAGAAAGAGTAGATGCCATTACTTATTTTGCACAATTTATAGGAAGCATATTTATTCTGAACTTATTAACAACACCAAGATATTTTTCCATGAAAGTGATTCGTTTCTAAATAAAGATTGTCATCCGTGCAATTGGATTTCCTTTCATGGTCTCTCTCCCTCCCTCTTCCCTATGCACCCAGATTTGATTTAAAGAGTCCCCCCTCAGAAAGAAATGTGGGGATACAGGAGAAAGAAGGATTTCATTCTATTTTGACTGACACTCCTGTTGTTATTCTTTTTTAATATTTTAGATTCGTCGTCTGAGAATTGAAATTGAAAAGCTTCAGTGGTTACATCAGCAAGAGCTCTCAGAAATGAAACATAATCTGGGTATAAAAATAACATTATTTTTGTTAAATATTTTTGGGGTCCATGGTCCAGTATGTAAAGGAACATCTGTGCTGATCTGTTTTCCATATATATAATCAATTATAGAAGTCTAGCTCAGTTGTACAGTATGTCATCGTGATAGCTAATAAACCTTCTAAATTGATTGGTAATTATTTCTTGAATGACACCTAAAAATAGTGGATTGTTTCAAAAATAAAAAAAAACATGGAAGTTCTTAAGATCTTATACAATAAGGTTACATACATAAGTATCCACATCATAGTGTAGATTTGTCTGCCTTTATTGTAATAAATCAGCATCTCTTATTTCCCTTAAAATAGCTTACCATTTTATTACTTAACAGATAAGGCCATTTAAATACTGTTAGGTTACATGTTGTTCATCTGTTACCTAGAACTCACAATGGCTGAAATGAGACAAAGCTTAGAGCAAGAAAGGGATCGTTTAATTGCTGAAGTGAAGAAACAACTGGAATTAGAAAAGCAACAAGCTGTGGATGAGACCAAAAAGAAGCAATGGTGTGCCAACTGCAAAAAAGAGGCCATCTTTTACTGTTGTTGGAATACCAGCTATTGTGACTATCCTTGCCAACAAGCTCATTGGCCAGAACATATGAAGTCTTGTACACAATCAGGTAATTGGCTAGTGTTTCTACAGTTACACTGTTTACCTTTCAATCTATTTGTGAATGAATCTCACCTCCATTTTTAAACTACCTTGGATTTTAATTTAGCTACTGCAACCCAGCAAGAGACGGATAGTGAAGTTAATTCAGAAACATTAAACAAAGCGTCCCAACCTGGTTCCAGTGCACAGCCTGCACCTACAGAAGCAACCAATGCTCCAAAAGAAAAAGAGGCAGTTGTGGAAAAAAGCAAGGAAAATGTGACGGTAAGTGTGTCCTTCCAGGGTGCAGCCTTGCTTTAAGGTTTATTTTTAAAAGCTGTACAAAGCAATAAATGGGATTTTATTTTATTTTATTTTATTGAGGGCTGGTGAAATACCTTTCTCTTTATTTTCACCTTTACAGAGTTAGTTGTTAGGGTTCATCTAATGTTGTATGTGCTGCCCTTTTTTTAAAAAAAATCATGGCATAATGTGATGAATTCTCATGTGATTTTGCCCTGTTTCCACCCACTTGGGATGTAGTGACTGCTCAGGTTCATCACAAATATCCCTCAGACTTCTCTTATTTTGAAATACGCACACACACACACACACACACACACACACACACACACATTCTGTCAAGTGCCGAAAGCTGAGTTTTGAACGTATTACCCACATCTTTATCTAATTCAGTATCCTTACTCCTCTGCAGATTCTACAGATACTAGAATTGCTAATGGTATATAGATAACTATTGTAGTTCTCTATCTTGTATGGGTCAAATATGGGTCCTGGCTTTCTTTTTAAAGCAACACTAGCAGTTACAATAAAACTTTATTAACAAGTACATTTCTGATTTCTATCCATTCTTGTATGTCCCTATTAGTTTTTCTTAAAGCACAATAGTACATTCTGTTGGGAAAAAAAAGAAACTCTTTTATCATGACATTTTATCTCAGCTACACCAGAGATGGTATTTAGGAGGTTCTGACCGGTTCTGGAGAACCGGTAGTGGAAATTTTGAGTAGTTCGGAGAACCGGTAAACACCATCTCTGACTGGCCCCGCCCCCATCTATTCTCTGCCTCTCAAATCCCAGCTGATCAGGAGGGAATGGGGATTTTGCAGTATCCTTCCCCTGGAGTGGGGAGGGAATAGAGATTTTACAGTATCCTTCCCCTGCCACGCCCACCAAGCCACACCACACCCACCAAGCCTTGCCACAGAACCAGTAATAAAAAAATTTGAATCCCACCACTGAGCTACAACTCAAGAAGTCAGTATCTCTTACAAAACTATATAATTTAATTGTCTTGCTTTATTCTAAGGAAAGGAATCATAGGTCTTGTGCATTCTAGAGAGAGAGAAAGGATGGCCCAAAGCATCTTTAGAATTAAAGACATTGAAAAATGTTATATTTCTTAACAAGAAATTGCTAAATAGATACCCAATTACCTTACTTGTAATTGTACTGTGCTCTCTGTGATAAGTTTCTTATCATGAAATATTTTTCTTTGGAAACTCAAATTGCATTCACATGATTGTTATATATGTTTGAAACATCAAATTGTACGCATTGCTCACTTTCATATTTTAAATTTTGCTTTTATTTATAAAAATGTAACCTGTGAATTCATTAAACTTTAAGGTTTTTTTTTTAAAGCCAAGCACTGACATTTTTATGGGTTAAATCCAGAGCTTGGTTTCACAAACAGAGAACATTTGTGAGCAAGTTTCACTAAGAACCAAAAGATGGATAGAAGATAATTTTTAGCTGATTCTCATCTATCACAATGCCTAGCACTATATCTCATGCTTCAGGAAGATCTCTCAACTCTTCCTTGTCTCCCATAGCAGATTGATGGGTTTTTTGATACAGCAGAGAGGAGGAATCTATAAAAATAATTTCCTCTCTTCCCCCAGCAGTCAGAGGCAGTCCTTCCATTTAGGAAAGGCAAGATCTAAATCTAAAACCATGTTAATAAATAGGTGGCATTGACATAAAAACTGAACCTTTCACTCTGGTTACCTGTGCTGTCTCTGCAGATAGCAACAGGTGTGACAAGCAGCCAGCCTATAAAGTTGGTCCAGGTACCGCAGACCACTACCTATATACCAACTACTCAACCCACAATTGTAAGTACTGTTTTTGCCATTGAAACAGCTCATTTATTTTGGAGGGAGGATGGGTTTTCTCCTGTGTTACCACAATATGAATTCACTGGTCTTTACTCAATTTGCTGTGCAAAATGATTTATTTTGCTATACATTTCCATTTCTTTTACAGCATACATTGTCATCTAGGACAATCAAAGATTCAAGTTTTATTTAATGATTTAAAATTCTATATTGCTATTATAGTTTCTGAAGCAGTTTAGGGAAAGCTATGCTATTCTTCAGCTGTGGTGTTTTGTGTAATTTCAAAATTGCATTAAACTTAGGAATCGTCATGTGCTATAATTAATTGGTTGACTAAGAAGCATCAGGGACCAGTAGTAAGTACATGGTGGTAAGGGTTTTGTCAAGAGGCTACTATTTTGATGGTGGTAGGGTATGAAAAAGTAGTTGAAAGTCAATATATCACTAGATAGAAAGAGAAATTTGCAGTTAGTTTCTTTTTCTAGCTAATCTGACAACTTAGTTTTCCCAGTGAATAGTTTCAGTTCTACATAGAATTCACCCTTGCTTCTTTTCTGTGGCACATAAATAAACAACAGAATTGGAAACATTTCATGATTTGATCATGGACGAGAGCTGACCTGGCTTGTATAAACAAATCTAGTTGGATGAGGCAAGAGGACCTGTTTCAGTAATTAGGCAAGCTAGAGGAAGTTAGATGGAGAGGACATATGGCTGTATATAACAACCAGCTCATTAAGTAATTCACTGATTTATTTATATACTTTCTCAATTACTTAAGTAAATCTGGGCGGCTTATAGAATTCTAGATTCTAGGAGATTTCCACATCAATTTCAGCCTGGACTGTCTGGTATGACTCAGGAATTCATAGCAACTGTGACATTTTATGAATTGGATCTTAGAGGCAAAGCAGACTGCTGACATACATGGTTGGTCTTTTATTTTGGCTGAAAGAATGATTCATGGGTGAATTCCCATTGTCCTGAATGCACCACTGCCTAGTTAAGGTAGGACTTGCAGTCACGCTCCATCTGTGCAAGGGTAGAGGACAAATTCAGCTTGCTTTTCCAAACAGTTTCTTGGAACTACTGGTTTTTCCAAGGAATCATAACAGTATTCTGGAATAGATTTTGCAGGCAATTCAGACAATGCTTCATTGAGTTCTAGAATTGGGAATTTACTAGAGTGGTAAACACAACTGTATAAATACCATCTTCTCTTTTTAAAATCCTCCTCATGGTATGTAGCCCATGGAAGAGCACTGTGGAATGAAGGAGAAAGTAAAATGGGCAGAACATTAATGACAGACAATTCATTATAACACCAGTAAGGCACAGCATGGAGGTCATTGGAGAGTCTGCGCTGTGGCAATTTATACAAAAGGAAGTGATACTTTGTTGCATGACCATATCTAAATATTCTTGCATAGTTGTTTAAAGTTGTGGGACAATTAACATTCATTAACATTAATGAATGTTAATTTTAATTAATACTAATTAATTAACCCTCAATCTCTGAAATTGGATCTTTCCATATCTTTTTGTGATAATTGGGTGTCAGTTATTTTCTAGGTATAGTACAAAGTGTTACATATTATTTGAAAGGCTTACATGGATTCATCCTAGGTTACATGAGAGAATACTTTCTCCTGCAAGATTCCCACCATCCACTATGATCATCAGTGCTTCCCACTAACCACTAAAATTGTGCATTGGATTTTTATCATTGATTAATGTCTTAAATATTCTGGATACTTTAAATTGTTAATAGTTTTTTTTTTTAAATTTACCCAAGAAATTTGGTCAGTCAATGGATTAAAAAGTAAACAGACAGAATAGAATAGAATATTTGGAGATTTCCTTATTGATATGGGCAGTTATGCCTTTAGTTTAAGATTAGGCTAGGGTTACAATTTGGTTTGTGCTCCATCTAGTATCAGGGAAAGTGTCAGAGTTGTATGATGTAGGCTGTTTTGCATTTCAAGAGCATTGATGGTAAGGACAAAACAAGCATTTTAAGACTTGGAAGCCCCCAGTCCTTGAGAAGTTAAAAAAAAAACATTTTAGCTCTGTCAGAGAACAAATATGCTATTAGATTTCACATTCATCCTAGAGGTTGCATATCATTGAGTTACGTCTTTGTTCCATGCCCGTATTGGCAATATGCATGAACCTCATTTAATTTTTTAAGCTGGTGCTTCTCTTCTCCCAAAATCTTTTAATGCTCAACAAAGGAATCCAGAGAGATAATAAAATCTCCCGGGAACTATGGAGGTGGGGGTGGTGATAACTGACAATTGGAAATATCCTGTGCTAAGAAATTTGAAATTTGACCTGCTTTATGCTACGATTGGAAAATGATAATATGCAGCATTCTTCAACTAAAGTCCGTGCTTGTACTACAGGTAGATCTAATTTACCAACCACAATTTCAACTGATTGCTAAGCCACACAGTCATTAAGTGTAATGTCCTGTGGCCATGCCAACTAATGGTCATTAAGTGCGATATCATGTGATTGTAACTTGCAGTTTCCTGATGGCTTCTCCATTGACTTCGCTTGTCAGAAGCTGTGAAAGTTGCAATGGCAATCACATGACCATAGGATGCTGCAACCATCATAAATATACATTGGTTGTAAAGCATCAAAATTGTGATCACGTGAGCACAAGGATACTGCAACTCCAAGAACTGGCCATAACTCACCTTTTTCAGAACTGATTGTCGTAAGTTCCTAACAGAATGCACTAATTCAGTCTAGCCAACTATATTTAGTCTACCATGTTATATAAACTCAATCAAAATCATTTATTTAGCAATGTGTTTTGCTGTGCATTGCTGGCCTTGTTTGACAAGCAGGCCACCATTTTCAATCATAAAATAATTATATTTAACAGTCAGGTCTGATTTTGGACTTTCTCCTTTATGTTGTGAATTGCAGTTTAGCTCATATGGTTGTGGTGCTGAAACTGCAGTATCCTTCCGTCATAGTGTATCCCATTTTTCTCATTATCTGTTTTTGTTGCAATGTACATAGCAAAGGACAGCTTTAAATAAGTTGAGGCTGATGCCTTTAAAATAAAAGGATTACCCTGATAAACTTCTTCATATTATAATATGATTTATCCTTATCATATATATTAGTCATTCCCAATCTTTGGGAGGTTGTGGATGCATGTGATATTAAGTTAAGCTGGAGCCGCAGATACCAAATCGTATCATGATACAGGTAGTCCTCAGGTTATAACCACTCATTAAATGACTGTTCAAACTTAACAATGTGCTGAACAAGTGGTAGTTTCTGACTGGTCTTTGGAGTTGTGGCCATTGCAGCATCTCCACAGTCATATGGTCATGATTGAGGACCCAACTCACAATTATGACATCACAATGGACCATAGTCAACCTGTTGGCTTCCCACAAGCAAAGTCATAGAGAAAGTCGGAGGTTGCAGGTCTTGTTTAATGACCTGTGTGGTCTCAATATCAGCAATTGTCTTTGCAGAAAAAATGACACGTCATGTGCTGTCATGGTTTATGACTGCATCTCTGAGCAACAGTAATTCCAGTTCCCATTGTTGTCATAATCCGAAGACTGTGTCAATATAAGGAAGGTTTTTGCTAGCATACCAGGGAAGCAGTGCAACAGCCTCCAGCCTTTGCTACCCTTTAGTCACCGAAGTTTCTTTAAGGAAGGAAAGGAAAGGAACAGGAGTGCAGGTGTGATGGATTATAGACAAGAACTGTACTTTCTAAGAGCACCGAAACTGTAAATAAAATAATTTGGTAGAGGGACTTTGGCTGACATCAACATGTATCTCACTGGTCGCTCCAAATGTACAATATATACATTTACTCTCATGTATGTCATCATAATGTTGATATTTCTATGTTCCATAGCATGCCCAAATTCATGAATTCTTTTTCCATGGATACTAAAAATGGTTTTATTGTATTAGTTGATTTTAGTTATATGCTTCTAGAATGCATAGTGAGTTTGGTAATAAACTTACCAGGTGGGCTCCTCTACTATTATACTTTTCAGAATGAGATTTTTTAAAAATAATATACTAGCTGATAACCTGGCGTTGCCTGGGTATTTATTTATAGGGAGAAAATGTCAGGACCAAACACAATTTCTAATGTTGGATTCCCCCGCTTACCAGAGGGAGCCCCTTGTGGAGGACTGTGAAGCCGTTACCATGGCAACTCCACTTCGCTGCACAGTAGAAGCACAACAGGCTATATCTTAACAGAACACACCCACACCCTGAGGGATGTTAGGAGTGTGTCATCCCCACAGTATTTTTTTTCCAGAGAGTAAGTCATTTGTGTACCGAGTTTGGTTGAAATTGCTCGAGGCGTTCCAGAGTTTTGTTGGAACACACCAGGGGTGGGTTCCTGCCAGTTCTAACCTCTTCTATAGAAGAGGTTCTACAAATCTACAGTGCCATTTAGAACCGGTTCTAGCTCCCTCCCCCCGCCCGTCCGCACATCATCAAGATGAAGAGCGAGAGGAAGAATTCTGGGAGTTGAAGTCCACAAGTCTTAAAGTTGTCAACACCCCTGGGTTTTTGTTTCTAAAGGTTTAGGGGTGCAAGGGTCTTGTAACTTGACAGCTTTAAGTCTTGCGTGCTTCAAATGCCAGAGTTTCTGAGCCAACATTTTGGTTGCTTAGCAAGAGCGTTGTTAAGTGAGTTTCACCACATTTTACAAGTTGGCCACACCCACCCAGTCACATGGCTGGCAAGCCACTCCCACCCAGTCACATGGCCGGCAAGCAACTCCCACCCAGTCACATGGCCGCAAGCCACTTCCACAAAGCAGGCCACACCTACAGAAGAGGTTCTAAAAATTTTTGAAACCCACCACTGGAACACACACATTCTTCTAATCCAGTTCTACCAGCAGCAAGAACAGGGAACAGTAGAGATATGTAAATACTTTAGATTCCGACTTTGAAACAAGCCGATCCACTTTTACTTAAAGTGAAACATTTTATTATGGTCAGAACAATCCAACACCTTGTTTAATTTCAAAACTTCAAGCTAGAAAAGTTTTGGTTTTGAATTATTTTGCACTTCTCTGAAAGACATCTTTGTCTGAGAGGTGACAAAGAATAAACAATACTTCTAGTAGTGTGTGTATGTGTGTGTGTGTGCATACATACACACACACACACATACATATACAGTGCATTTAGAAAGTATTCAGACCTCCTTGACTTTTGTCCATTTTGTTGTGTTGCAGCCTGATTCTTCCGTTGTTGAAAATCATTTCTGATTTTGTTGTTCCGTTGTTGAAAATTATGTTCTGTTGTTTTGATTATGTACGGTCTGTACACCGCCCCGAGTCCCTACGGGGAGAGGGGGCGGTTTATAAATTAAATAAACCTTAAACCTTAACCATTTCCCCCTTCATTAATCTATATTCAGTACCCCGTAATGACAAAGTGAAAACAGAGTTTTCGGAATGTCTATAAATTTATTAAAAAGAGAAAACGGAAAGATCACATTGGCATAAGTATTCAGACCCTTTGCAGCAACACTTGAAATTTAGCTTAGGTGATTCCCATTTCTCTACTCCCATTGTTTGAAAATGAATTTCAATAACTCTAGAATCAGGCTGTAGCATAACAAAATTGACAAAGGTGAAGGGGGTCTGAACACTTTCTGAATCAGACTATTGAATAAAAAACTAGTATGTAACACTTGAATACTGTAGGCATAAATATATATTCACAAATACTACTAAATATTTTATTCCAAATCTAGTTTGGTTAAAAATGTGCAAGAACAATTGGTAAATTTTTGGAGGATGAAATTATCAATGACTAATCAAATGGATAAATGGCAGGCCATTAATTGTGAATTGATGCTATTATAAGTTACATAAACAGGATATATAAACACATGTCTGTTAAAATTTATAAAAAATACTTTGAATGAGTGTATTTTGCCTGACCGAAGTGACATTTTTTGATCTAGCAAGATTATTTTTAAATTCTTTTTCTATGACTATGCAAAGTTTAATGAATAAGAAAGGCATAAATAATGATATTTGGAGGGATTATGGGAATAAATCCAGGTTGAGGAAAATAGTATTAGGTATTTCTTTCATTAATTACTGAGCCAAAATGGGAATCTGTATTGATATAGGTTGCATTTAAATATTATAGTTGATAAAGTCACCATTGAAATTATGATTATATACTCACATGTTGGCATTTTTTATTTTGAAGCATTTCCAGTAAATAATTTCTAGAATTATAAAATAGTCCTGACAACCAGTGCAACTATTTGTCTAACACACTTATGAATTAATGGCATTAATGGATTTTGATCTCTTGAAGACCTATTTTTATTTTGTCTTGAGTTTTAAAGTATTTTTAAAATAGTGGATAGGGTATTCATTGTTCTTCACTAAAGGTCAGCATATTGATATCTTCAAAACATTAAACACCTACTCTGTTATGTCATTTATTATTAATGAATTACGTGCAAATGTATTGGAAAATATTTATTTGCAGGCTTGAGCATGCATATTGTGGAACCAAATACTAGCAAAAAAAAAAAAAACCTCTGTCTTGTATCATTACCAGTTTACAATGGTGGTGTGCTCTGAAGTCTTTGATAATAGCTTGTTTGGGCTTTTTGCATGACACAGTTCTGCATTTCTGAGACGATGTATCTTTTTGCTTTAAATCTGCAGACCATTCCTGTAGTAGTAAGCCCTACAGCTGGGACCATGGCAATGAGAACAGGAGTTCAGTACGTTCAAACAACAATGCCTGTCCAAGTACGAAGAGTCTAACACTGCTAACAAAGGAGACCAGGCAACTGTTGGAATAATAATAATCTCTTCATTAGAAATGTGAAAAAAATGCCTACAGGTTTTGGAGTAACCTCAAAGGTTGAGACTTTTACCTTTGTACATGTGTACAAAGCAGTTAACTACACTACATTAATGTAAAGCATTAGTGTTGGCTTTAAAAAGCCGGAGGACAGTTAAAATTGATGGTAAATCTATACTGTTGTAAATTATGTACAATTTGTGGATGACGTTAAGAGTGCCATCCCTTTTTTATATTTGTACTGACTTTAGCACATGTTGGAAATTTGTGAAGGAAAGACTAAATCAGGCTTGCCACAAATGTCGTCGAGAGGAATGATCTTCTGGGAATGACAGTTGCACATAGAAACCATTCTTCCTCTTTAGAGTTTAAAGAAGAAAAGAGCTGAAGTACCTGGCTTATATTTGGAAAAGAAGACAATGCCTTGTGTATGCAACTGAAATTAGTGCTGGTGATTTTAAAAAAATAATAATTTTCAATCTTTGGGTCCCAAGTACATTAAACAGCAAATTTTGTGTAGCGTATTTAATGTGAGAGAGAATGTTTACAAAAAAATAAAGTTTTGTTAATACTAAGGAAAAGGAAGCAAGAAGCTTAATAGCAGTTGGCAATACAGTAATCAAATATTTTGGACACAAGTGGATCTGGGAGATATCCTTCCTACTGGGTTTATACACACATGCATACATCCATACAAGATTTTCTGGAGGACTTTGGAAAAAGGGAACACAAGAACAAGAAATGGCCAGGTCACTTGGAAAAATGGGCAAAAGACATTGATGCTGGGCTAGAGCATGTATTATGGGATTTTTTAAAAATATTTTTATGTGAGCATGAAGCAGTACAGTATGAGAGAGAAAGTAATCCATGAAAACACTGTCTGTTACACTTATACTGTAGTATCATTTTGTATGTTGTGTAAACAAAAGCATTGAACAAAGCAAGATGATGTATGTATATGAGCAAATTTAATTGTATGATATCATTCCAGTACATTTTGTTGTACATTTTAGTCATAATTGATTTCTCCCATTGTTTATAAAGAATGCAGTCTGTACAGTCTCCAGCTAGTATGCACATTAGAGGAAAGAAAACAAAATGAACAGGAAAAACAAATCAAGAGCAGACTATTTGTGAATTGCAGTTGTGTCAAAGATAGCCTAGCTGGCCTTATTTGTGAAGCATAATTGCTTTTAGCATATGGAAGTATTTTTTCACATTTTCTTTGTATAAAATTTGTATTAAACTAAATATCTTTTTTGCTTCTTGTGTTTCTTTATGACTAAAACAGGTGGCACACACTAAACTATGGGGCTTCTGTTTTTTCTGACTTCTTTTTAAATCAAACATAATACTAGATTTCTATTTTGTTTGTGAAAGACTGGCACACTTACCTGTAACTTTCAAACTTCACTTCTGAATTAACTACTCTCAGATTGTTAGTGAGAAGTTCCCCCAAATCTATGTCAAAATGTCAAAGTGAAGCACATTTAGTTACTACAGGGGTATGCCCAGGTAGTTTCCTTAACAGTAACAACCTACACAAACTTTAATAGCATTCTGCTTTACCTTAATCTCAGATTTTACACTATGTCATGTTCACCATTTATCCATTCACGCAGTGTATATTCTGTGTGGCTTTTTTACTACACAAACTACATGACAAGTTTTATCCTATATTGGGACTCATCAAATGTTTGCTACCAGATCTTTACCATGAAGTGTACTTGTGAACTCTGCAATTCCTAATTCCCCATACTCTTTAACGTTTCCTAGAGTCACAACTGCAATTTTGATGGTCTAGAAGTCAATTATATTAACCTCATGCTGAGCAACCTGGATTCTGCTTATTTCTTCACACCCCATGGCAAAAGCCCCTCATGTATAATCCCATTAACACAGTAGCACCATTGGTAGAAATTAAATTGCTCAATGTTATCAGTATGGGATAAATTTAGATCATGTCGTTTAGCATACCTGAGATGGAAGGGAAAAGAACCTAAAAGTTATCCAAGGGAAAAAAATGGGACAATTTTAGTTTTTTGCTCTTGGTGAATTGTTAGTATCTAGTTTTCAAGAAGGAAGAACTGTTTTAGGAAAGCAAAAGACAAGGGATGCTTAGCTGTGACAAAACAGAAGCTGCAACACTTTCCTTGTTATGAACACACAGTTTGTGACAAAATTATTGAGGTATTCAGTCACTAGTTTAGCTAGGTCTGATGGTTAACCGAGGATGTACATTTCAGATATGGCAATCCATGTTTTGGGTGACACAACAGTTCACCAATATCGCTGTGCTTCCGTGATATTTGGAGGTTGCCAAGGCCACACAGTAATGGGACATGCTGTCAAATTACCACCAGACTTTCCAGAAGTTGCGTGAGAAGGTTGTGCTCTATCGTGGTCTCTAGCTTCTGAAAATTGTATAAAAACATGTCCTTTCACCTGGTTTTTGGAGGATGTAGATGTTTCAGAAGAGCATTCTTCAAAGCTGCTTCAAGGATGAAGGCTTGTGTGATCTGGAACAGCCTCGGATAGACCCCGGGTTCCTGTCAGTTAGAAGACTATGTGGCAGATCTTGAGGATCACAAACATGATTGGACTGTATTTTTTTAAAAAAAATGAATATGAAAGAATCATTTTATCTTTTGTTTGGGGGCGGGGGTACATGCCAGCAGAGGCAAATTAATTTTTTTAAAAAGAAAATGCTACCCTAAGCCCCAAAGGTTCATCACTGATCTAGTCTGATTGCACTGATTTCATTGAACCTGTGGGCATCCACATCCACAATATCTTGTTGGTTTCGTGAAAAGGTGAAAGCAATGTTTCCTCCATTGCGTCCCAGGTTCTGCCCATTCCTACCGGAGTGTAACATCACAATACATGGCAGCAGGGTGACACAGCTCTGCTTTTATCCTTCTGTTCCCTCTTACAATCTCCTGTGGGTGCGTGGAATTCTTTCTTCTTTAAATGTTTCATCGTTTGGTTCCATTGATTTCACATGGAAATGTCCCAGTAAAATTTTCTCCATGTACAAGATAGGAAGTTTATTAAGTTTACATTTCTGGGTTTTGAGCAGGGATATTTCATGGCTTTGTTTTTTCATGAGGTGCTGAAGGATGCATCAGGGCAGGTCCAGACACCTTGAGAGTTGGCACCATGCAATTGCAATTACAAAGGAAGGGATGGGATTCTGCCAGTGAAGTTTTAATTTTTTTTCTAGATCAGTGTTTCTCAAGTTTAGCAATTTCAAGAGATGTGGACTTCCATTCCCAGAATTTCCCAGCCAGCCAGCTTAGTGGTTTTAAGATACATCAGCATGGCTAGCTGGGAAATTCTGGGAGTTGAAGTCCACGTTGTCAGCATTCCTGAAAACCCCAACTCCAATCAAACTCCGAGACAGGCATTTTCTCAAAGCTCCCATTTATTAGAGTAGGTATGCAGGCACATCTGGGAAACCCTGAATCTGATATTTCCGGGCTTTTCCTCAGTAAGTCAAAAAGTCCATACCCATCCCCTGCACTCAACATTCCCATCACCTCGTCCCATCCCAATCCATTCCAACTCGAGACATCATTCCAACCACTCCTCCTCCAGGTGCAGGAATGCCCATGACCTTGACCGAAAAGAAGAATGTTATTTTGTCTAGCTGCATTCCCTCTACTAAATCCCCCCTCCTACTTTCCCACGCACAATGTGGCAGCATGGAAGCTTCCGGTGTTAATATGGCTTCCAAAGCTGACACGCATATCTTAAAGATTGAGACACACTTTTCTAAATGGATAATCACATTAATCTGTCATTCCAAAAAATGAATCTTGTGTCCCTTGAAAAGACCAAGCAAATTTACAATAGTCTTTTAACATTTATATGTTATTGTGTTTTACTAATTTAGGTGAAATGTTCATATATATTACTAGTCCATGTATAATATGCCATATGCTAGATACATAAAATACTATAGTCTATATTTTGGAGAATTGCAGTCTCCCATATCAGAAGCAGGAAATCATGTTTTTGAAGAAAAAATCATTTTCTGTATCGGCTATTTCAATTTCCCCTTGGGTGGGTGGGGAAAACCGCCAGCTATGCCCTAGTGCAAAATGAACAAAGCATATTGTAATGAAGAATCCCGTTTGGCTCAGAGTGAATTGTTAGAATTTGCTGCCCTCATGTGTTCGCTTTTGGGAAGACTGGGGAACTAGCAGCAAGGGCATGTGTAAGGTGTGATCTTCTATATCAGTGTTTCTCAATCTCTGGAAACGAGATTGGAAACGAACTTCCAGAATTCCTCAGCCAGCGTGACTAATTTTCATGACTTTTTAAAATGAAGTAAATCTGCTTTGTGCTGCTTTTGCACATGCCTCAACTCCCCAAAATAAGACCGGGTCTTATATTAATTTTTGCTCCAAAAGATACATTAGGGCTTATCTTCAGGAAAATAGAGTACTAAATGCATTTATCTGGCTGACAATCTTAACTGGGCTTATTTTTGGGGTAGAGCTTGTATTAGAAGCATCCTGAAAAATCATGCTAGGGCTTATTTTCCAGTTGAGTCTTATTTTGGGGGAAAGCATACGTTTAGAGATCCAGTGTTTTGTGTCTCAGAATTACCGTATTTTTCAGAGTATAAGATGCACTGTAGTATAAGACGCACCAAGATTTTGAAGAGGCAAATTAAAAAAAATTTTTTTTGCACTCTGCACCCCCCCAAAAAAAACAGCCCATTTTTAAAGAAAACGAGCCCGTTTTTTGTCAAAAAAAGGGCATGCATAGCCTTTAGGAGGTTTGTAGAGTGCTCCTGGGGCCCATTTTTCACTCATTTTTGCCCTCCCCAGTCCACAGAACTCTGGAAGCCTCCTAAAGGTTATGCATGGCCATGTTTGCAAAAGGTTTTGGGAGACCAAAAATGCTGTATTCAGTGTATAAGATGCACCCAGATTTTCACCCTCTTTTTTGAGGGAAAAAGGTGTGTCTTATACTCCAGCCCTGAGAAGGGCTTGTGCAGTTTAAGAATTGCTCCCACCACTAGTTAATACTAATTATGACTTGTTTCAATTCCCTTTTCCAAGCAAAGGTGGTCTTTGACTTACCTCCATTCATTTAGCAATAATTCAACAGGACTGAAAAAAGTGACTTATGACCAGATTAGTCATATTAATGTGATCAAAATTCAGGCACTTTGCATTAGTGTATTTGTATTTATGACAATTGCAGCATCCTCAGGAGATTGCAATCTGCAACTTTCCTAGCTGGTTTCTGAAAAGCAAAGTCAATGTGGAAAGCTGGATTCGTTTAATGACCTGATTCGCTTAACATCTGTTATTGTAAAAAGTCATAAAATTGGATGCAACTCATTTAGCCACCGTCTTGCTTATCAACAGAAATTCTGGTCCAAGTTGTGTTTGTAAATTGAGGACTATTTGTATGCCACTCAAAATTATGTTTCAGCAATATGGACATAGAAACTTCGCAGTTTGTTCTCAAGCTAAGATTATGGCAGAAAACAGATTGGGAACTGATGGCCTTTGAGCTTCAGTAATAACACAATAATGTTCAGACTATTTTTTTCAGATTAGAAGTCCAAAATCACAAATCCAAAGAGGCAATATCTTTGCTAGAATAATGGAAGTTTTATAGCATTTCGAGATCACAATTTTGAGATTATTGTATTTTTTGGAGTATAAGATGCTCTGAAGTATAAGATGCAACTAACATTTAGGAGGAAAACGGGGGGGGGGGGATCTGCCTCTGCCTCCCAGCAATTTGCCTTCTTGCAGCAAACAGTAAACAGTACAGAAGATATAACATTTGTGGTGTTACATTTCAGACTATACTTGTACAGATGTTGTTAAAATTGCTGTGGCTTTCTGGAAGTATACATTATTCTCTGCTATTTAAAAGAAGATACAATAGCACCGGGCCTCTTCAGATCAAGCATTTATTTTAAAAAGCTTCTTAATTTTGTTAACTTGTCTAGAACAACAATTTTAAAGCAGTTTTTAAAAAAATAAGTCTAATAATTTGAATATTCTATAGGCATTTATAGTTATTGACTTACCTCCTTGCAGGTAAAAAAAAAAACCCTGCCTCTGCCTCCTAGCAATTTTCCTCATGGTAGCAAACAGCAAGTTTCACTTTCAATTTCATTAAGCACGGGTCTCCCAATGATCAGCTGTTTCAGGCTGCAGGTATTGCCATAGCCCAGCGATGGCGAACCTTTTTTGGCTTGCGTGCCACAAGTGGGGGGAGCGCGGGGGGAGGGTCGTATGCGGGCGTGCCGCACCCATAATGCAACGCGTGATCCCCCAGTGCGCATGCACGCACAACATGCCCCCCCATTTTTACATGCTTTTTTTGCCCTCCCCAGGCTCCAGAGGCTTTATAGGAGCCTGGGGAGGGCGAAAAGAGCCTCCCCCACACCCCCCGGAGGCCCTCCGGAGGCTTCAGGGACCGTCCGGAGGCTTCCCTGAAGCCTTCGGAGCGCTTAAAACCACCCTCCGAGCAAACCGGAAGTCACTTCCGGTTTGCTCGGAGGGTTGTTTTAAGCACTCCGAAGGCGTCAGGGAAGCCTCCGGACAGTCCCTAAAGCCTTCGGAACGCTTAAAATGACCCTCCGAGCAACCCGGAAGTCACTTCCGGTTTGCTCGGAGTGTGGTTTTAAGCGTTCCGAAGGCTTCAGGGAAGCCTCCGGACAGTCCCTGAAGCCTCCGGGGGGGGCAGGGGAGGTTCTTTTTACCCTCCCCAGGCTCCTATAAAGCCTCTGGAGCCTGGGGAAGGCGAAAAATAGCTTTTAAAAATGGTGAAATCAGCTGGCTAGCGCGCGCATGCGCGCTGGCCAGCTGACAGGGCAGCGCCTCGCGTGCCCTGACAAATAGCTCTGCGTGCCACTTGTGGCATGCATGCCATAGGTTCGCCATCACTGCCATAGCCTATTGCTACCTCCGCAAGCCCCATTTTCTCCATTTGCTGCAAGAAGGTAAATTGATGGGAGGCAGAGGCCAAAGGGTGGGGCTGGTTACATTTGGTGTATAAGACGTACTCAAATTTTCACTCTCTTTTAGGTGGGAAAAAGGTACGTCTTATACTCTGAAAAATACGGTAACTTTGAACTGACATTGTATTTGAAATATTTAATCTAAATTCTCAGCTTCTTCCTACATTTTTCCTGATTTTTAATATCTTACCTGATAAAGAATCATGGAGAACGTAAAAGCTGAAATATTTTATGACTCTTTTTGGTTAATATTAATAAAAGACCCATAAGAAACAAGCAGAGCTTCGATTGTGCCACTTTGGTTATTGTCTTCTTGGTCAGATCTTGCCTCCTGCTCTATTAAGAAATCCAGATTAAAGTATCCCCAAAAGATGGTTATCTAGTCTCTCCCAGAACACATCTGTCTAAATAGACCCCTTGACCTCAAAGTGACAGTTCATCCATTGAATTGTTTTCACTCTATGCATCTAACTTAACTATGAGTTAACTATTTTCAAGACCACTGAAACTAGAGTCATGAACAGCTAGTTCTTCCAAATTATTCCAAAGTGGATTGCCCATTTTAAAATATTGCTCAAGGCAGCTTTCCTCGGTTTGTGCTCTACAGACAAGATAGGTAACCAGATCCTTTTTATAATACTAGCTAGGAATCCTGAGCATTGAAATCCTAAATATCTGAGCTAAAGTTGCAGAAGGTAAAGAGACAGGAACAAAATCTCCAAGAGCTTTGTGAGCATGTGGGAGAGATTCAAGGCATCGGAGAAGCACTTGAACTACTTTAGTGTGTAGTGTACAATGACCATTGTTTTCTTAAGAGAAAAACAAAAGGAAAGGATAAACCTGAAAAGGGAGCAAATCTGAAAGAGGTTCATAAGGATAAAAAAAGTTTATGTTTATCACTTTGATTTATAAAGGAAAATGTAAGAGCGAAAGGAAGAAAATAGTTAAATTTCAAGGAGAGATCTCTGAAACAACGGACTGCTTTTTATAATAGGACATATGGTCACTTCACTGTAAAGGTATATGGCAATGATGGAGAACCTTTTTGTCATCGCGTGCTGAAAGCGTGCCCCCACATGCGCATGTGCGCTTGCACCCATAATGCAATGTGCGCATGACATCCCTGTACTCCCCCATGCATGCATGCATGGCACACACACACACGTTCCCCATTTTGGGCCTAGTAGGCCCTCCTGCAGCCTCCCGTGAGCAAAAACAGCCCCCCGCAATCCCCTTATCTCACGTATGTGTGTGCGTCTCCTGCATGCGCACTGCCCCCTGCGCATACGCGGCAGAGATGCAAAAATCAGCCGGCTGGCGGAAGGCGCACACCCATGCATGGTGCAGCTGAGCTGAGGCGACGGCTCGCGTGCCGACAGAGGGCTTTGCGTGCCACAGGTTCGCCATCACGAGTATATGGGAATGACCTGAAGTAGAACTGAAGTCTACCCAATAGTCTGATAAATAAAATCTGAGTCAGCGGAGGGATGGGGATGGAGAAAGCATCTCAGGAGGGACCTTCCCTAGTTTTCAGGAGGGTACAAGTAAGGGGAGAGTAAGGGAAGATTTGCAAGAGTCTGTTACAGTATTGTAATGTTACAATAAAGGTAGTATTTAGGATTCCTGGTTGATGTTTCTTGCCTGGACTAATTCAAGGGGCCGACATACTCTGAAACTAGCATAGTTAATATTTCTTCTAGTGAGGATGAAAAGTTTTCCTTAAAAAAACCTAAATAGCCAGTTTTAAAAAAATAGTCCCTCCCTCTTCCCCAGCTTCCCCCCCCCCCCGCTATAAATTGACTCGGTCACATTTTTTCCTACTACATTAAATTTAATTTAAACCTTCTTAACTGAGACAGGGTCACATCCATGCTTGCACAAGACATCTGCCTGCATCTTTCCTATCACAAAGGACAACTGAAGCGGGCACTCCCATGGACAACAAGTACTATGGGAAGCAAGGGAGAAAAGTGCCTGGGGCAGCAAAGCACTTAAGAGGAGCAGAAGGGAGAAAGTGCAGAGAGTCCATTCCCTTGGAAACGGCTTGCCTTTCAGCATTGCAAGATGCATCTTGTCAAGAGCAATTTATTCCTTTATAATTATAGCTTTCTGGCTGCAAGTCCCCTTGGCATCTGTGCTGCTAGGAAATGGGGAGAGGAACAAATAGTCACACCCTTCCAGGAGATCAACATTCCCATCTTTCGGCCACCAGTTGAATGATAGCTTCCAGGACAAAACACAAGCAAACAAGCCTGGACTAGTTCTTATAATTTCCCCCACGAATCGTGGTTTGAGAAATTCGATCCCTGCACTTTTAAAAACAAACAAAGCAAAACAATATTAGGTGCTGCCTCATCCCTTAAGAATGTCTGGAGAATTGGAATTGCTATCGAGGGACAAAATCACAACAAGCCAACAAGAGTTAGTGCAATTGACTCCACTGCCTAGCTTTCACCCAACGGCATCCGTAATGTTTGATGTAAGCTTGTTATATGTTTATATCATTTCCCCCCCCCTTCAATGCTACCTTTGTGCGCATGACAAACACGTATTTTGTGATAGAGCACAAAGCTTTTTGAGACGTTGACTTCATATGCCTGGAATGTACTACCCGACTTTGTTGTTCTTACATCCTCAAACCCCAAAACTTCAACCTTAAACCAGTGGTGGGCTCCTACCAGTTCGGACCGGTTCGGCTGAATTAGTCGAATTGGCAGCCTGGGTCACTGGAACTGTCAGCGACCCAGGCCTGCCACACCCCCAAACCGGTTCTCTTGTTTTTTGCTTCTGCACATGCACAGAGTAATTTTAGTTGTACTGTGCATGCGGGCACAGCCCACATCAAGTGCACACGCAATGCATCCCTGAGTGAACCGGCAGTAGCCTCTACTGCAGTGGTTCTCAATCTGTGGGTCGGGACCCCTTTGGGGGTCGAATGACCCTTTCACAGGGGTTGCCTAAGACCATCGGAAAACACGTATTTCCAATGGTCTTAGGAACCGAGACACCAATTTTATGGTTGGGGGTCACCACAACATGAGGAACTGTATTAAAGGGTCGCGGCATTGGGAAGGTTGAGATCTACTGGAACTGCTCTACTGATCTACTGGAACCTACCCGTGTCTTAAACTGTCTGCCGTGGCCCTCACCCCATTCCTAAGAGGTTTGTAAGGGGGCATGCATAAGTGCACCAGCGTGCCTACCGTCCCTATCCTACTGTTCCCATCTATTTCTTATGTATATATTTATACCTGCTTATACTTATATGCTTATATGTCATATTCATACTAATACTTGTTTTCTCATATATGTTTGACAAACCAAAATCAATAAAATAAATAAATATTGAGTGGCATTGAATAGACAGAATTCCTCTTTTCTCTCTCTCCCCCCCCCTAATTTCTTATATAATCTTTTTTAATATAATGGCAGACATAATTAATAAAAAAATAAGTTCCTTAATCATTCGGCTACCAGGTGATTTTCTGTTTGCTGCAAAGGCCCATTATTTTGGATAACAAGCATTTTTAGCTTATTACTTGAACAAAGAAATAATCTCCCCTAAAGGCTGTCTTCTGTCTTCTATGAAACTAATCCTAAATAGAAAGATCGAGCAACAAGCAGGAGCAAAAAGAAGAGTCAGTCTAATAAAAGTCTAAGCTGAAAGTCCAGCTGACCTCTTGCCATCCTCTCAATCCTTCATGAATTACGAGCACCTTCTGAAACTCAAGCTCTTATTTTAACTAATATGCAAGTAGTACAGGAAAGATGTCTTTACTGATTTTAATCCAACTGTATGCAAGATAGGTAATTCGACACATAATCTCAAACAATATCATGGGTTTCCCCCAAGAAGGCCTTATGTTTCTTAATCATAATATAACATTCATGATTTGAATGAGAAACTTAAAGCTCTGTATATGTTAACTGAATACATTTCTCATGATTAGCCAAGAGTGCATAGGATTGGTGGGAACTGTAGCTGAGCATCTTAAAAGCAGGAAATTAAAGGCAGAGCATAACTCTATCCTCAGATCATTAAAGATTTTAGTATTTAACAGATTAACAGGGTTGGAAAGGACCTTGTAGGTCATCTAGTCCAACCCCCCTCCCAGCAGGAGACCCTACACCATTTCTGAAAAATGGCAGTCCAATCTCTTCTTGAAAACATCCAGTGATGAACTTCTGTTCCATGGGTTAATTGTTCTCACTGTCAGAAAATTTCTCCTTATTTTTAGATTGAATCTCTCCTTCACCAGTTTCCATCCATTATTCCTTGTCTGGCCTTCAGATGCCTTGGGAAATAGCTTGATCTCTTCCTCTCTGTGGCAGCCCGACAAATATTGGAACACTGCTATTGTGTCTCCCCTGGTCCTTCTCTTCACTAGACTAGCCATGTCCAGTAATTTGAGTACTTCTATAAAAATGATAAGATCTGAAGAAAAGTCCTAGCAGACTGCAAAGCCCATCTTAGCCCAGCATATTCTTTCTCATAATGCTCAGCCACTGACTATGGAGTTCTCACAAGCAGAGGATGGAGATGCAACTGTCTCCCATCATTGTTCCCATACAACTGGTAGTTGGAAGATGGTTCTTCTCCAACCCCCAACCCCCTCCCCAAGCAAAAAACAAACAAAACCCAGGAGATAAAGTAGCCATCTCCACTGGCCTTTGACAGACCCATCCTCCATGAATTTATCCAGTACCATCTTGAAGTCATCCAAGTTAGTGACTATCACCAGATTCTGTGGCAATGGATTCCATAGATTCTGTTCTGTGCAAAGAATTATTTTCATATCTTCTTCCTATCAGTTTCATTGGATAACGCCTTGTTTTACTCTGAGATGGGGAAAAAACATTTTCTTGTCCACTTCTTCCATATCTCGCATGCTTTCTTTATACACCTTCATATTCCCCTCCCACAAATTGGTTTTTCCCCCAAAACCAGGAGTGGGCTGCTACGGGTTTGTCCGGGTTCGTGAGAACCTGTAGCTAATGTTTGGCTGGTTCGGAGAACCTCCAAATCCCACCTGTGGCTGGCCCCGCCCACCCCTCCCCTCCCTGGAATCTCCACACGGCCCGTTTTGGATGTGAGGTAAGTGTAGGACCTGTGTGGAGGCTTGGGGGGGGGGGAACGGGCTTCCTGTTGAAGGCCTCCGTAGCCTGGGGGAGGTAGTTTTTGCCCTCCCAGAGTCAAGGAAACGAAAATGCCCCCCCACCAAGGTACAGAGGCTGACGAGGCCATGCCCACGCTCACTCAGCAACTGGGCAGAGAACCCGTTGCTAAAGTTTTTGAAAGTCACTCCTGCCCAGCTCCAAATATTCTAATCTTTTCTTGTAGAGAAGAAATATCTGTGAGATCATTTTCATTGTCCCAGAAGGCTTTCTTCTAATATGCAGATTCTTATCCAACTGTGTCAGGTGTTTTGAGTAATCCTGCTAAATTCAAGTCACTGAGCAGGACACTTTAGAGATCTTCTATCATAATGATCATCCAGGGTCAGTATTCTCCCGGAAAGGTCTCCCAATTTTTTTTTCCTAACAGGTCACATCCCATCGGCAAATATGTGTTAGAAATGCTGGAAGCGGTTTCCCCCCCCCCCCCAATAGTAGAATAACTATTAAACTTTTATATAATCATATCCAACTCATATAATTATTCTGTAATGTCACTGCACAGTCTTCAATAAAACTGGGTTCCCAAAGCTTTGTAATTCCCAAATAATTGGCAAAGCTGGCTCCACTTGTTGATAATTGGAGTAACTCAGTTTTCTTTTTTCTTTTTATTACTCTCAAATCTCTAGTCTGACACAAAGGATAATATGGAAATACTAATGAAATTAACGTTAACTGGATAAATATTCTCCAGATATATTAACAATGCTCAGTGGAAATTTTGGGAGGTACTATTTCAACACATCAGCAGGAAACCAGTAGTGGGATGCTGCAATAAACTATAGTGAGTGATGGAGAAACTTAGATAATCCCCATTAAGAAGAAAGAAATGCTTAATTTCTGATAGCATCAACTTTCTTGGTTGGGTTTCACAGACATAGGCATGGCCCAATCAAATAAAGAGATCAATGAGCATCTTTACATGTGGAGGTAACTGTGGTGTTGGCTCTCTTCTTCTAACCTGTTGTTATGACCTAGGCTTCCCAAGAGCATGAAGCAAACTCTTTGTCCTGACAAAAAAACCCTTTTATTAATTTGCTGTGAATTCTGCTCATTCACATCCAGCAAAGTCTTTCAAGGGAGGATGCACAATCACAGACCTTATCTGACTTGGAGAACTGACAGACCGATATCTGCAAAATTTGGCAAGGAGTCTCGGAGAGTCACGACCCAATTAAGCGAACTAATTGTCTCCTGCAAACTCCAGTCCCCTTTCGCTCCTCTTTTATTTCCTCTGGGAGGGGCCATTCATCGTCCAGCTGTGACCTTACTCCCAAGTCGACCCCTGTTCTTTAACTGTTCCCTTTGTCTGGCAACTCTGCGCATGCGCACACTGGGAACAGGCTCCAGCTGTTCATCTGCCTCATTGATATCTGATTCTGAAGGCAGCTGATAACTGGCGTGCGGCTCTGGTCCCAGCTCTGCCTCTAACACAGAGCCCTCATCAATGCCTTCCCCAGACTCCAGGACTGGCCCATGTTCCTCCCCAACCTCCTCACCGTCCAAATCTGTTGCCAGCTCTGCTGGCCGCTGGCAGGCCACAACAGTTTGCAAAGCAGGAAAGGTTGGGGGAATCTGCAGTAGATGTTTTTTTTTTTTACAGAATTCTTGAAAGTATGGGAGCTCTCTCAAGATCTAAATGCCAGAGATTCTAAAACCCAAGCAACTCAAGACAATGTTTTGCTTTAAAAGTAATGTCATTGTTTAAACAATTATCAGGGAACTACTGCCTGTATTTAAGCAGACCTCCACAAGGACTGCTCCAGAGGAAAAAAAACTAGAAAGTCAGTAAGTGATTCATGTCAAAAAGTCAACATTTAGCTCTATATTGTAAACATAGTTTTATTGCCATTCACTCACCACAAGGTAATTTCTCCTCTCAACCATGAGAAAATCAAGGTGGTAGCCTAGGTAGGCATGTGTGAAGACTACATGCCACTGTTGTTTATAACTAGCTCTACGTCTTAGACTGACAGTCCCAAATGTGCTCATTTCAAATGGACACTATTATGATTGTCCCCCAAAGTTCACCCTGGAGAAAAAAAAGATATTAAATTAGAAAGGGCTGAGTCCATCCAACCCAGTAGATACAAACACAAGTACTGAGCTTAACATTGGAGTAATAGTATTAGTTCATAAATTAAAAATACAAAAAAACCCACATCTATTTCAATCTTTTTTTTCCTCTTCAGAAACTGATTCAGATTGATAACTGTCCAGCCTACAGGCGTAGAAACTCCATGTCATGTCTTCCCAATTTTTATCCGTTTATTAAAGAAAGGGGGGGAAAAACCACTATCAAATAAACCCACACCTGGTCTTTTGCATGCCTGGAAGATATGTACAAGGCAAAAGTTCCATTCAGTTTAAGCATCCAGTTTTTAAGTAATTTCAACGCATTCCCTCCATTTTTTCAAAAAAAAGGAAGTGAATATTCTGAGCTTCTGATGCAGGTTCTTTCGTCGGAAGGTTCTCCATGCAGGAAATGGAGAGCATAAAATGCCAATAAAATAGATGTCATCTTCAGGGATCAGAAAGCTGCTGCAGACACATCTGGATTTGCTACAAATATTCTAGCTCAAGCGCGTGCCGCAGAGCCTCGAGATCAGCATGGCAGGAGATCCTCCAGAAAGGCATGTTGTGCTAAAATGATGCATTTTAAAAAGAAAAAATAAAAGTTCAGAAGATGTTTTCGAACTGGTAGTCGAATTATTATTATCTCAGAAATACAATAATCAAACTTAAAATCATGTAGAACTTTTGCATCTCATTTGGAAACCAAGGATCCAGAATATGGAGGAAGAATGGAGAGGCCAATCAAGCACAGTAATCCCACGGTCATTGAACCAGGTTCTGGTGCTTTTGGCAAAAGTTGCTCTCATCAGAAAAGAGGACTTTGGACCACTGAGCAACAGGTCTTTGGACCACTGTGCTTCATTAAGACCAGGGTCTATGGCAGCCGTCTACCAGGAGATTTTGGAGCACTTCATGCTTCCTTCTGCAGACAAGCTTTATGGGGATGCTGACTTCATTTTCCAGCTGCCCACACACACCAAAACCTGGTTCAATGACTGTGAGATTACCGTGCTTGATTGGCAAGCAAACTCGCCTGACAAGAACCCCTTTTAAGTTGCATTACTGAAATAAATGAACTTTTGCACGATATTCTAATTTTTCCAGTTTCACCTGAATATTGTAATATGCCTTTTTTTTGTATAGACATTTTGAGAAAGCCAAATGCAAAAGGATCAAACTGTTTTTAACTTCAAAGAGAAAACTGCCCTAAATCTGTACACCAACATTTAGCAATAGCAATAGCATTTAGACTTATATACCGCTTCACGGTGCTTTACAACATTCTCTAAGTGGTTTACAGAGTCAGCATATTGCCCCCAACAATCTGGGTTCTCATTTTACTGATTCAGAAGGATGGAAGGCTGAGTCAACCTTGAGCCTGGTGAGATTCGATCTGCCAAATTGCAGGCAGCCGGCAGTCAGCAGAAGTAGCCTGCAATACTGTACTCTAACCACTGCGTCACCTCTTTGTTCCAATCTACCAGGAAAACACTTCTCCCTCTTCTATTACAACTTGAAAATAAGGTTAAAATAGAGAACATTGGTAATCAACTCATTCATTTTTTGTTTTCAGCTTTCAGTTTTCCTAAACAAGTAGTGTGCATTTTGTTTCAGCTCTACTGCTATGTAAATAAATCACAAACCATTTAAGCAAGATTGCATGTGTAGATCTAAGTATATATTAGCTTTGTCCCATTATATGCTTGTTGCATAGGGATAAACATCAGCCCTCCCTAAACCTGATGTCTTCCAGAGGCACTGGGTTTCCAGCATCCAGGGTTCATAACTGAATTTTGGTAGTTATGAATCTTAACACGTGACATCAAGAGCAAGTTGAAAAAAACAACTGGTCTACAGTCTCCAATTGTTGTATTCTGGTTGAGATGACTTCTGGCTCTTTATTATGTAAGTGCCGTTTGATGCAGACTTCTATTATCCACATTTTAAAAGATGAAGGAATTTATTATCTCAGGACAATTCAAAACTGAACTTTGTGTCAATTTTCGCAATGGATGTACCATTTAAAGCAAGTCCATATCCAGCCTACTCATGACCGAACGGCAGAATTTTGATGCCGATTAATCATTTTGTTTTTGTTCTTTGACCAGAGCTGCTAATGCATAAGAATAAATTAATTCACAAAAAGTGGAAAAATAATTAGCGAGACGGAAAGCAGAAAGTCCAACTTAGAACTGAGGAAAATCAAATCTCTGCTCAGGTATGTTACTCTCTGATACGGGTGTTGGTGAGAAGATGAAATGAAATAATTTCATATGATCTGTTGGATGAAATTGTTGGGTGATAGCACAAAATAAATGGTTAGAAAACAGCTTTTGCTTAAAGAGTGTCAACCTCATCCATGCACTCATCTGCTGTTTCCATGTGGCTTTGCTTCCCTTTAAAATATCTATTTTAATTTCTTTAAAGAGAGGAGATGTTGGCAGCTCAGCCACACCTGCTACTTAGTTGATATCAATTTATCATGTAGGCGACAGGTGAAGAGAAATGACTCACTCAGGCTGAGATACCATCAGCGCTGCTGGGGAGGCAGTGAAAGGTGCCCCCCTTCCCATGGGCCTATAAAGCTCAGGTGTGTAGCCACCCGTGCTAATGATCACTATCAATCAAAGGCCCTGACAGATCCAGCGAAGAATGCTTCCCTGTTAATGGGAAGGAGGCTTAAAGCAGGCGACAACAGCCAGGGGGTCTCTTGCAACAGACTTGCAAAGGGATTGCTTAACTCTTCTGTTAAGGCTTGGTGGCCTTTGATGCAATCATGTGCACTGACCCAGTTGCTTTTTGAAGTCCACAGAAGCCCAGTCTGAGGCCTCACCCTTATCATCCCTTCACTTTTCGTCTCTCCATTGTAGAGCTTCTTTAACTCTTAAAGAACCACCACATTTGCTTGAGAAAGGCCCAGCTTGTAAAATACGGAGAAAAGTGAAATCTACACCTCTGGTTTAGAGAAAACCAGAAATGGGAGAAAGGGGTCCCAAGAGTTTGGTGCAGAGTTTTGAAATGCTGTAGAGCTGTGGATCATTAGACCACTAAAGGAATGAGTTTTCTTCCTGGGTCTCACAATAATATGGTAGAGGTAAAGGTTCCCCTTGCACACATGTGCTAGTTGTTCCCGACTCTAGCTGGCGGTGCTCATTTCCGTTTCAAAGCTGAAGAGCCAGCACTGTCTAAAGATGTCTCCATGGCCATGTGGTTGGCATGACTAAACGGTGAAGGTGCACGGAACGCTGTTACCTTCTCACTCAAGGTGGTTCCTATTTTTCTATTTGCATTTTTGCATGCTTTCAAACTGCTAGGTTGGCAGAAGCTGGGACAAGTAACGGGAGCTCACTCTGTTACGCGGCACTGCCGACCTTTCTGATCGACAAGCTCAGCGACTTAGCCACTGCGCCACTGGATCCCTAACAATATGGAGAAGGACTGAAATTGGGGGAGTATTAGAAAAAGTAATTGCTCTTCTCTTTTTCTCTATAACTTCCTTCTTTCTCTTTATTTCCACTAGCAGTGAACTGAGTGAACTAAAGTCCAACAGTATGAATTTTCTTCAAGTTTTCTACCCAGTACTTTAGTAGTGATCCAAATCTTCCTTTCTGTATTGTTTTCCTGTGAAAGTTATTTCACTTTCTAGCATTTAAAAACATTAGAAGACCAGATCTTGGACCTCCATCATGTTGTTCAACTATGTCCTCCGCTGATACTCCTGACTCTAATCCAACATTATCTGCTTTATTTGTAGAAATTGCCGCCAACCATGGTTGGATATTTACATTGTTGTTATATAGCTTTTTTGTGCATGTATATGTTTGTGTATTGTTACACAAATCCAGCGCCATTTGTTATTTTTCAGTTACTGCAAATGTTAAAAAGAAAGAAAGAAAACAATACATACAGAAGAAAACTAATGTCTTATGCTTTGCTAGCTTCCATTTCATGGTGCTGTATTTAATCCTACTTCCCACTTGCTTTTGGAAGTGTAATCATGCAGTAGAAATGAGCAAGGACAGGTTATGATACAGATCTTGCTCCTAATTATGCATTCAACAATGGTGTTGTTAATCAAGAGTAGTATCTGTAACAATCTAAAACAATTGTTGGGAAGGCTTCAATAACTGCCAAGGGAAAGGAAAGCAGGCTATACAGCAGGAAATTGGTTAGCATGCTTTATTGGGTTTTTCAACTTGAAAAATCGAATACTTCCAAATGCCTTAGCAAGGGAAGGGATTTTTGTCTTATTTCAGGTAAATTATTCTTCATTTTTTTTATTCAACTGGACTTCAAAGTAGGAAACTATACCTTTTTGGCCCCCTGTTCCTCTTCAACGCCATCTCCTATTACAATGTACACAGCTTTCCGCCCGAACCTCTGCATTATCCTTTCAAAACAGCTTTCTTTCCCTGTGTAGGAAAGGACAAGTATTAAATATCTTTGCAATAGAACTGTGAGCTAAAGCTAACCCTTGATTTTATTTCATTGATTGACTGATTCATTCATTCACTCATTTATTCATTCAATGTATATCAGCCTTTCTACTCTGACAAAAAAGAGCCAGTTTAGTAGGACAACGTTGGCAAACCTTTTCGGCACCAAGTGCTGAAATAGGAGCGCGCATGTGCGTGCGGGGGGGGGGGGGGCACGGGAAACCAGAAGAGCAGCTCCCTAGCACAGATGCATAGAAGCACCAGAAATCGGAAGAGCAGTTCCCCGGTGCGCACCAGTTTCTGGCATGCGAATGTGAACAGGTCACCTGGTCTTCCGGTTTCTGGCCTGCATGCATGCGCTGGCCGGCACACATTTGCATGGCGGAAACTGGAAGCTCAGCTTCCCAGCATGCACATGCGCACCACGGAGCTGCTCTTTTGGTTTCAGGCACTCCCGCACGTGTGAAGATATGTGCCAGAACCCAGAAGAGCAACTGGCGATGGCTGGTGTGCCCGGAGAGATGGCTCTGTGTGCCACTTCCAGCATGCATGCCATAGGTTCGTCATCATGGCGCTAGGACTTAAGGCATCAGATTAGAAACCAAAAATGCATGAGTTCAAGTCCCCCATAGCCATGAAAGCCAGCTGAGTAATTTTGGGCCAGTCAGTTCCTCTCATCCCAACTCATTTCAAAGGATTGTTGTTGTAGGGAAAGAAGAAGGATGCAGGTGTGGTGGATATGTTTGCTGCCTTAAGTGATTTGTAAAAATAATAAAGACGGGGTACAAATAAAATAAGCAAATACATTTCTTAGGCAACTGTTTGTTCTCTCCATTAATTTTTAGGGATGGAGTCATCCATCTATTTATTTTCATTGCCCCAAGGGATGGGATCTCATATATTTCCATAATAAAGTAGAAATGGAAATGAGAGGAAGAAGAGACACTCTACAGTAGATATTGCTTATAAAAGAAGATTAAAACAAAACCTTCAGTACACAGTCCTGTCAATATTTCTATACATAAATTGGAACAACCTACAATCCAATTATTTGCTAACCAACTAAACAAACTGGTAATTCAAACTGTTGTTCTATGCATTACTTATTGTTACTCGTATTCTCATCTAAAATCAGAGCAATTAGCCATACCACATTATTTACCGCCGGCTGATATATCTATTATCCATATAAATTGCTGCTTTTTTTACACTGTCTTAACACTGAGCAAGTAATGGAGTCTCTACAAAGGACAGTCTGTACAAAGCAACAATGTGAGTTCCATCATTATAATCCTTGCTACTGGTCCGGTATCTAAATTGTATAATGATAATGAGGTGTTCTGTAATAATTTTGAAAATCTGTGCCTGCATTGGGAAATGATAACTAGAACAATAAATTCCCAAATCATCTGGGCAAAAGGGACCATCACTAATGCCAATTTCATTCATCCACAAATATTTTATCTTCACTATGCTAGAAAGCATTCAAGAGATCAGAATCCAATATAGGGAGTCCTCAACTTACAACCACAATTGACCCCAAAATTTCTGTTGGGACATTTGTTAACTGAGTTTTCCCCCATTTTCTGGCTATGGTCATTAAGTGAACCACCACAGTTCATAAATTGGTAAGCTGGTTGTTAAGTGAAGCTGGCTTCCCCATTGACTTTGTTTGTCAGGAGGTCATAAAAGGTGATCACACGATTCTGGGACAAAGCAAAGATCATAAATATGAACCCGATGCCAAGCACCCACATTTTGATCACATGATCATGGGAACGCTGCAAAGGTTGTAGCTATGAAAAATGGTCCTGGCACATTTTTCAGTGCTGTTGTAACTTTGAACGGTCACTAAACAAACTGCTGTAGGTCAAGGATTACCAGTAGTATTTTAAATAATTGGTTCCATTGCTCTTATTATTAGTTTTTTCCAACCATCCAGTGACTAGTAAAATGACTGATATTTTATATAATCTTGCATTTTGGAAAAGCAGAGAATAGATTCTGGCTTTCTTCCACATAGAATAGAATAGAATATCAGAGTTGGAAGGGACCTTGGAGATCTTCTAGTCCAACCCCCTGCCTAGTATTTGGAGAGAGAGAGAGAGAGTGGGAGTATGTGAGCATATCTGTATTTATATATCTATATGCTATAGCCTGGATTTTCTCCCAAACCTTGAGTAAAGTTGGTTGGACTTGTGATGGAAATGTTTGAGGTTGTAGAGGCTGTTAGCAGGATTCACTATCCATTCTTGTTCTTTATTTCCTTTTTTATTCCTTTGTTAATGTACTCTATTTTTTATTTTGCAATGTATTTGCTTTTATTGTACAGCGCCCAGAATCAGTTTGGACGGTGCCTAAATTGAATAAAATAAATTAAATCTCTGAACAATCAGCAGTATTCAAGGCTGAACATATCCAGTTCTTTCGTAGGTTTTCAGATCCCTGATTATTCTCGTTGCCCTTATTTGAACCTGTAATACCAGAACTTGATCTAGTACTCGAGGTGGGATATGAAATATGCAAAAGAGAATGGATGTTATTGTTCCTATCATTTTAAAATCAAATTACTATTGACAGTCCAATGTTGAATATTAACAAAACGATTGATACAAAACTGCAGTTTCCCCAGATTGTTCTTACCTGTCTTGGTTGCACTATAAATATTTTCAATGGGGAAGACAACACCTAGTCCATACAACAGAACTTTTGCAAGTGCTGGGATAAGTTGAGTTGTAGTCACCAAAACATTTACACAGTTAGGCCTGCAGGACGGAAAGCAGCATGAAAAAGTAAGTTATTGTGGGTCCTTTTCCTTTCCGGACCAAGTTTTTTGTTTTTGTTTTTCTGCCTTATATTAAGCTGGAAACAGTATGTAAGTTTTGCCAACAAGTCCTATGAAATCAGTGATTAACACAGCTAGTAGCGACTAGACTTTTCAATGTTTTTTTTCTCTGTGTAATTTGTTAGAACTAAAACTAGTGAAATATGTCATAGTTAATTACACAATAGGGATATAAATGCAATAAAACTTCAATAGCATTGACCCTGTGTTCCTGTTGGGGTAGCCAGTTTCTTTCATTTCTTTTCCTGCTTTCCACAGAAAGTGGAACAGAATGAGCCAGGAATGGGACCTTTGGAACTACTTCCTCCACCCATGTCCATAAATTTGGATGAAGATATCCTTGAAATTAATATGCCCTTGGAGAACACAGGAGAGAAGTAAAACTTCTGCGGCCTGGGAACAACATGTTAAGCCACTCTTACCGGGAATGTATCAAATCCAACGCTTTCAAAGCATGCGTTAGCCAGAGATCAGTGAGTGCTTCCAGTTCTGCTCTTAACTGCAGCCAGCTTTCCCTCTTAGGAGCTCCTATTAAACCTATAAAGGAAGCAGTATGTGTAGTTAGTTCCATGGGAAGACTCCGTACCTGGAATCACTTCTACATGGCTTCTGCAAAGCCTCGTTTGAACGCTCCGGAAAACATGAGCTCAAAAGGAAAGAGCCCATTCATCCAATGTTAATAATGCTGAAACTAAAACAGTCTAAAAATAAAAAAAAATTAAGAGTAATACCGTAATAGAAAGAAAAATTGATTAGAGGAAGAATATTCCTGTACGCAACAACCTCTGTGGAGGTGATTTGCTGACGTCCTACCATGGCACTGATACAAGAGAGGAAGCAAGGATTACATCTATATATGCATACTCATGCTTGATAATGATCATACCATTACGGTTTATATTGATTGTTTCCTAGTGTGATTTGATTGCTTATTTGTACCCTATGACGATCATTAAGGGTTGTACCTTATGATTCGTGACGAATGTGTCTTTTTTTAATGTACACTGAGAGCATATGCACGAAAGACAAATTCCTTGTGTGTCCAATCACACTTGGCCAATAAAGAATTCTATTCTATTCTATTCTATTCTATTCTATTCTATTCTATTCTATTCTATTTTCTATTCTATTCTATTCTATCCTAATTTAATTCTATTCTAATCTAATTCTATTCTATTCTACTCTATTCTACTCTATTCTAAGTGACCTTAGTCCAACCACTGGTTGAGTGCAGGATTCATTAGACTATCTGACAGATGACCATCTAGCAAAGCAGGATTCACAATTAAATGTGGCAGTCTGTTTCACTGGATTATACCCTGTATAGTCAGGAGATTCTTTGTCATGTTTAGGCTGAATCTCCTTTTTGCTTGTTTGTTTGTTTGTTTTTTAACCCATTGGTTATGGTCTGCTCTTTGGGGCAACAGAGAATAAGGCCCTTCCCTTTTCTCTGTGACAAATCTTAAGACATCTGGAGACTGCTATCGTATTTTGTCTCAGTTGTCTTTCCTGTAGACTAAACATTACCTAGATCATTTAACCATCTCATAGCCCTTGCTTTCCAGATCCTTCACTTCCTCTGAAATTGCTCCACTTTGTAACTGCCCATGGTGCCAGAACTGGCCACAGTGCTGCAAGTGAGATCTCTCCAAGGCAGAACAAAACGGAATAATTACTTCCCATGATATGCATTCTATGATATTGTTAATATAACCCAAGATAGTGTTTGCCTAGAATCTGATTGGTGGGAATTATTGCCACCAGAAGTGTTAGTATGAAATTGCTAATATGCTGGTGGATAACTAAAAAAAGACAATTTAGTTTAACTGTTATCATATAATATTTAACAATTTAATTTTAATATGATTTTATCTGTTCATTGCTATTATCTTTTAAGATAATTGCAGTTTACATTTTTTACAAATAATATAAATGAACATAAAAAGATCTTCAAGGACTCACACAGAGAGCTTTATTCATGTTTTTAAACTGAAATGTTAGGAACTGTTCATATATTGTGTTTAATCATATTCAGTGAACTTATCCACCGTATTGTGTTAATTAGCCCAAGCAGTGTGCTGGCCAATCAAAACTTGGTACTGTTTCTCAAGACACAAAATCTCTCAATTTTCAACTTATCATAAAAGGCAAAATAGAGAGTCATGGGCCTTTTGTTTCAATCACCCAATATTCAAAGCACAGAAAGCTTGATTTAAAAAAAACCCCATTGATTCTGCTAACTACTGTAGATGAATCACAGAGAAGGTAGACATTCAAAAACATGTCCTCTCCTTTGTTGTTTCCATCTCTCTCTAAATTACAGAGTGTTCTTTGATTTGCTCTAAAGAACAGAAAAGCAGGTTCTTGGGGAGATGAGAAGCTGACTTCCCTGATGGGTTGCGGAGACACTTACCGCCAACATTGTTTTTATAGGTGTTGTAGAGTTCTTTCACCCTCCGGTAGCGGAATGCTAATTTTCTCATCCAATCAACGCCTCCGTGAACTCCGGAACCCAGACAAAGATTTGCTCCAGTATTTGAACTGTGAAAACCATCTGCTGAGAAATTATATGTGCTGTGGCAAAGGAAGGGAGAGAAGGAGGAGAAGTGAAAATAATAACCTAATTTTCCATTAGGATTGAGAAACTAGCAAAGACAAACGAAGAGAAATTAAGACATGTTGCAGATTTCTGGCCAAGTTAAGGACAGTGGGGGAGAAAAATCTCATGCTGTTTTCCCCTTCCCATCTCTCTTCTAGCTGTTCTGTCTTTGCCAGCGATGTAGCTGTCATCTGATGAACCTTAATTCACTGTTGGTACAGGGAATAAAATCTTTGGTAAGCTTCCCTGACATCCAGAGTTGACAAAAAGAAAGGTTAAGACTACAATTCCAGTTTATTAGTAAGTTTTTTTGCGCTAGGCCACTGAAATAAGAGTTTTCAATATCTCTTGTTCAGCTCTTTAGTTTTTTTAAAAAATGAAAGAGTAATTGCACATCAGTCTCCATGCTACTGCCTCTTCGGTACTATTTTTTAAAAAATACTTATTATATGACTTGCACTGGATACAAATAGTCATTTTACTCAAATGTGATAAAATACAGATTGCTTCAACTCACGTTTGACTCCAACTAATTTTATGGAGATGTCTGTATACTTTATTTTACTTTACTGGGGAAACAATATGTAAGAGGTCTGTCATTGCCTTCTTCTGGGATTTTTTTTTTAATTTTTCCAGCCTAGTTTGTAGTGCTGGCATTTCCTGATGGCCTCCTACCAGAACTAATCAGGTCTAATTCTGCTTAGCTTTTCGAAATCTAGAGGATTAATTGAAATATAAGGGATATATCTATTTCACTTCTGAACAAATTCACTTTTGACCGCCGCTGGAAAACAATACAACAATTTCCCTGTCACGATACAGAAATTCTAATATTCAAAAGCATAAAAAATTTCCCAGCAAACACATCAAATTATGCCATAGCTTTTTTTTTCCTGACAACAATATGTATTATTGAGTCTAGCTATATTGGATTTTTCAAGACTGGGATGTCTTACCTTAAATCTTGTCCATTGTCATCGGATGATACATCATCTATGTGTATCTGGTCACAGTCCTGAAAATCATTTCAGAAACAATCAGGAAACAAATACGGCATTATGAAAAAACAACTGAGAGAAGATTCCACAACAATTTCTGCTCAATTTCAATGTAATCAGATTTCAAGCAGTATTTCAGATTAAGCATTTCTGTAACGTTATATGGGCAAACTCGATAATACTCATAGACAATAAGCTCACTCATAGAACTGTTTATTCACCTAAGGTTCCTTTGTTTTCTATTCATTCCAGGCAATAAAGGAACATAAAAATAAATACAATAATTATAAATAGGAGTCCTATATAAATCACAGTTTTACAAGCCCAAGTGGGTGAGTTCACACATGTTAAAGAACTAGAATAGGAAAAGAACAGAAGTTATGATGCCAGAATTCCAAATTACCAGGCTATTGAGATCTGCCATTACAGGTAGTCCTTGCTTACCAGCCACTCACTCAAGGAACATTCAAAGTTACAACAGTGCTGAAAAAGATTATTTATGACCCGTCCTTGAAATTGCAACTATCACGGTATCCCCACAGTCACATGATTGCAATTGAGACACTTGGCAACAGATATGCATTTATGATGGTTGTGACCTTCACAGATGGCGTCTCACAAGCCAAGTCAATGGGGAAGACTTCAAAAAGTTGCAAATCATGGTCAGGTGACATCAGACTTAATGACACTCAATGATTCACTTAACAGCCTCAGCCCGAACTGATGAATTGTAAGTCATATGATTTCAGCTTATAATTGCATTGCTTAACAACAGAGTTGCCAGTTCTAATAGCGGTTGATGAGTGAGGGCCTCTTGTACTGTATATGCATTTACATACAAATATAATTTCTACTTTTGAAAAACTTTGTACTTTTACAGGTGCACCTTCTTAGACTTTCTTAGAAACATTTTAAAACTTAGATCATTCCCTGTTAAAAACTCAGCATTTTACTTTAGCTCTACTGTAGACTTTAACAGATAAAAACATTTCTTGCTGTGGGCAAATCTGACATAGCAATTCCATACCAGTGGTGGGTTCCTGCCGGATCGCACCGGATCGCGCGCGCTCCCTTTCAGCGCTCCACCTGGCTCGCGCGCTCCCTTTCAGCGCTCCACCTGGCTCGCGCGCTCCCTTTCAGCGCTACACCTGGCTCGCGCGCTCCCTTCCGGCGCTAAAACCGGAAGTACGGTCTTGCCCCGCCCCTGGCGAAGCGACGACGCCTGCCTGCGCTCCACCAGCTCGGCTGGGAACGGAGATGTTTCCTCAGTGGAGCGGAGCTCTGCTCCGCTGAGGAAACATCTCCGTTCCCAGCCGAGCTGGTGGAGCGCAGGCAGGCGTCGTCGCTTCGCCAGGGGCGGGGCAAGACCGTACTTCCGGTTTTAGCGCCGGAAGGGAGCGCGCGAGCCAGGTGTAGCGCTGAAAGGGAGCGCGCGAGCCAGGTGGAGCGCTGAAAGGGAGCGCGCGAGCCAGGTGGAGCGCTGAAAGGGAGCGCGCGAGCCAGGTGGAGCGCTGAAAGGGAGCGCGCGTGATCCGGTGCGATCCGGCAGGAACCCACCACTGTTCCATACTGATTGTTATATTTATAGTTCCTTCCTTCCTCAATCTTTTTCAGGCGGCATATTCAAGTCAGGGCTGACTGTACAAACATGGCCCGACAAAATGGAATTAAAAGCACTTTTGAGACAATTAAAAGCACATTTCGATAATCACACTCCCAGGCTTTCCAGAATGATAAAACCATACACAACCATGCATGTGAATTATGAAAGCCACACTGGAACAATATTGTCGCAGCCCACTCAACTTCAGTTGCTGTGAGCAGCACCGCTATGTCAGGGCAAAGGTATTTGAGGAAGATCTGCTTTCTTCATTTGTGAATGAACTGTTCTCTATGCTAAAGTTTGACAACAGTAGCGATCACATTTCTGACTCAATAAAGTACCATGACACTTGGTGAGACACTACCTCATAGTCCACTGCTGACTGATACTATCATGTTACTGGGCCAAATGCAGCAAAACTGGACAAGGCAAGAATGTAGATCATAGTTTTACTCCATTATGATGTTACCAGACTAATTTTTTATTCTTGCAGATTTTGCTTTTGAGAGTTGTTGAGGAAGGCAGGAAGAAGTGAACATCTGGGTGATTGAATGTAAAGCTCAAGTTTTTCTCAAATATAGAGTGGTAATGAGTTATTTCTAAGTGCAGGGTTCACATCTGTTAGGTTTAATTGATATGCTAAGATGTCATACTGTAGGGTTCTTTGATTAGTGGATCTCATCCTGGCCACGTAGGCAGTTAAAATAAACATGGACACGACTTATGGTCTCCCAAAGCATCAGAGGTGGGTTCCTATCAGTTTGGATCGGTTCGGCTGAACCGGTAGTAGTTTGGTGGCTTGGGTCGCTGGAACTGGCAGCAACCCAGGCATGCCACGCCCCTGAACTGGTTCTCCTGGTGGCGGTGTAGGCGTTACCATCTTGTTATTTGCTTCTGCGCAGAGCAATTCTTATTGCTCTGTGCATGCGTGCGCATCACACATTAAGCATGCGCATAGAGCACCCAAGAGCGAACCGGCAGTAGAGACTGCCAGAACCCACCCCTGCAAAGCATGTGTTATCATGTCTTAATATTTAGAGCATTTCATTGGGTCATTAAATGTGAAGAAGTGAAAGTAACTCTACAAGAGACACCATATACTCAGATGGACCCTTGAATTTTATCAATAAGGAGAAATAGGATAGCAAAATTCAAACAATCAGGTCCAAACCAACATTTTGAAAAAAGAAAACTATAAAATTGCAGATTCAACCAAGAAGTGTCATAATGACATCACAGGTATCAATTACAAATGGTAAATAAATAATTTATTAGATTTGGCAAAACATTACCCATATGTGGAGACACACACAGATATTCCATTATATAATCTGATAAGAGATCTCTACTTAGGTTTTATTAATTTTATTTACTTAACATTATTTATAGCCTGTTGCAATCCCAAAGGATTCGAATTCAGGTAAGTTTATTGCAGTCATTAATCAGCAGAAATCCCAAAGTATAAATTTGCAGAGGAAAAAAAGTAAAAAAACCTAAAAATTACACCATCAAAACAGATCAACATGTTGCAGAATTGTGGCATACTGGGGGGGTGTACAAATAATTAATGGGACAAGTCTCCAAACCTGATTTAAATTGTTTTTAACTAAAATACATTTTATTCCAATGAGGCAAACTGAATTAACTAATGAAATAGTTAATATGTCAACCAAGATTTTAAAAAATACAAAACCAAGTTGAGACTACACCTGAAGGAACTTCCTATGCAACTGAAACAACAAAAGATTATGTTGCATCTGAGCTGAATGGAAAAAACCTAATCTGATGCCTCATCCCTCATACAATTTCATACATACTAATTTACAATTGTGATTGTGGGATAAAATCAGTTGCACATCCCTTCCTAAGCCACTTGGTGGTAGTGTGGCATATTTCATGCTTAGTGTTCTCTTCTTTCAAGATTCTTCCCTGCTTTAGGCCAGACTTGATGAGACCTTCTGAGCATCTCATCCACTGTTTTGTTTTTAGGATTGTAGTGCAGACAACCAGGTTTATCAATCTAATGAACACTCACTGTTTCCTCTGATCAAAAGTTCTCAGAAACATTTCTTCTACAGGTCTTAAGGTAAAGGTAAAGGTGAGAGCCAGCGCTGTCAGAAGACGTCTCCGTGGTCATGTGGCCGGCATGACTAAATGCCAAAGGCGCACGGAATACTGTTACCTTCCCACCAAAGGTGGTTCCTATTTTTCTACTTGCATTTTTTACATGCTTTCGAACTGCTAGGTTGGCAGAAGCTGAGACAAGTAACGGGAGCTCACTCCGTTACGTGGCACTAGAACCGCCGCACTGCCAACCTTTCTGATCGGCAAGCTCGGAGTCTTAAACACTGAGCCACCGTGTCCTAAAGGAGTAAAAGCAAGCTGATGGGGAAAGCACTTTTGCTCAGAAAAATGATGCTTTAAAAAAGTGTCAAACATGTCCCCTAATACTCTGATCAAATGCTCTGCTCTCCTTCAGTTTTAGTCAATGTATTTCTGCCTATTCTGTCTCCTACATCTCATCCAGTTTGAATCCTGAGAGATCCACTCTAACCAGAATTTGAGCATCAGTTTCCATCAACTGTCACATAGTATTTACTCCTGTAGAATTGCTAAACAGGTGAACTGGGACTTTTGACTACTTCCCAGTATTTGGGGAACTTCAGCATGAAATAACTATTAGGTTCCTGGAATGAAGAGGCCAGTGATATTTTTAAGAGGTGAAAATGAGACTTTTTGGGGGGGGTGAGTTTACATTCTTTTGACACAAACAAGAAAAGTTCAGATTCTGACACATTTAAACATATTTTTAATTAATGATCACATCTTTTTCTGATAAATTATTTATTTATTAGATTTTTATGCCACCTTTATTACTTTAAAGCAGGGGTGTCCAAACTTGGCAACTTTAAGACTTGTGGACTTCAACTCCCAGAATTCCCCAGCCAGAGGTGGCTGGGGAATTCTGGGAATTGAAGTCCACAAGTCTTAAAGTTGCCAAGTTTGGACACCCCTGCTTTAAAGGGAACTCAAGGTAGCGAACATACATAATCTTCCTCCTCCTTTTTTTCTGCACAACAACTCTATGAGGTGGGGGAGAGAGTGATTAGCCAAAGTCACCCAAACTGGCTTTCATACCTAAGGCAGGACTAGAATTCAGAGTCTCCTGGTTTCTAGCCTGGTGCCTTAACTACTAGATCAAACCGGCTCTTCGTTGAAGTAGAGAAAAAAAAGATCAATTTTTAAAAATATTTTTTTAATTCTTTTGATATTTGTCATTAAAGAAAGATAGAAGAAGTGTATTTGTCCCATTTCTATTGCCCCTAGTGTTTTACTATCCAAAACCACAAGCCTCGAGCCAAATTATCCTTGATTTAAGCTCTAATTAGCAAAAAAATGAGGGCCAAATTGCATGGTACATCTTTTATTAACTATAAATAGCAATCATGAACGGGGCACAATTAGAAGTGGAACTATAATTCAAAGAGAGGGGCTGAAGTATTCTGTTCTCGATCTTGGCAGCTTTAAGATGTGTGGACTTCAACTCCCAGGATAACCCCTATATAATGACAATCGTCTCTCTCTCTCTCTCTCTCTCTCTCTCTCTCTCTCTCTCTCTCTCTCTCTCTCTCTCTCTCTCTCTCTCTCTTAATTGTTCTAAGGATGTTCAGTCTATATTTCGCATTTAGCACAATCCTGATCAAGGGTCTTCATAGTTTCTATTTATAAGTTTTTAAAATTAATGAAGTAACAAACAAACATGTTTTGGGGAGAGCTGCACATTCGTTTCCATCTTGAAATATTCCAATTCAACTGAATTCACTCTATTATTATAATACTGTATACTATTATTATACTCTATTCACTGAAGTGAATACTAATAAAAATCACATACCAGGACTTTTACATGCATTTTACTTTGAAAATAGGCAGAATTTTGACCCTAAAGTATTTAGTAGGTAGAAATTACTATTAATAAGTAGAATCTAATAATAATTATAGGTGCATTCTAAATATTTATGAAAATAAACTGATGTTATAAAATTGTTTATTTTTTTTTGGTAACCTGTTGAAAGGAATGATATGTTATCCATGGATATTTCAACCACAACACAACACAAACTGCTCCATTCGGCTGGGTAAACTAAACTGAATATAATTTTAGCTCTGTGACTTTATTTTGTGGTTGTATAAAGCACATTAATTTTAATCAGAGGACCCAGTTTGGCACATGTGTCATTATACTGGCAATGCCCAGATTTTGAATACATAGCTCCCAGTTGTTAAATTTTGTGCTTAACTTATTAAACTTTAGCTATTATTTAATCTAGTAAAAAGCACTATAACAGTCTAAAGCATTTTAAAACTGTTTTCAGATTTGTGAATTCCAGATCGGTAAAAGAGAAAGAAAAAGAGAGCATGTTTAGCTGACAATACCTAGCCTTTTATTTCCATCCATGGCCAAGCAGGTAAACTGATGGAAGTTCTTACTTGGTGTCTGGTGGTTGTGAGGGACTGCATGAGAAGTACTAAATTTAATGCCAGAAAGATGGAGTGCTTACTAATCCAGAAAAAACCTGAGATCATGATGGCTCCCAACCCTGAAGGCCTTTTTTAAGACCTTAAAGATCTGGTTTCCTTGCCTGTACTATAAATATACCTGATGTCTGCTAAATGACCAGATCAATTAAAAGTTTGCATAATTTACAGAGAAAGTATGCGATCTTTGACTATACCACAAGTCATAATCCTAAATTTCCTATTATGTGGAAATGAATTAAGTAGAGGGGAGAAAGATAACCTTTTTCTTTCTAACTATTTTAGAATTTGGGAGAATAATCTTGTTTGCGTGGTTGCTACAGTAATTCATAGTAGATATATTATTCCAATAAAAGAGAATATGTGTAGCTCAGGATTGACCTGGGGAGTCCTTGATGCTCTCTGAGCTGGGTGGTTTGCTTGCAGATGCTTCATTACTCAACTAGGTAACATCATCAGTGGACTAATAAATGAACTGATGATGATACCTAGTTGGGTAGTGAAACACCTGCAAGAAAACAACCCAGCTCAGAGAGCAGCAAGGACTCCACAAATATGTTGTTCCTTAGATGGTTTTGGTGGCCCAAAATTTATTTAGAAACATCAAATACCCAGATGTGAAACAGTACATTTGTTAATATTGCAACTAAATGAAACAAGAAAGCAAACATGTTCAAATAAGAGGAAGCACACTCACTACATTCACTGTAGTTCTTACTAAGGTCTGACAACTATTTCCATTTAATTATTATTAACTAGCTTAGTGACTTCCATACTTGTATTATGAAACAGGAAGATTACAGAAGCAAATGTGTATGCATATCTGCTTTAGTTTTATTTTCCTAACTTTGATACATGGGACATGAACCAAGAATCATCTGCAACCTTCAAAGTAGTCCTCGGTGGAGAAGCCTCAGGCCATGATTAAGTTGAACTTTACTCAGAATTTTTTGCTTTGCTTGGTAAAAGGAAGAAAAGAAACAAATGATGATTGTTCGAGCCAGCACCTCCAATCTAGTGCCCTCCAGTCTTCATAATTCCCAGTTAGACGATAGAAGAAATAAAATGAAACAAAATCAGTACCTACCTCCAGGTCATTAAAGAACAGATGTGTGTCTGCAAGATTGAAAATCATTTCTTCCATCATAAGGCCTATCCGAACTGATGTAGTAGTGTCCTGTTGTGGAAAAATAAAAGCTATTTATGTTTTTCTACCTATCTGTTTTGACCCTCAGAGTGAAAGTTCAAGAAAGTAAATATTATGGGCTTTAATTCTGAAAGGACATTTTCTGCTCTAGAAGAAGGGCTATTTTGATGAATAGGCTATAGGTGTTGTGATTGTGCTGGCACATCTAAAACATTTCTAAAACCTTTGCAAACCTTGTATACCCTTGTTTGTGATAAAAAGCACACCCTATATGCCTATAAACTAGAACCTGTACATAAGAAATTGTGTTTTGCTGGGTGCTACCAGTAACTACTATGGGTAATTACTAATAGTTAGTGCAAAACTAATCAAGAGAAATGCGTGAACCCTGATGAAGGGTTCAGGATTCTTGCTTCAAAAATAATTCAATGTAGTGTAAGAACATCACACAAATACATCAAGTAGCAGCTTCACTTGTTTTGTGATGAGCTCATCTGAATCATTTTGCGCGATTGTAGTATTTTCCATGTAGAATCCCCAGTACCATCTCTGCACTGCTCGTTCTCATAGGAATCCTAATTCACATTCTTATTTTCCAAAGGAATAATTTTAATGATAGACTTTAAAGTCGGAGGAACAGGTCACCATGAAAGTGGGAAATCACATAGCTTGGATAGGCTACTATTACCATATTCTTGCTTAACCTTGAAGGTTGCTGTGATATTAAACATGTGATTTTGATCTTACCAGAGGGTCACCCTACCAATACAAATGCAATGGAATACATGGGCCGCTCAACCTGGTTTTCTATCTTAAAATTCTACACTAGCTTTAAAAATGCAACATCCCCATGAAAGTAAAGTAGTCCCGATATCACAATTTGTGACTCAACATTGATCAGGATGGTGATGGATAGGAAAGATTATCGTCAGAGATTTACACATGTGGTCCCACTTAGTTTATCCTCCTAATTTGTTTGATGCCAGCTTGAATGGGAACATTTATTAAGTTCCTGTAGCTCCTCTTACTGAAAAAAAGAAAAATAGTTCAACTCATTGAGATACTATTCCACAGATGAAAGTGAATGTGAACTAAAGAGTTAGAGTGCATGGAAGTCCTGTTTGCAACACTCTGTTGGAGTTCCTCACTTGTGTTTATTAGCATGACTATGAAATTATGAAACGGGACAAGGTGGCTCAGTGGCTTGTCGATCAGAAAGTTCGAATCCCTAGCGTCGCATAATGGAGTGAGCTCCCGTTACTTGTCCCGGCTTCCGCCAACCTAGCAGTTCGAAAGCATGTAAAAATGCAAGTATAAAAATAGGGACCACTTCGGTGGAAAGGTAACAGTTTTCTGTGCGCCTTCGCTGTTTAGTCATGCCAGCCACATGACCACGGAGACGTCTTTGGACAGCACTGGCTCTTCAGCTTTGAAAAGGAGATGAGCACCGCCCACTAGAGTTGGGAAAGACTGGCACATATGTGCGAGGGGAACCTTCCTTTACCTATGAAACTCACTGTCCCAAAATCATTTCAGGCTCTGAAACCCTGGCTCTTTGTTTTATTTTGAAAACAAACAACAAACATACATTTGCTTAGACTTGTTTTAAAATGTACCTAGTGATTTCTCTCTCCTTTTTAAAAAAAAATTTTTTTGTCTGTATCAATTTGGCTGGACTTCTGCGTGCAATTCTCCCTCAACCCCCCTTCCTCCATCATCACCAGTACAACAACCCCTGCTGACATTACAACAGGAAGTTGGAGGCAAATTTTATCTTTGGCAATCTCTCAAACGCAAGTCACTCTTTGTCTTTTCAGTTTGTGCTTCCAAATCATTCACAGTCAGGCTTAGGTTTTAAGTGGTAAACTGTTAAGACTTGTACGCTGCCATTCTTGAATGGCCAGGGCTCGAGTGCTCTTCCATCTTACCCAGGTGTCAATTCATCTGATATGCCAAGTGTTTGTGTCATGAACTTCTACATCTCTCTGGCATTTTTTAAAAAAACAAGGCATACACACAAAAAGCTCCAAGCAGCAGCGACTCTTGTATTGAAACAATCAGACTTTTCTACCTTCCTGCCAAGTACTTGCTGATGCCATGAACAAATAATGACTTTTCCACCAGGAAGAAAGCATTAATTAAGCGTATTTGTCAGATTTCCATTCTAAAGGGAGGGGGGGAGTTATCTCTTGGAGGTGTCAGCCAAAGGTGAAAGGCAGATTACTGCACAATGCAAGGCCTTCCAAGTTAAATCTCATCTTTGTGGTTAGCTTTTAATAATAAAGTTGTCACCAAAGAGTTTAATGGTTTTAATTTGGTTTAATTACTTGGAAATGGAACCAGTTTGTTTGCTTGTATTAACTAGAAAGAAAGGAGATTGGGAGGGGGAGAAAAGAGAGTGTGCCACATGCCTGAGTGAGGATAGGCTACCTTTATTCTTTAGTTGTTGAGTGTTATGCTTCGATGAGAATATAAGAAAGCAATTATACCACTTAGCATTTAAGCAAGTTTGTTTGAGTTCCAGAACAAATTCTACCTCCCTCCACCAATGCCGTTTGTTCCATTCTTCTCTAATTATTTATTTTAAAATGTTGCTTAGGGGAATCATTTATGTCAATAAAAGAGTCAGACTGGGTCTCTTTTGACAACTGTTTTTTTTATAAGCAGTCATGAATCTTTTCATAAAACAAATTCACATAATGACAAATTAATGGTTGCCAGGAGGCACAGGCGCAAGCAGGATTAATATAAAAATCTTGTATACAGAAGAAGGAAAAATGCAGTATACTTTCAAATACTTAAAAGAGATTTTTTTTAAAAAATCATAGCAATCATTTTAGGTAAATTATCAAAAATTGAGACAACTATGTATATAGCAGAATCGCTTAATGAGTCAAGATAATTGCTAGCAGGAATATTAAAATCTTTTTGCTGCTTTAAGAATATGTATGGTGTTTTTCCTCCCAGCTATGCCAAATACTATCGCCACTTTCCTCTTCCAACCAGACTGAATGGAAGAAAATGCTGTATACAAGAGAGCTTGTATCTTCTATTGTAGTGGTTCTCCATCTTTTTTCTCACCATGAACCCCCTTTAAATACCTTTTGTGGCCACTGACCATGGCCATGGACCACTAAGACTTAACTCAAGATTTAAACCATAACATTTCCTCAAGACTTCGTGGACTCTCTGTCACAACTTCGTGGACCCCAGGGATCTGCGGACTGCAAGTTGACAACCACTGTTCTATTGTATATCTGGTGCCCTTCAGCAGCCTGGATGCCCTTCAGCTGCACTCAATTAAATGTTTCCTGTGTCTTTTCTGTTGCAGGCTTTTGCCCTCTGATATGTACAAATCCCGACTCCCTCAAGATATCCCACTTCCAGGCCTGTCCCCGCTGAGTCTGTTTTTGAATGTTGTGAATGGGAATGTTGTGTAGTCCTATCAAGATTTTTTAGTTCTGGTTTTAATTTATGCACTCTAAATCACCCAGCAACTTTCTGGAGTCAGACAGGGTTAGGGTTAGCAAATCTAATCTAATCTAATCTAATCTAATCTAATCTAATCTAATCTAATCTAATCTAATCTAATCTAATCATCCCTGTGACCCTTCTGCCCTACAGAGTAGATTCCCCCTGAGGTCTAAGGGGTCCCAACCCTGTTGTGAACTTGCAGATCTTTAAAAATCTGAGTCTTTTAACATGCCCTGGGACAGGTGGGTTTATTTATTTATAATTCATACTGCCTTATTGGATTTCTGTCATATGATCACGATTGGGCTTCATTTTGAATGTCCCATTGGATATTGTTATTCATGTTATTCAAGAAGTTCCAAAGTCCAGGGACCATAACGGAGAAGGTCTGCCACCTATATAGTAGATACCCTATACCAAGGGTGTCAAACTCAAGGCCTGCGGGCCAATTTTGGCCCCTGGGGTGCTTAGATCTGGCCCATGAAGCTGCCCTGGAAACAGCAAAGGACCGGTGCGTGGTGCTTCTGCCAGCAAAAACGGAGCTCAGAGGGCCACGTGCAGCCCTCCCAGGCTCTGTTTTCGCTGGCAGAGGGTTGCAAGAGGCCGTCGCAGCCGGAAACGGATCTCAGGAGCCTGTTTTCGCTGGCAGAGCTCTCGGGCCACCAAGTGACCACACAAGTGATGTTGAGCTGGCGATGGCAACCCTGGCCACCACCCCGAGGTCAAACGCAACCCTGATGCAGACCTCAATGAAATTGAATTCGACACCCCTGCTCTACAGTCATAGCACATTCTATTCCAGCTATCTTGCGCTAAATACAAGACATTCAAAATGCCTTGAAGCTGCCTGCATTTATTATATGCTTTTATTATTTAGCATTGAATACATGATTTAGCTTTCATCTGCTTAAAGCAAATATTTCCAACTTCCTAAAAAAAATCCTTTTCCAAATTTCATTCATATTGAGTTAATCCAGTCATTTATGAATTAAAGCATATTTGTTTTTATAATCTATTTGATAGACTTCCAAAGAATTGTGTCTTTCCTTTGAAGGGCTTGTCCTTTTCCCTTCTAAGTTTCATTTTTCAAGAAGGGTGTCTCCTAATAGGCTCCAGTGGCTTTTAATATTCTAAGGTACCCAGTGCACATGAGTAACAAAATGTAAATAAACACAGCTGAACCAGGAAGAAGAGTGAAAGGTTTTCTCATTAAAGAAATAAAATAAACAGATGTTCTTAAGCACTTTGCCTCATGTTTGTCAAAGGAATGGAGGACTCTTTAGATGCCTGTACAGCCCTGATGGGGCCCATACTTATTAGGCCAATTCCCAAACAAAGCAAAGAATACATGCCACTCTGAATTGGCTAATAGAGGTCAAGGGAGAAGCAGACAGTTGATCTGAATTCAAGCATTGAGAACCTTTACAAACCAAACAAGTGGATCTGACCCCCTACAATTAACTCTTTAAGTGCCAGTTTTTACTTCTTCCTAGTACAGGAATAGTAAAAGTCTTAGCTAGTGAAAGTTCAAACAACATTTCCACTGTTTTTCAGATAAGAAACTAATTTTAAGACAAAATTACTTTGGCAATTGCACATTAAATCTCAACTCTACTCATTTTTATGAGAACTTTTCATGAACAACCAAGTGACAAATTACACTCCCTCCTGCTTTATATTTTGAGTTAAGTATATTATAGGGAGACAATATTTGAAAAGGATGTTTAAGAAAGTGATTATTCAGAATATAATTCTATTCTTAACTCATACAGTTACTTTGTCAAATTCGAATACTTGCCTGTTAAGAATGTCATAAAAAAGACTGTATAGAGCAGGGATGTCAAACTTGATTTCATTGAGAGCCACATCAGGGTTGTGTTTGACCTCGGGGGGGGGCGGAGGCTGGGGGGGCATGGCCAGCTTGATGTCACTCATGTCAGTGGCTTTGGTGGCCCGAATGCTCTGCCAGCGAAAATGGGCTCCTGATCTCCGTTTTTGGCTGGGACGGCCTCCTGCAACCCTCTGCCAGTGAAAATGGAGCTCGGGAGGGCCCGCGTGCAGCCCTGCAGGTCAGATCTAAGCACCCAGTGGGCCGGATTTGGCCTGCAGGCCTTGAGTTTGACACCCTTGGTATAGTGTATCCACTATACAGGTGGCAGACCTTCTCCGTTATGGATCCTGGACTTTGGAACTTCTTGCCTGTCTTTCCAATCTAGCCTGAAATTTTCTGCTGGTTTTCCAGCCAGTTATCAGAAGCCCACGATTGCTTAGCTGCAGACAAGGTAAACTTAGTGCTACCATTGCTGAGACACTTTCAGCATTTATAAAGAGAAGGGTATGTACTGGTAGAAAATGCCCATGCCTTCATCATTTCTTTCCATTTTTCTTGGGTCTCTACTCTTTGGGTCCCTACTCTTTCAAATTTGCAAGCCTGCCCTTTAAAAGGCGCTTGGTTTTGCATCGGTGAGGGAGAAGACAGAAAAGAGGGAAGAGTTGGAAAAAAGCAAGGGTGAAATCTAGCAGGTTTGGACAAGTTCTGGAGAACTGGTAGCGGAAATTTTGAATAGTTCCGAGAACCGGCAAATGCCACCTCTGGCTGGCCCCAGAGTGGTTGGGAATGGAGATTTTGCAGTATCCTTCCCTTGCCACGCCCACCAAGCCACGCCAACAGAACCGGTAGTTTAAAAAAAAATTGAATTTCACCATTGGAAAAAAGCCAAGAAAGAAGACAGAAGAAAGCTAAAGAAAGCTAACATTTCAAAGACACCACGGAATTCATAGGCAATTGAAGGGAATGTTGATGGTAAAATTGAATGTTGGTGACATTGATGTCCTAAGCAAAGCCCAGAGCTCTGACATTGGTGATAAAAGGCCTAGCATGCCTTTCCCATGAAATGGGACATAGAGTACCAGCACCAAATGAGCTCAAAAGCTGGCTAATTAAAGACCAAGTACTGGTAGCACTATATTCTAAGTGTCCTATGACACTGATGAGAATAGGAGCCCTCAAGCACTGTCAATACCCTCAAAAGGGCCCAGACTGGCAGAAACAATGTTCAATGTACATATATGCCATGTCTTAAACAAACAAGCTAAAATCTATGCTTTGGGACATATCCCATGTATTTACAAGACTTTGGAAAACCCATAAATTGCCCATTCTGATTGAAACCATACAATATGCCAGCAAACAATAAACAGTTATCATTTTAACACCACTTGATTATTATCCTGCCTTCCTGCATTCTCAGCACACCACAGATATATGTGAAGTTAATGGCTCACCTCATCCCATTAAATATCTGCCAGGTTAAAAAAAATTCAGAACTTTCTAGAATTTTCATGTAAAGTAATTCTAGAACAAAAGAGCTCAGGATACGAACAAGAGATGCATTCCAGCAATGAAAATATCTTATGGGCAAGAGAAGCTATTTTAAAAACTAGTAGGTGATTTTTTTTCTCCCATGGAAAATCATTACTTCACTCCGATTGTGTTTCCTTTTCTGTGTCTTAGTACTAAAAAGCATTAGTATAATACACTTTCCCATTTCTAGCCCACCTGTTGAGATCCAAAAGCCAGAAAAGAGAAAAGACGACAACCTTAGAACAATGTCAAAACACACCAGGTGTTCACAAGTCTTGTGCTGACCTCAGTTGTCCAAAGATTTTGTTTTAATATATACTGGTTTTGCAATGAGAGAACTAATGCCTGTCATTGTGTAATTAACGATGGATTATATTGCAAGATTTGCATGGGAAACCTACTGAGTACAAAGAGTATGAGAACTAGCACAACTAGCATAATTTCACCATTGACACAACTAGCAAGGGAAGGTGCGTGCATGCAGTCATTTGAATGTGTGTGTGTGTGTGTGGGGGGGGAAATCTCCACATCAGAAGTTTTTCAGCCTTTCTTGTTTTTTCCCCTTTGATTAAGACCGATAGCTAATTATCTCCTGCAGAACGTAATACTTGATATATTCATTTCTTATCTTTGTATACTTATTTCTGCCTTACCTCTTTTTTCTCTATCATTATGTATATCTTTTACCTTGACTTTATTTTTTTCTGCCTTACCTATAGTAACAACCTGTCTGAAGAAATAATGCTTTTCAATAGTGATTAAAATGGATTGCATAATCTTTACCAAGTAATTTTGTGTGAGAACAATTTCCTAGTGCATTGCCTACAGTTCTAATGGAAAAGCTGGGCTTGACATGAGATTTGCCTATTGCAGTGGTGGGATTCAAAATTTTTACTACCAGTTCTGTGGGCGTGGCTTGGTGCGCGTAGCTTGGTGGGCGTGGCAGGGAAAGGATATTGTAAAATCTCTATTCCCTCCCCATTCCAGGGGAAGGTTACTGCAAAATCCCCGTTTTTTCCCAATCAGCTGGGACTCGGGAGGCAGAGAATAGAAGGGGGCAGGGCCAGTCAGAGGTGGTATTTACCAGTTCTCCGAACTACCACCTCCGGCCTATTGGGTCCCAAAGTGGGAGTTTTCCTTAGCTCTTCAAAAAACTTTTATCCAGCAAAACATCCATGTGTTACTGCCATGAAATGAGATTAATGCTTTTATAACTTATAATACATTTCTCCCTTTCTTCCAATGCACATTAAATAATAGTTTTTAAAAACATATACAGCTCAAAGCTGGTTCATACCTACAAATAATTGCTTTATGATTGCAGCACCAAGCAAATCAATCTAAATTAGGTTGAGGGCTTCTTTGATGCCATGGAAATGACAAGGTGGCACTGTTCCTCTGAAGTCTCCTCTGTTTTTCACCAGTGCAATATGTATTGCCAATAGGGACCAAAAGGAGGACATTCCAGGCATGTATTGTGGTGGCATAATATCGGTGGTGGGATTCCAATTTTTTATTACCAGTTCTGTGGGTATGGGGTGGCTTAGTGGGTGTGGCATGGCTTGGTGGGTGTAACAGGGGAGGATACTGTAAAATCTCCATTCCCTCCCGATCAGCTGGGACTCAGGAGGCAGAGAATAGATGGGAGTAGGACCAGTCAGAGGTGGTTTTTACCGGTTCTCTGAACTGCTCAAAATTTCCGCTACCGGTTCTCCAGAACTGGTCAGAACCTGCTAAATACCACTTCTGCATAATATCCACAGGATTCAAGGCCTCTCTGTCGAGTTTATGAAGCTCCCAAACAATGCTATCCTACCTAACCTTCCTGATCCTGGTGGGCTGGGCATCCTTGGTTTAACGAGGCATGGATTAGGCCCAGGCTGCAACGTATTTCCACATGCCAGTTGACTTGATAGCCAGCCGAGGTCAAGTGGACCACAGCAGATTTATGCATGCAAGTGGGCCCAGTGGCTGGCCAAGGCCTTTCAGTATCCACACTGGGCACTATAGCCTGTGATGGGCCTTCCAGGGTCTCCCCCACTCTCCTGAGGTATCAACATACTCCTTATCTCAAATTTCATCTGCCTAAGACTCACGAGATCACATAGCCATATCTTTGACATCTTGCTTAATAACTGCTTCCCTCAATGATTCAGATTTTTGATTGGGTTGCCTAGAATTGGTTAGAACAGCGGTCCCCAATCTTTCCGGCTTTCCAGAGGACCGGGGGGGGGGGGGAGGATAGGTTGAGCACAGGTCCACTTATGTAAGTGGCAGCCATGTGTGCCAGCCACTTGCACAAATGGAGCTGTGCACGTGTGCTTGCCAACTCCTTGTACAAATGGAGTTGTGCATGCACACACGCATGCACATGCTCACCTGCTGCTTGTGCAAGTGGAGCTGTACCAGTGGTGGGTTTCTGCCAGTCCAAACCGGTCCGCACGAACTGGTTGGTTACCGGACCTGGAAGTAACTTCTGGGCCCTTGGAACCAGCACTGACCCTGTCACTCACTCCCCCGGCCCTCCGGTCGCTGCTCGCTTGCTCCCCCCACCTGTCCCCAGATTTGCCTAAGATGCCTGGCCACCAGCAAGTATGGGTGCGGGGGTGGGGATGGCAGCAGGAGATTACGCGGTGTGGCTGGCATCTTTGGCAAATTGCCCAAATCCCCCATTCCAATCCCCCATTGGAAACCAGGTCTCTCTTTCTCTTTCTCTCTCTCCCTCCCTCTCTCTCTCTTTCTCTCTGTGTCACACACACACACACACACACGCACACACCTCACATGTGTAAGGGGGACTGGATCAGCTGGGAAGCTGGCAAAAAAGAAGCCTCTATTACTCTGCTGCCGCGGCTCACAAAAAAAGGAGGTAGCGATGCTGGCCGGGTCTCTCTTCACTTACCGCTCACCACCACCACCCCTATGGCCCGGCAGCTGCAGCCCTGCCTGTCCTGCCTAGCTGGGTGACTGGCTGGGAAAGCGGCGAGGGGTTAAGCGCCGGCCACTATCCCTGCCTTCTTTGTCTGGCAGCGTAGAAATAGAGGTTTCTTTGCCAGCCTCCCAGCTGATCCAGTCCCCCTTACACATGCGACTTGCATTGCGGCAAGTGGTGTGTGTGTGCGTGTGTGTTTGTGTATGACATATGTGCCTTCTGTGGCGTGCCCAACACCTTCGGACACCCACCAGGTCACCCGTTGAGTGGCAGAGAAATCTGGCTTTGGCAAAAGGAAAAAAAAGCCCTCTCTGCCGCTCTGCTAAAAAGGCGGGAGCCAAGGCCAAGAGATAACAGGACGACTAACCATATTTGGTTAACCCCCAGAGCGGTAAGAGGCTGAATTGGGAGCTCTTGGAATTTGCTTGTAGGACACAGAATGCCATGATCAGAGCATTTATTGGGCATCGGTTTTAGTTCATAGAATATATCTAAAAATATAATTGGAAGGGATGTGTTTGTGTGAGAAAAGGGGGGAGAGAGAGAAAGAGAGAAAGGAAGGAAGGAAGGAAGGAAGGAAAGGTGGGAGAGGGAGAGAAGAAGAGAGACAAAGACAGAAAGAAAAAGAGAGAAAGAAAAAGAGAAAGAAGGAAAGAGAAAGAAAGGAAGGAAGAAAAAAGAAAGAAAAAAAGAAAAAAGAAAGGAAAAGGGAGAGAGAGACAAAAGGAAGGAAGGAACAAATGAAGGAAAGAAAGAAAGAGAACACAATTGAGCCCAAAATTTTGGTTACTAAGCAAGATCGTTGTTAAGTGAGTTTCACCACATTTTCCAAGTTGGCCACGCCCACCTGGTCACACAACCGCCAAGCCACTTCCACAAAACAGACCACACCTACAGAATAGGTTCTAAAATATTTTGAAACCCACCACTGAGCTGTACGCATGTGCTCGCCCACCGCTTGTTTGGTCCAATATTGAATGGAGCCTGGCCCAGGGATTGGGGACCTCTGGGTTAGAAGATGGGGGGCAACATAAATATTTTAAATGAATAAATTCCAGTCCCAATTGTGAACATTAAGTCAAGGAGTACCTGTGCAGTGTTATGTTAAGCACAGTGCATAATATATTTCATTTTAGTTGCTACTGGAGCACTTAAGATTGAAGAAACCAAACTTTTAAACAAATGTGCTCTCTTTTCAGAGGGAAAGGGTAGAGTCTGTAAAAAGCCTTCAGAAGGTTCCTGTATCATCAACATTTTGAATTTTTTTACATGTGTTCAAATCTTAAGGAGGGGAATAAATCTAAGCTTCCGTTTACTTATGCCAATCGTTGTAGATATCATAAAGCTACAGCAGCTGGTAGAACCATAAAATGATGTCAAATCTTATTTCTGCAGTCACTGCTACAATAGTCAAGTCTATTTAAATAACTGTCAAGTTAGTAATCCCATTCTGATAAATAGCAAATAACCTTTTCCATACCACATGAAAGAAAGAACATGATGTAATATCAAAAGAGAATGAACTTATTGTTTATCAGTAAAAAAAAGTGTTACACAAGTTAAGACTTGATTACTTTAGAGTTCTACTAGTTTTTCTAGATATTTGTGAAGTTTGTAGATATGTAAAAGCTGTGAATTATACACATTATAATATTTGCAGATAAATCCTCTAGTTAAATGTTGTATGCTGGAAAACTGCAATTATTTTGTGCTCAAGCCAAGTTTGCATCTAATATCTGGGAGCAAAGAATATGCCTGAAGTTACATCATGTTGTCAACATCTGATTTCCAAAAACAAAAAAATTGTGAAACAGATTTTAGACGCATTTGTAAATCTCTGCAGGAAGATTCTAATCACATCTTTTTGGTAATCAGCGACAAAGGGGTAATAATTTGAAACCTGAGCAGTATTTTTAATAAGCCCTCTCTGTAATGTTGTATGGGTCTGGAATGTTCTGAGTGTTTCTACAAACTTGACAGGAATCTTGTAGAGATCATACACTTAGAAACATGTCCAACCTCCTTAGGATAATACGAAGGATAATCTTAGGCATTTCAGAAAAGCGATGCAGAAGTACATTGCATGCAGGAATATCTGCAAGGAATACTCAAATGAGTCAGGATGTTGACTTCAAGGAAAAAGGAGGGGCCTTGGGAAAGATGGCAGAATCAAATAAAAACTTAACATACAAAATTTATCATCTCAACCTCCATATTAAAACTTCAAGCACAAGTCAACATAGAGCAGGGGTGTCCAAACTTGGGAACTTTAAGACTTGTGGACTTCAACTCCCAGAATTCCCCAGCCAGCAGCTGGCTGGGGAATTCTGGGAGTTGAAGTCCACAAGTCTTAAAGTTCCCAAGTTTGGACACCCCTGACATAGAGGCAGCAAAGATAGAGCTGATTTGGTCAAATTCTATTGTCCACATGCTCTGATGGTCAGCAAGGTTTTTTTCCCCTTATTCGGTTGCAACCTCTTCTGGTCATTTAAATCTATTATTTTGCATTTTTTAGTCTAGTACAAGAGTACTCTGTAGTCTTTTTCTTCTGTGTGACATTTTTTGAGATATTTGAACAGTACTGCCATATTCCTGTATCTTTGGAGCTGTCTCATCCCAATGTGATTAGCCTGCCCCACACATTCCAGCAGTTAAAGGCCTATTCTGGATCCTGTCTGCCAAATAATTGTGGTTGGCAGAATCCAGGCCTTTTCTACTGTGGCCCCGCTTCTGGAATATTCTCCCGTTGGCACTGAGCTTTGCCCCCACACTCCTGGCTTTCTGCTTTGCCTGGGACCCTGACAAGGCCTGCTACATTGGGGGTGGCTGACTGAGTAGAAAAGATTCCCGCTCTTAGACTACCCATCATTTTGTTTTTTAATTTAATTCCTTTATTCTACTTATTCTACTTGTCTGACTTATTTTTACTGTTTATCATATTATTAGCCACCCAGACTCACTATCAGTGAGGTGAGGGACGAACATAAAATTAAATAAATAATAAAACAAATGCTCCTGCTCCTTGCTGAAATCTAGCTGTCCTTGTTTAAAGATGAATCCAGTACTAAATTCAAACTATGAACTTGACTTTTCAAATACAACACTATCCAAATATAAGTACATTATTTAAGTAAGCCCAGTTGTCATAACTCAACTTTCAGACAACCTGGATGACTGAGAATCATCACTGATATATCAGATGAGTAACAGTGTTTAGGATTCTGATTCCTTTCCCCTTACAATTTTCATTGGACAAACAATAATGTTAGAAAATAACACAAGTGAATTCAACAGTACCTTCCCATATCTGGAGGCAAAAGTTCCCGTGAGTAAGGAGTGAAAAATAATTATCGTCTCATCCAAGTCCCATACAAACACACGCTGTTGTAGAAAACGGAGGGGTGGAAAAACAGAAAAATACACCAATTACTGGCAGAAATACACTAATTTTGGATTACATAACTATGTAAACTCTTTGCTTCCTCTCAGTGATCTTGCTTGTGTGGGGCATTACCTCAGCTAATTGAAGATTTCCTGTTCCTAAAGTATCTCACTCTTTTCTTCTTATACCTTCCTCTTGCTTTCAGAGTCCTAGAAGAATGCTTCCTTGAGATGCCACCCTTATTTATTTTAAACTGCTCCAAAAGACTAAGCCCAAACAAACAAAAACACCCTTTTCTTTAAAGTAGTTAAAACAATTTCCTAGTCCCAATCTACTATTATACAGCCATGGTGGCGCAGTGGTTAGAATGCAGTACTGCAGTGCTAACTCACTGGTCACTCCAAGAGTTCGATTCTGAGCGGCTCAAGGTTGACTCATCCTTCCATCCTTCCAAGGGGGGTAAAATGAGGCCCCAAATTGTTGGGGGCAATATGCGGACTCTATAAACTGTTTAGAGAGAGCTGTAAAGCACTGTGAAGCGGTATATAAGTCTAAGTGTTATTGCTATTATAACTGCAATATTGCTTCTGAAATTTTCACTTTTTTTCCTCGCCTACATATTCCCTTCACCTCCCCTCTGATTTTTACTGTGACTATTTCAAATCACTAGTCCCTTTGAACATTGAGTGTCACATCAATAAATTATGTATCGCTTTTTTAAAAACCACTTGAGGCTTAGATTAGATGCATTCCTTTCTCTTTCATGTAAAACAGAAAGGTAAAAACAAGGCTGCTATCAAATATATTTGGGATCCCAGCGCAATGCTCATGGTCTCCACCAAATTAATAAGCATCTCGTTTGATGTTTGCCACCATCCTTCCCATAAATTTTAATAAATTCCTTTTCAATTGCAACATTAGCATGATATAAAGCAAAGCAAAGCTCTCTAGTGCCAGGTCATCCTTAGAAATAAAAATACATTGAGAAAAGCTGTCCAGAAAAAGAAAAACTGGCCTTTATTCTTATGAAGTTATTCATATTTACTTTAGGTGTTTGAAGGCTGAAAATAATCTGCCTCTAGTTCTCCATGACAGCCCTTCAGATATGTGAAGACAACTATCATGTGTCTTTGTGTCCTTTGAACATGAATTCAGTATATTCAAAGGTTCCTTATAAAATAGCAATAGCAGTAGCACCTAGACTTATATACCACTTCATAGTGCTTTTACAGCCCTCTCTAAGCGGTTTACAGAGTTAGCATATTGCCCCCAACAATCTGGGTTTTACCCACCTCGGAAGGATGGAAGGCTGAGTCAACCTTGAGCCAGTGAGATTTGAACTGCCGAACTGCAGGTAGCAGTCAGCTGAAGTAGCCTGCAGTACTGCACTCAAACCACCGCGCGACCTATTAGGCTCTATTAGGCATTCACTGCCCTGTTCTCAGCATACAACACTCACATTATTATGTTTTATGTCATGCAAAATCCCCAACTTTTTAAGCTGGTGGGCAAATATACACCTTAATAATATGGTAGTGCGTGTTCTTCCAAAAGGGAAGAAGATGCTCCATTCACAAAACAGCTGCCATAAGGACGTAAGTAATTACGAAGCATTGATTTCCCAAAATGTTACCTGCCCTAGCTCTCCCACCACCTCCCCCAAGGACAATTCCACCTCTGGTTCTCTCTAATATTTTTTTCCTGGGCAGTTCTAAAGAAAGCATTGGACTCTAGCATTTTTTAAGCAAGGTCCCGCAGACCTTGAGGCTGGAGAAGGCCACTTTGCTTCGCAACACGCTGGTTTTTCATTTTGGGGGTTAAAGGAAGGTTTTAGAAAAAATAATATTCAGGTGGGTCAGGAAAGCTAGTAGGCATAATGAAGAATTCTGGATCACATGAATGCCTCATAATACCATGTTGGAGATGCCAGATTTAAGCATCAAAGAAAGGGAGTAAGAAACCTTTATTACTCTTACCTCAATATCAGTGTCTCCTGCCGGGGATGGATCACTGTTTCTTTTTGATCGTCCTCGCAGTTTTCCATCAGTTCCCCTGTGCTGTCTGTCAGATTCTATGCCTTTTACAGGTGTTGTATATTCACCTATAACAGGAATCTGACTTAAAGCAACATCCTAAGTTATTATTCTTAGGCTGTTTCAACAAAGTGCCCAAAATATCAAAGCAACATTCATTCCAACAGCAGAAATTACAGATATAAGTTCGTAAAATATTTCTGTTTTTTTTCTCTGTTGCAAAGGGATGAAAAAGTTGTATTTTTTTGCCAATTCTTTAGCTTTTCTTATTATTTCTCAGCATATATATAACTATCAGTGAATGACCAAGTTTTTGTTTATACTTTGTGATGTTAGCCTGGTATCATCATTACCATAATACTGAGACCACTGTGTAGTTTGCAAATGATATCATTATATATTTATAGGTACAGAAATGCATTTTTAAAAGAATGCAATAATTATTATTTTAGGGAAAATCACAAAGTAAACAAAATGTAAATTTTCTTCTGGTTTTTTGAAGCAAAGAAAAATGTTAAAAACAAAAAATATTTTGCGTGTAGTCATTCTTAATAGCAAAATTAAGTCCCACTTGCGACTAAAAATAAGATCTGTACCTAAGTCATGGTTGAAATTAAGGTTTAAAAGATTAATATGCAAATTCAATAATGAAAAATACATTTCTAGTTCGAAGTCCTTACCAGGAAGTGATTCAGTGTTCTGACCGCTAACGTTGTGTGATGACTCTTGGACAGAATAAGGTGACGTTGGGATGGTTGATGGGCTAATGTTATTTGCAGACATATATGATGAACTGTAGGAAGAGTTGTAATACTGTGAATACTGGCTTTGTGTGAAGCTGGGATATGAAGAATACTCCTTTGAAAGAAGAGACAGAACTCTAATTATTCTCTCTCTATAGATAGATAGATAGATAGATAGATAGATAGATAGATAGATAGATAGATAGATAGATAGATAGATAGATAGATAGAGATAGATAGATATTAGATAGATAGAGATAGATAGATAGATATTAGATAGATAGATAGATATAGATAGATATAGATAGATAGATAGATAGATAGAGATAGATAGATATAGATAGATAGATAGACAGAGATAGATAGATAGATAGATATTAGATAGATAGATAGATAGATAGATAGATAGATAGATAGATAGATAGATAGATAGATATAGATAGATATTAGATAGATAGATAGGTAGATAGATAGATAGATAGATAGATAGATAGATAGATAGATAGATGATAGATAGATAGATAGATAGATAGATATTAGATAGATAGATAGATAGATAGAGATAGATAGATATAGATAGATAGATAGATAGATAGATAGATAGAGATAGATAGATATAGATAGATAGATAGAGATAGATAGATAGATAGATAGATAGATAGATAGAGATAGATAGATATTAGATAGATAGATAGGTAGATAGATAGATAGATAGATAGATAGATAGATATAGATAGATAGATAGATATTAGATAGATAGATATAGATAGATAGATAGATATTAGATAGATAGATAGATAGATAGAGATAGATAGATAGATATAGATAGATAGATAGATAGATAGATATAGATAGATAGATATAGATAGATAGAGATAGATAGAGATAGATAGATAGATAGATAGATAGATATAGATATCACTAGTCATCTTTAAACATTTATTAGATTATAGAATAAAATACAAAATTACAAAGGCAAATAGGGTGACACGGGGGGGAGGGGAAAGAGAAGTGAAAGTGGGGAGTGAGAAAAGAAAAACATTGACTTCCGACTCCCTCTGTTGCAGTAAAATAAAGCATTAACATTGAATCTCAGCTTTTTACTTTTCCATAGTAATATAAACTAGCCATTTCTATAAAAACCAATCTATTCAGTAAAACCCAAAATCAAAATTTCATTTCCCCACCCCCATCTCAAGCACAAAATCCAGAAGTGGTCTGTCTCCATGTAGCAGCAAAAGTACTTACGTTCTTTTCTTTTACAAAATGGTCAATTTAGCCATTTCTGACAACTCCAATAGCTTCTGTAGCCATATAATTCTAATTATTCTATGCAAGTAAAACATCCTGTAGGTAGCCAATATAGAAAAGTTGTTCATTTATAAAATAGATTTTTGGAATTTTTATTCTGGTCATCTCTCATAGTTAAACTACAAATGTACAGGTCTGCAGGCACTCTATGTGTGTGTGGGATGCAAAAAAAATGTATCCAGGTCTGTTTGTTTTTCAGCCCATGGACTGATGATTGCTCACTCAGGTCTAGACACCGAGGCAGAGGTTTTCTTCTCAAAATCCTTTTTAATTAGTCTGCCATGGACTAAATTTCACACGCACTCCTCTCCGGAGGAATTTGCTTCCAAAGCTTATGGGAAAAGAATTTAAGAGTTTAATTCTTAAACATTTTATGTCCCATAGAACTTGAATTTAGCCTTAAATGTTCATTTCATCATTTGTGTGAAGAAGAAAAAGGAGTGATTTCATACTTGGAGTACTGCATCAACCTAACCAGAAGCTTTTCTAAATATAATGTATTTACACCATTTATTTATAGGTATGATTTACACATACAAGAGTGAACATACACGAAACATAGTTTGTAAAAGGAAAACAAAATCAGGAAGGTCATCTTCCCTCCTTCCCCGCTGGATACTCACAAAAGTCGCCATGTGATATATTAAAGCTTAAAAAACAAAGCAAAACGGAACCAACCGATGATTATCTAAAGCTATGCATGGCAAAGAAACAAATTTACACGATGATGGAAATTGATCGTTTTTCTTTATTTAAGCTGTTCTTACAGTACTGTGTGAAACGCTTTCATCATTGCAACTGAAGTGTTGATCAAGGACCAATGGTGGCCAGAGCAGGAAGAGAAGGGTAAGGGTAAGGGAAAGAGTGCAGAGAAGAGCAACAAAGATGATTAGGGGACTGGAGACTAAAACATATGAAGAACGGTTGCAGGAACTGGGTATGTTTCGTTTAAGAGACAGAAGGACTAGGGGAGACATGATAGCAGTGTTCCAATATCTCAGGGGTTGCCACAAAGAAGAGGGAGTCAAACTATTCTCCAAGGCACCTGAGGGCAGAACAAGAAGCAATGGGTGGAAACTAATCAAGGAGAGAAGCAACTTAGAACTGAGGAGAAACTTCCTGACAGTTAGAATAATTAATCAGTGGAACAGCTTGCCTCCAGAAGTTGTGAATGCCCCAACACTGGAAGTCTTTAAGAAGATGTTGGATAGCCATTTGCCTGAAACGGTATAGGGTTTCCTGCCTAGGCAGGGGGTTGGACTAGAAGACCTCCAAGGTCCCTTCCAACTCTACTATTGTATTATTGTATTATTAAGAGATGGAGGTGGAGGGAGGGGAAATAGAAGGAAATGATTTTGAGAGCAGTTGTTGCTAGGTTTCCTGTCAAGCTATTGAGTTCTGTGGGTGTCCACATGCATGCTACTTGTTTTGGTCTCCAAATATCAAGGTATGATTAATTGTTATCAGAATGACAAAATCTTAAGGAAGTATGGTAATTTCAATTGCTGAACAATGAATTCTAGACGGTGATGCTAGATGACTTGCACCAGTGTTTGATTTACAGAATTCTGTTTGTTACTCATATTGTTTAACAACTACTACACAGAGCTAGTGAGAAGAAGAATAGAAGCATTATAGTTTTAACATGCATATAACGAACTACATATTTCTACCTTCCATAGAGGTTACGGCTCTTTCAACTGATAGAATATATGCATAAGGCCAGAAAAGAATTTTTTATTAAGACAAGTCAAACAGAATTACTGTACTGTAGACCAGTGTCCCCCAACCTTTTGGGGACCAGGAACCGGTTTCATGGAGAGATTTCTTTCCGCAGATCGGGAGAGGGGGGGGCTGGTTTGCATGCTGCCTGCATGGGATGGATGGGGCTTTGCTTGCTTGTTTGGGCCTGGTTTCTGGCATTCTGTGGCCTGGTGCTGATCCATCAACTGGGGATTGGGGACCCCTGCTGTTGACTACTTCAGACAGTGATCTCTAATACCATGTTAAATGCACCTGCATTCTTTCTAAAGTGCTAAACATACAGTTTGATCACTTAGATCTGATACTAATTTGAAACGGATACCTATCTGAACATTCAGATAGAAATGACGATATCTATTCTGGCTGATCTTTTGCTCCTAATCAGAGTAGAAACAGCTTTATCTTAGTTACAACTACTCTACTAATATAAAGATAATTTATTACATTTTATCAGTGGTGCAATCCAGATCATGATGGGAATAAAATGATCAGAATCTGCAATTGTTCTATTATACCAATTCTATTATTACGCAGATCGGTAATGTATTTCTAGGACCACATTCAAGTTCTTATTGGCTTAGGATCAAGTTGTCATCTCTTTCAACCTGTCACTCTCTTAAAAGATCTCTTAAGTTCTGTTGTTGGACTAACAATGTATATGTAAGTTTGATGTGTTGCTCTTTGTTTTTCTGTTGTTTTCACCAATTAATTTTGCTTGACTTTGCTGAGCTGAATATTCTGTTATTCATCTTGAGTCTAAGATATTTTATCATTCATTTTCATAGTGACTGGTTGATGGCAACGTAAGAGGCTGGAAAGGAAAGGCAACCCATAGATATTTTCAATACAAAACAACCATCTATTCATACTTTAAAAAACTGAAGTTGTACCTGGTGCAATCCTGTGCTGAACCCTGCAGAACCTGTCAGGCCATTAGGTCCCTGGTAAATCCCTGAGGTACCTATGCCAAAAAGAGAGAGGAAAAGAAAGCAAAATAAATGAGAAAATAAATGATACGTTATTAGGCTCAATTTAAATAGATTTGATGGACCATCTAACAAACAGAAAGGAAAATTTTAGATCAGGATTTGTGGCCAGGGGTTAAAGCTAAACCTTGGAGAGCCTAAGAATCCCTGGTTAATGACACATTTTGGTAAAATTAGTTTGGTTCATTGTTATTTTTATTTTAAATTATGTTCAGCCTTTTGTAATTTCCATGTATCACCTATCTTTAAAAGAATAAAAAAACCTGTACATATAATTTTTGCAATACTGTCCAGAAGGCAATTCCAATTTCCCAGAAAAGAGATTAAGAGATTCCTTTTGGCCCTAGGGTTATATGTCACTCACCTGTTTCTGATCTTAAGAGTCTGTTGCTATAAACCTCATCACAAAAACAGCAGACTGAGCCCAGGATTGTCCACTCTAGCTAGCATTACTTTAGAATTCAGGTCTTTCCTACAATCTACTAACTTTAAAAAAGCAAATGGAGAAACTAAGGTTTTCTGGATATAGTAAACATTTATTTGCTTCTTAGATATGGCTAACTCAATTACCTACAGATACAGTATGAGGCAAGGTGAGATACAGCCAGTCACTTGAATCTTAATTATTTGAAACTCATATAGGATTTCCTGCATCTCTCCTACATAACTTCGAAATTCTAAAATTCAGAAACTTCAACATTTTGAGGGTGCCTCTTATTAAAAATGTATCAGAGTGAATAAAATTAGAACTCATAATTGTAATGTGTACAAGAAACACATTGGAAGTCTCTGACGATGTTTACACTTTAGACTTTATTACTAAGGCAAGGCTTCCTACTGTTCCTGAATTTTGTTCTGGATCCCTGACTGTGCACTGAGCATGAATTAGCTGTTGTTTCTGTTCTTATTTTGGGTAACTAGAACTCAAACAATCAATCCCCTGATGCAGTTTTTAATTGCAGAGACGGACAGCTCTTTTAAACATAGGAGAGAATCAATGCATGGGACCAGTGAAATATTCTTTTAGCTAAAGTGCAGGAACAAATACTTCTGGGTGTCTCCATGCTGTGTCCTTTTTTTGAATATCCATTTATTTGTTTTTATTTTAAGACCCCAGATTAAGCAGGAGAACGGACAGCTGAACAAACTGCAGCTCACCAAACACAGTCACAAAAGCACATGCAGGGAGAAATAAATCTCACCACCACCACCCCAAAATCAAACCACTCAAGGAAGAGAATCTACTTCCAGAACTAATTTGCTGTCACATCTGGCTTTTAAAAACTTTTTTTTTGACAAGGGCGTGGGGTGGATTAAAAGCAGAAGCTGGGTCATGATCGTTCAATATGGATTCTGCCTTAGGGTGGAAGCCTAAGCCATTATGTTTTCCAAAAGAAGAAATTCTTATTGGACAATTCATGTCCAGGAGATAAATCATAGACATTATCTATCAGTGAGCAACTTTGTATCTCCAAACCCTTCTGAAAACAAATAAACAAGCAAACAAACAAACAAAATGCTGTTTAAGCACACTCAGCACCTGAAAGAAAATTCTTGCATATTCAGAGAGATGAACTAGATCAGCGATGGCGAACCTTTTTTAGCTCGCGTACCACAAGTGGGGGGAGCGCAGGGGGGTCGTGTGCAGACGTGCCGCACCCATAATGCAATGTGCGACCCCCCTAGTACGCATGCGCGCACAACAGGCGCGACCCCACCCCCATTTTTGCATGCTTTTTTCACCCTCCCCAGGCTCCAGAGGCTTTATAGGAGCCTGGGGAGGGTGAAAAGAGCCCCCCCCCCGAGGCCCTCTGGAGGCTTCAGGGACCGTCCTGCTTAAAATGACCCTCCGAGCAAACCAGAAGTGACTTCCGGTTTGCTTGGAGTGTCGTTTTAAGCGTTCCGAAGGCTTCAGGGACCGTCCGGATTCTTCCCTGACGCCTTTGGAGCGCTCAAAACGACCCTCCGAGCAAACTGGAAGTGACTTCTGGGTTGCTCAGAGGGTCGTTTTAAGCGTTCCGAAGGCTTCAGGGACCGTCTGGAGGCTTCCCTGACGCCTTTGGAGCGCTCAAAACGACCCTCCGAGCAAACTGGAAGTGACTTCTGGTTTGCTCGGAGGGTCGTTTTAAGCGTTCCGAAGGCTTCAGGGACTGTCCGGAGGCTTCCCTGATGCCTTCGGAGCGCTCAAAACGACCCTCCGAGCAAAACCGGAAGTCATTTTGAGCGCTCCGAAGGCTTAAAACGACCCTCCGAGCAAACAGGAAGTCATTTCCGGTTTGCTCGGAGGGTCATTTTAAGCTTTCCGAAGGCTTCAGGGAAGCCTCCGGAAGGCCTCCAGGGGGGCGGGGGAGGCTCTTTTCGCCCTTCCCAGGCTCCTATAAAGCCTCTGGAGCTTGGGGAGGGCGAAAAATGGCTTTAAAAAAGGGTGAACTCAGCTGGCCAGCACGCACATGCACGCTGGCCAGCTGACTGGGCAGCGCCTCGCGTGCCCTGACAAATGGCTACGTGTGCCACCTGTGGCACGCGTGCCATAGGTTCGCCATCACTGAACTAGATGAACTGAAGACAATAGAGAAAAGTAAAACTTACTGTTTTCTGTTGTTTTTATTATGGATGGATCTAATATTGTTCTGATTTACTTATTTATAATATTACATCTATTCAGCCCACCAGAGTGGAAAAGCAGGGCGAGTTATGGGTCCCATAGAGTGGGCATTTCTGGTGGAATCACAAAAAATTGCCTTCTTGCTAGTGGCCTCTCTATTATGGAACATGATTTCCCTCCCAAGTATGGTTGGTCCCCCCCCCCCCCCCTCTGCTGCTTTTCTGAAAAGCCCCAAGAATGAATATATATATATAGAATTGGAGAATTGGTAAATACCACCTCTGACTGGCCCTGCCTTCATCTATTCTCTGCCTCCTGAGTCCCAGCTGATTGGGAGGAAATGGGGATTTTGCAGTAACCTTCCCCTGGAGTGGGGTAGGAATGGAGATTTTGCAGTATCCTTCCCCTGCCATGTGCCCACCAAGCCACACCCACAGAACCGATAGTAAAAAAAATTGAATTCCACCACTGGTGTAACACCCATACTACCCATACTTATACATATGTTATAGATAGATAGATAGATGGATGGATGGATGGATGGATGGATGGATGGATGGATAGATATGATAGAGATGATAGATTGATAGATAGATAGATAAAGTGTGTGTGTGTGTGAGAGAGATGATAGATAATTATACAAAGGATTTTAAAACCTTTAAAATGTTGTAAGCTGCATAGAATCAATTGTGTGTGTTAGTGTTATATAAATTTGTTTAATGAATAATTAATGAGTAAACAGAAGCACTTTTTCCAAATCACAGGAAGTAGCATTCATTAGACTGCACTTTCACCCTTGTGCCTAGTTCTAACACTACATTTTGAGATATATTCAGGCAAACTGCAAAAAAGAAAAAAGAGCAATGATGGAAAACACAGGACTGGAAGAGAAATAGAAAAAACTGAGGTTTTTCTTTATTTTCTGGCATCCCAGAATGAGGGAATCATGGACTTAAGTTACAGAAAGACAGATTTTGTTGTCAGAAGGTTTTAAATAAATTCTTTCTAACTGCAGCCGCATAGGAAATCATGTTTAAAACGAAGTATAGCTTAGCCTGGATATCTGAATAACTGAATGAAAATAGAAATACGTCTTTCCACTGCCAGTTTTTTTCTTTCCGGAAATTGCCCTTGATTGTTGCTTCTCCATCTTTTTGACCTAACTCAGTGATGGCGAACCTATGGCACGCGTGCCACAAGTGGCACACGGAGCCATTTGTCAGGGCACACGAGGTCCTGCCCTGTCAGCTGGCCAGCGCGCATGCGCGTGCTGGCCAGCTGAGTCCACCTTTTTAAAAGCTATTTTTCACCTTCCCCAGGCTCCAGAGGCTTTATAGGAGCCTGGGGAGGGCGAAAAGAGCCTCCCCCGCCCCGCCCTCCCCAGAGGCTTCAGGGACCGTCCGGAGGCTTCCCTGAAGCCTTCGGAATGCTTAAAACGACCCTACGAGCAAACCGGAAGTGACTTCCGGGTTGCTCGGAGGGTCGTTTTAAGCATTCCGAAGGCTTCAGGGATCATCCGGAGGCTTCCCTGATGCCTTCGGAACACTTAAAACGACCCTCCGAGCAAACTGGAAGTGACTTCCGGGTTGCTCGGAGGGTTGTTTTAAGCGTTCCGAAGGCTTCAGGGACCGTCCGGAGGGCCTCTGGGGGGGGGGGCGGGGGAGGCTATTTTCGCTCTCCCCAGGCTCCTATAAAGTCTCTGGAGCCTTGGGAGGGCGAAAAAAGCATGTAAAATGGGGGAGGGGAGTCACGTGTTGTGCGCGCATGTGCACTGGGGGGTCGCGCATTGCATTGTGGGTGCGGCACGCCTGCACGCGACCCCCCTGCGCTCCCCCCACTTGTGGCACGCGAGCCAAAAAAGGTTCGCCATCGCTGACCTAGCTGTTTTTAATAATTATGCAAACTTCAAAACATTTAGATTTTTCAGAGTAGCTCCTGAAATTATTGAATTCAATCCAGCCAAAGGAAGCTGACTTCCGGCTGGTGACTCTTTTGGGAGTGTCTGATGCGAAACCTGCACAGGGGGAGAAAAAAATGTACAAGTTGCTTGTGTAAGTCTGATGCAAATTGATGCCTGTGTGGTAGCTCTCCATAAACAACATGCCAACAAAGCTGCTCAGACTCTTTGCTAATTTTTAGAGCTTCTGACCTTTGCAACAGGAAGGGCAGATAGGTAAATGATACATTTATTCCCCTATTCTGGTGGTGGGTCTGAGACATTCGGCTTCCATTCAATCATATGTATTTCTTTAAAATGAGAACCGCACGCCAAGGACTTTCCCTTCTGGATCTTCTCCACATGGAGCATAGTTCACATATGGGTTCAATCAAATCAGCTGCTAAAATGTCACAATGCCCTCATTCACAGGTAACACAAAGAACATTTAGCTGGTAATAAAACAACTTAAGATATTAGAGGAGAACAGCTCTTTGGATATTCAGTACTGGATGGTACTCGGTAGGGACACTCAACATTGACCTTGCTCTATTGACTTCCGTAATGATGGATTGTGAAATGAGACATCTGAATGTATAAGAGCAACTTGCAAACTGAGAGAGGCCATTAGTAAGCCTATGAATGAAATAATCTGCAGCCTTTCACGAGAAACAGATTCCATTTGCAACTTCTTTCATGTTTTTTTAAAAAATGTGTGCCCGTCATTGAAATACAGATGTGGCCCTACCTCAAGCATAGACTGAAGACTCTTTTGACCATCAAATCTGTTAAAATACTGGAGAAGAACTATACCAATCCAATAAAATTAAACTGCCAGATATAAAATGAGCCTTCAATACTATGTAAATGTTTCTATCCTGTTTTTATGCACAATATATTTAGCATAAAAAAGATGCCCTAAGCTAGAAAAGTTTTTTTAAAAAATCAGCTAATATACATTCTTATAATCAGTTAATGAGGTACTTTAATCAAGATATAAAATATCCTAATCAATAAGCAATTTAATAATTACATGTGAAGGTACAGTTAATCAGTGATCATCAAGTTCCAGCTGTAGTCAATATTGTACTGCAGCTCTACTTAAATGAACAAATAATTTAAAAAGTGGAACCAGATGGAGGGCTACTAATCGTACGCTGAATCAAGTCTTTTTCAAAAGATGCATCAACAGACATGCTATTTTATACTGCATAAAGTTGGAAAAGTCTTTCCTTCATTTGGGCTCTGATGTTACCATTTCTTTGATGTACTTGTGCCTGGCATAAATCAGATGCCCTGACTGAGTATTCTACCTGTTTCCACTCATTCATTACAACTAACACTCTTTCTTCTGTTTCTTTAAGCTTTTTAAAAACATAAATATTATGAAAAGTAGCAGCTCATTACTGGAGATCTGATTTGGGATTTCCCCCCCTAATTGTCCCTAAAACTAACTTCTTTGTTCAGGTTTTACTGATGCAACTAGATCTTTTCTCCCTGTTTGAATCATACTAGATTTATAAGTTTGCAAGTAATTTCAATGTAACTGCCCTAATATAAAAACCCTAGACCAAGGCTGTCAAACTTATGGCCTGTGAGCTAGAGGCAACATGCGCTGGCCACGCCCACTCCCGATTTAGCGAAGGGAGAAAAAAGTCCCGATATGGCACGTGACGCTGCTGTAATGACGTGAGTTTGACACCCTGCCCTAGACCAAGAGTCAGCAACCTTTTACCAGAAATCAACTAACTGGTGATCCCCCCACCAAAAAAAAAACAGATTTACCCATCATACAAGAGAGAGAGAGAGTACTTGCTACCTCCTCAGATAGTAATGTTGGTACTGGTTACCACTGGCTTCATTAACAACCTTGGTGTTGGGTGGAGCAACAAATTCTCTGGAAACGACAGAGATAGCAATGGACTCTGGCATCTAGAGAACGTTACTGACCTGTCCTCACCCATTATTGACATGTATGCAGTGATCTGAAAGAGAGGTAATTGGAGCATCAATAGTGGGGCCATTCAAGTACCTGCTGTTATAGCTCTGCCAACTCAAGTATGGGTGTAAGACACTTCATCATAGCAGTAGAGAAAGGCACTCAATCCAACATGAGAGAATTGGGTTTTGGAAAAGTAAGTATGCCTAAGCAAGTTTCAACTTTAAATATTTTAATATGCTTTAAAAATGTTATAGCCGATGTATTGCCTATGCACATGTGCATGGGTACATGTCACTGAAATTTGAGCAATTGCCAGTAGCCTAAAATTTTCCACTGGCCAATGCTGTTAGTTTGCTATTAGGAAAATGGCTATATTTACAATCTACAGAAGTTCCTCCAAAATCAATGTGTTTCTTTTCAGTATGAGTTATATATTTAAATAAGCAAACACAACAAGACGTTTATTTTTATAACCTAAGTCTAACACAACTGATGCTTATTGTTCACTATAATCAGTATTTTAAAATATCAAATAATTGTTTTTTCATGTAAAAATTCTGAAATTCTGTGGAAAACTAACTAATCTACTCATTAAATCTTAGACTAGAGTGCATAAACATCCCAGCAAATATGGCTAGGAGGTTATAGAACTATAGTTCCAATTACCTGAAATTATAATCTGAATTCTTCTTTTGCTAGTATCCCAGCCTAAGACTAATTGCAACCCCTAAACAGAAATCCCTCTTCTAGAATTCTAGAATCATGGAGTCTACTGGGTCAACTTTGGCCAGGCACATACTTATGCTATAATTCCATGGGCCAGTCACATATTGCAACAAGCTATGTGTGAGCCTAACCATTGTATTTAAGACTAAACTACTTTTGAGATTAATATGCTACAACAGGGAGAAATGAAAATTAAGTATGCTACCTCAAGTTGCTTGGAAGACTATATTAGCCAACTCCCTATATTGAGGGAGAATATTGAGGGGATTTGGAATCTCCCCCAATGTTCAAAACAGTTACTGTTTTGAACAAAACTGTTCAAAACAGTTAGAAAAGTGGTGTCCAATGGGTTTATTGGTCTGGGAAATGACAGAAAACCATCTTCATCTAAACCCTGGTGGATGCCTTGATTGACATGCTGTATGCTCACATAAGGGATGCGGTGGATCAGTGGCTGAGACGCTGAGCTTGTCGATTAGAAAGGTCGGCAGTTTGGCAGTTCAAATACCTAGCGCTGCATAATGGAGTGAGTTCCCATTACTTGTCCCAGCTTCTGCCAACCTAGCAGTTCGAAAGTACGTAAAAATGCAAGTAGAAAAATAGGAACCACTTTGGTGGGTAGGTAACAGCATTCCATGTACCTTTGGCATTTAGCCATGCTGGCCACATGACCACGGAGACGCCTTCAGACAGCGCTGGCTCTACAGCTTTGAAACGGAGATAAGCACCGCCCCCTAGAATTGGGAATGACTAGCACATATGTGCAGGGGGAACCTTTATCTTTATGCTCACATAATTCCTTTTCTAATTATTACTGGAAATTTCCTATTAATTGATTTTCTGCTATTAGGAACTTTTGGAATGAAAAGTACCATTTGAATCTCTTTCAATCCTTCTTGAAAGAAATTTTAAATACTGGTTTAAGGACATACATATATAGCACACACAGACACACACACAGACACATACACGAAGAGTTTTGTGAGATGGGACAAAGGAAAAAATGGGAAGAAATCAAGCTCTAGGACATTATTTGGAAGAACTAAAGATCAAGATTGTTAAAAGTGAATGGAAAAAAATATAAAGTTGATTTATTTGATGAGTGTTAAAATAGATGTGCTGCTATCTTTGATAATCTTAATGGACTGTTGCTAATTAGGACTGAATGACCAAGTTTTAAGGATTTGGTTATAGATAAGAGTTGAGATAGGAATAAGGTCATTTTAAGAGGTCATAAGTTACTAACATTGTTTATATTTGTTGTGATGAACAGGGTAGACAAGTCCCTGAAGTTTTCTTGCTAAGGTTGTTCAGAAGTGGTTTACCATTGGATCCTTCCTAGGATTGAAAGTGAATGCCTGACCTCAAATCACCCATCTGGCTTTGTGCCTAAAGAAGGATTAGAACTCATGGTCTTCTGGTTTCTATCCTGATGCCTTAACCATTACACTAAAGTGGCTCTATTGGTCATAACACCTACAACTGATTCTCAAGAACAGATGTAGATGTCTGAATTCCTGTCTGGATTCCTACCCAGATTCTGGGCTTCCCATATGCATGTGGTTGTCCCTGTGGGCGATAATTTATAGTTTCAGATTGCCCTATGATATGTTTCCTAATTTAAAAACAGTTTGAAAAAGTTATGGCAAAGGGAAAGCTGTAATACAAGTTTTGAGGTGTCTGTTTCCTGGTATATTTAGGTTATTATGTCTCAGGATTCAGCTTCTTGCAGTTGCCAGCTTGGAAGACATTCTGAGTAATTCAATTCTGCTAATGGAAATTGGTTCCTATCCCGTAATACATTGGTTCAGGGTTCTTGGGTGTTTAAAGATGAATTTCACATGTGAGAAGTTTTACACATGTATCTTTCTTTTGGCTGTAACTGCATTCTGATAAAATGTATGAACAAGAGGCAGCTGCTCACTTTAGACTAAATGCAGAATTCCTTTTCCATAAAATCCAAACACTTCAGCTATTGCTTTGTGTTATAGTCTGAATTTGATTTGAATTAGGAGTCATAGAGATACAGAAGAAATGAGAACTATTTTAAAAGACTTTATCACATATTCATGAATTCTTGCTAAGGATTAGCTCTCATTTATGCACATGATACTTACCATTTACGTATACACTATCCCACGAAACCACATTAAAAACCAATAAATTAGTTTTCTAGATGGGATTTCAGATTAAGATTTATTTAGGCCTTTACCTGAACTCAATAGACCAGGAGTGGACAACTACAGTATGTTCCCTTTCTGACCTGTGGACTTCAACTCCCAAAATTCCTTCTAGATGGAAGACTTCAGTGGGACTACTTAGAAAGGGAAGTAAAAGGATAAATGAACATGGAAGTAACAGTGGGACAAGATTACAAGCCTATGGATTTTAAGTTCAGATATAATTTTAGAAAAGCAAAACAAAACAGCCCTTTCTTGTCCATATGTCCGTGGCATTTTGTTTTAAAAGTACTATTTAATAACAAATCGTCAAAATGTTTACATAATGACATTCAACTTAGTCCTTGCTCAATGATGGTAATTGGGACCAGAATTTCCATTGCTGTCATGTGCCAATTACACATACTGTAATCATGATGAAGCTCTTTCTATTGCCACTATTAAGTGAATCCACAATGTCATATGGTCATCTCACCCTAACCCATTGATTTTGCTGGTTGAAAGCCATCAGAAATGGTAGCAAATACTGATTATATCACCATGGATGACTCCCCTCTGCCGAACGCCCAAATAATGATCAGGTGGGGGGGTTGCTGCGATGGCCACAACTACATGGGCCGTTCATAAGTGCCATTTGTTCAGTATTGTTCTAACTTCAAATGGTTGCTTACTGGTCATTAAATGAGGACCGCTACTCATATTAGAGAACCTGTAATTTTAGCATTGGTCAAATGTTCCTTTGCAGTCAATGGTCAGACCTATGTCCTTGGGCGGCAAGCCATATGCAATGAGGACAAGATTTCCCCTAATAAATAATAGCTTACAAAAAATTGTAAGCCTCTCGACTCTCAACAACTCTCTAGAATCTCACATCGATAAAAGAAGTTGCAATAAAACAGAAAGAAAAAAAGATGGGGAGTGTGATGCGGTGAGGGTCACCACTCTCACTTGCCAAAGGCCCGGGTGAAAAGCTAGATCTTTACGGTTCTTTTAAACGAGAACAGTGGAGGCCACCTGGATCTTGTTCCCAAGGGCAGAGGCTGCCACAGAAAAGGCAATGACAAACCTAGAGGTGTCTAAAACAGGCTTTTCCCTCTAGATTGAACCACAGCATTCCTTTTCATTTCCTGGCTGGGGTATCTCCCATATTCTATCATATCACACTGGTTTTTAAATCATAGCACATTTGGCACAGGAAACCTCACGCTTGGTAGCTCTTGAAAAAAAGGAGCCTTTCCTACTACTGCAAAGCTGTCCTGAGCAGAGGCCTCTCTTGCATCCATGGTGATGTGATGCGTAACTGTGCCTCCACAATCTTAGGCTGCACCTAATACAAACCAGCTGTGAGAGAAACTTGGGAGAAAAGGGACAACTACATTTCTATGCAGGTTTTAGTTTTACGAAGCTGAAGCCACTGCAGTGACAATTTGCCAAGCACAGTCTCTCCATCTCCCATATTTTCCACAATGCTAGATGTAGCTGAAGTTTATAATGCAGAGTAATTTACATTTCTTAAGGAAGTACTGAAAATTATACCACAAAAGCAAGTTTCAGAGGCTCCCCAAAGGAATATTGTAACAAATACCAAGGGCTGTGTCAGTGAGACATCTAAATCACCACCACTAATGTTTACAATAAATATCGTAGGTACTTTAACATGTAAAAGAAGATTTATGCTGAGTATCCAGTTGATGCAATATGTACTCCACAAGCCACAGGAGCTCATCAATGTGGGTTTGTTTTTGTATTCTTGTGGTTACAGAAATCAACTGATAGCAATAGCAATTTTAATAGCAATTTTCTTAAACATGACAATTAAAAAGATAAAAACTCATGCAAACTAAGAAAAATAAAAGAATAACAGTAACAAAAATAGGTGCAAAAAATAAGAAAGAGAAAAGAAATAGAAAATAATATCGTAGAGCAAAAGAACAGAAATATATAAAGAAATTACTTCTCTCTTCATCACAAAAATAAACAATTTTAGTAATTTATCTCCTTTAGTATCTAATAGAATAAATAATGTCTTCTTCCCATAAATCCAATCTCTTATCTATAATCAAATCCTTAAACCATTTTCATTTCAATCCTGATACAGTAGAACCTTGGGTCACGAAGTGATTTTTCCTGCCGCAGTGATTTCCCCTTCTGCACCATTTTTTTTTGTATGCGCATAGTCTGACTGACTATGCTTCCGGTCACAACCAAATCGGGTTGCGACTGAAGTCCTGGAACGGATTACGGTTGTGACCAGATGTTCCACTGTATCAGTAAAAATCCAATAAGGGTTATTATCAGAGATAACAACATATCTATTTTAAACATGATCACATAAACCAACATTATATTCCGTCCTTTTACTGCTAATAGTCTTAATTTTTTATTCCTTTTGATAATGTCCTAGCAGTTGAATTCTTTTTATCACAAGAAGTCCCATCTTCTCATGTTTTGTTTAAAAAAGAATTAAAAATGACAGCACTTTTTCATGGCAAGGATCCTTATAATTAATTTCAAAACCTTATTCAAATCCATCTAGACTCTTGATATGTTTTGAAACTTTCTAAAATCAAATTTTTCTTCCTGCTTATTCCAGATTTTTTTTTAAAAAAAACCTTAAACTTATCTATAAAGCTTCTTTGGCTAAGGGTTGAATGAAACTTACCCAGTGCTATAAAACTTGTCATTCCAGAGGTTTTTAATAGCAAAAAAATAGTTAACAAGGAGTTTTCAAAAGTGATTAGTAAAGTACCGGTAAGTATTTCAAACATGTGTGCATAAAAGTTCTTACCACAGTTTGGGCCAAGACAGTGTTCCTTGTCTCCCAGTGCTAAACCTGTTATGAGTAGTGACTTCTGGAACACTTGTTGGCGATCCCAAGTCCTCTCTTTACCTGGAGAGGAATCCTGATCAGCTAGTCAATTCACCAGCTCTTCATTCTGTTATTGTTGTCCGCTCTATTCTCAGTGGAACTGTCTTCAGTTCTCTATTTCTTGGAAGTAAAAATTTGACTGATCTTCTTTGATTTTCATCTTTTCCAAGTCCCCCCCCCAAAAGATCTGCCTTCCACAACATATTGCCTTCCAGATGTGTTGGACTGCAACTCCCCATTATCTCTCACCAGAAATAATTTGTGTTCCAAGGCACAAGGATATGAAAACTGATCTAAATACTTAGGAACAATGGAATCCTGCCAGTATGCTCTTACCTTGGGCCCCTCCAGATGACTCAGTATCAATGCCACACCTATGACACATTCTTACAACCTCATTTTTCTCGGGAAACTGAGCAGATTATCTTCTGGATCATGTGCAACTTGTAGAGCAATTCAACTTGCAAAAGAGTTTGGGAGAATTCTGGACTCCTCCCCCTCTCCTTACTTGAACTTGGAAATCTCTAATAGGTTTTATAATCAACCTTATCAGCTAATCTAATCTTAATCCTTCTAGTCATTCAGTTTCTGCATTCTGAAGGAGAAAAAAATACAAAGGCTTGATTTGCTCTCTGCATTTAATTCCTGAACTGCTTCCCAGCCTTTGAATTACTTTCCTTTCCCCACCCAACACAACACACAGTCACTCTACACTGCAATCTTCAGAGCTGCAGCTGCTGAGAAAAATCACTGACTGAAAAAACTTAGTGTTGTGCTATCATCACAGCTTTTAATGGGATTTTTATGATGGAGGAACATAAATCCTTTCTCATTGTATTAACAGTTGAGATGTTTTATAAACTGCCAAATATACATAACATTGGGGGAGGGGGTTGAGGTTAGAGGAGACACAAGCAATTTCATTTTGCACTTTCTGCATAGAGTGAGAACATTTTTGTTACTCTAAAGGACCAAGAAAACAATGCGATCATTTTTGCCATCTCCCATTGACTAACTAGCAGGAATACTTCAGTATTCCCTGCCCATTATCAGCAACCTGAGATGGACAGGAGTGTAAACAATGATCGTACAATGTAGCAGTATTTCCCAACCATGACAACTTCTATATGTGTGGATTACAACTGCAACTTCAATGGGATTGGCCCACCCAACTCACTCGGGAGGAAGGGGCATGCCGCAGATTCCATTGGCCAAGGAATCGTGCTTGGCAGGCTCTAGGAAAAGGCTTCATCTGCCACAGCTTTGTGTCCCTAGAGGTGAGATTCAATTCATTCCTTTGGAGTCAAAACTTGATTCTGCCAATTGGCTTGGGATCCTAATGGGGGTGTTCCATGCTGAAGGTGGTTAGTAGACTGAGAAGACACCATCTCCACCTCACCTGTAGTTGATTCCTAAGGATTAATTTTAATGTTTTAAACATTTTAATTGTTTTGTTTTGGTGATGTTGCTCGCAATGAGACGGGTGGAATGTACATCATCAAATGAATGAATAGAAAGTCCCAGAATTCTCAGGAATGGCAATACTGAGCACAGCACATCTGAAATTGTCCAGATTAGAAAGTCCTTTGGAAGGATGAAGAAATGGAAAGCATGTTGAGATAGAAGAGCCTGTAATATCTTATTAAAAGTAATAAACAGACGTCTAAAGGATCTGAGGATCTTCTAATCCTGTATTCTATTCCCACTGCGACTGACTAGCAGCTAACTCGAACATTTAAGGAAAACAAAAATGTAGATCCATTTTCTTACACAAGTTTCCTAGCAACTGATATTACCACACTGAAGGTATCTATCCACTGAGATTAGTAAATGAAAGAGATTTTCATGCCAGCATTAGTTAAATCCTTTGAGATTTGCTTGCTTAGGGCATGCAATGAGCACAGAAAAGTAGTTTTCTGATACTGTATTGGTTTATCACTAAATAGTATCACAGTTACATAACACGCTGGCATATTCTGCAACATACACTGCTAACTGCCTCCTCATGTGTGGAAAGGGCGAAATCTGGTTTTAATAGAATTCTTTTGCCCCCAGGAGTTATTAAAATATGTTTAGGAGAAAAGAAAGTAGACCCCTCTAACAGCAGTGAAATCCTCCAAAGTCTGCTACCGGAGTCTGCTACCGAACACGCCTGAGGTCCGAACCGGTAGCATTTCACCCCTGCCCTCTTAATAAAATGAACTCTTGTGCTTATCTTCCTATTTACATACAATTCTGTGCAAAACTATAAAATGCACAAATAGCTCTTGCAGAAGACATTGTGCCAATTATGCCATGTATTTTTTAAAAAATGCTTGAATCAAAGTATAGGACTGATACATTCTGACTCATAGGAGGGTAGTTTTTAATCATACACTATGAAACTTTCTCTGAGAGGAGTGAAACTGAATCCAAAGATGATTTCCTGCTTATGCAACTGTTCCATAGGCATTAGTATGAAAATGTGTATGTATTAGTATGAAAACTGCCACATGCTATTCTATGCTAGGAAATCTTATAGAAAAGCACCAGTAGCTGTTGTCCTTTTATGTGACAATTTCTTAGCTACAACTTAAAGTAGCGTATAGTAAAAAGACAGTCAATTTTATCTTGCTCAAGACAAAGGACTAACCACTTCTCAGCTCCAGTATCAATCACTGTAAATATATAATTCATTATGCTGCAAGAATTTAAGGAGTCTGATAAACCACAAGGCCAAAACTGTGTCTCCATGCACAATTTTATGTACTTCCATCACACTAACTTCCTTCTTGGCAAGTTGCCAAGAAATTAAAATATGCTTGCTCCTGGGGAGGAAAGCTATGGCAAATCTAGACAGCCTACTAAAAAGCAGAGACATCACCCTGCCAGAAAAAGTGTATATAGTCAAGGCTGTGGTTTTTCCAGTTGCAATGTATGACTGTGAAAGTTGGACCATAAGAAAGGCTGAGCGCCAAAGAATCAAGGCCTTTGAATTATGGTGCTGGAGAAGACTCCTGCAAAACCCTTGGACTGCAAGAATATAAAACCGGTCAGTCCTAGAGGAGATAAACCCTGACTGCTCTTTAGAAGGCCAAATCCTGAAGATGGAACTCAAATACTTTGGCCATCTAATGAGAAGGAAGGACTCACTGGAGAAAAGCCTAATGCTGGGAAGGATGGAGGGCAAAAGAAGAAAGGGACAACAGAGAATGAGGTGGCTGGATGGAGTCACCGAAACAGTCGGTGTGAGCTTAAATGAACTCCAAAGGATGGTAGAGGACGGGAAGGCCTAGAGGAATGTTGTCCACGGGATTGCGATGGGTCGGACATGACGCAACTAACAACAACAAACTTCCTTCTAGGTTAAAGAACCTTAGTGTCAGCATTCCAAATATCATCCAGAAATAAATCAGAGTCCAAGGCAGAACTATCCTTAAGCTTCCAATTTAATAAGAGAGACATGTTGGCACATCTGTAGCAAATCCCGAATCTGAAAGCTTCCTGGTTTACCACCCAGTTTAAAGTTCAATATCTTGCCCCCACACCCACAAGTTCATCACACGATCCAATCTTCCTCTGCCATCTAGTGCCGGTCAGAGACAAAGAATGACCTTGGGCTTCTAAAAAGGAATGACAACAACACATTCTACAATTCTACTCCTTACTATTCCCCCTCCCAATTACAACACTAATGAAACAGAATAGAAAAATAATAGATTGTGTGGCAGGCCAAAGATCCTAAAAGGAATATAACTGCAGGCCTGACACTTAGATTCTATTAATGGGGATCCTCTATGTTCTAGGTCCCTATTAATTTGAGTGGCCCTTTCTGGCAAAACTCCAGCATTTAAAAGATGCCAGTAGAAACAAGCATGTTCAGGCAACCAATGCAATGAGACTAGGTTACTCGTTATGAAGAATGTCAAAGGATCCAAGGGAATCCATCTCTTTCTTTGGTTGCAGGGTCAAGTGTAAGGAACACCTCAATTGGATTTGAAAGGCAGAGGGGGGCTGGACTGCATATGCAGCTGTTCTGGTCTGTCAGATCAAGGGACTCTGCTGTATAGCCAACAAGACCATTAACGTAAGGCAATGAGGCCTTACAAGATGCATGGGGGGGGGAGTGCTTGTTTTCCTTTAAGAGGCTTGTGAAAGTTGGGGAATAGAGGGGAGGGAAACAAGAAGGGTAGCCTGCCCTCCCAGGTGTATGCAGTGTGGGAAAGCTCTAAAAGCACATTCCTCAAAAGAAGGAAGGAAATGTTCTGAGCATCCCATGAAGAGCTTTCATCAGCACTTTGGAAAAGTAAATAATGTCCAGAGATAAAGAGCTTTTTAAAAGACATTTAAAAAAAACCATGGTTGGGTGGACTCTTTCTTCTTTTAAACAGCTGAGATTAATTTATTTTTGATGGAAAAGAATTTGAGTCTCTGGGTAGTATTCCACCCTTAAAACTGCTTTGTGAATGTATATGCTCACCATACACACAATACCATCAGTGAAGTAACATTCAATGACTCGGTTCACCCAGTGCATTTACTTTGAATACTGAATTCACCAATGTTCAGCGTTCACACAATTAATCAATCGGTCTAGATTCACAGAGTCCACTAATCAAACCAGGATTAGCAGCATGGAAAGCAGAGCCCCATAGAGCAACTATTGAAAATCTTTGAGCAAACGAGAGTCTACTTATACTGGAATTTATACTGGAGACTAGAATTTAAAAAATTGTGAAAACAGATTCATGTGCACAGTTGAGAAATTCAGAAAGTGAAAGCTCATGACATCCAAGATTTGAAGTGGGTTGATGAGAATGCAGCACAATTATTGTGTACGAATAATTTCTTTTACTGCAGTCATTCTACTTTCATGTTTGTTTCTTTTATTGCTTCTCTTTTCTTTTTTATTCCCATGTCATTTTTCTCAAAACCCTGACAATGCCCAAAACAATAGCCCATTCCACATTTAGAAACTTCCATTGCCCTTGCATTCTTCACTAATTCAGTATGTCAGTATTTCTTCATGTACAATCAAAACTATCTTAAATGTATATCCATTGCTTTAGTATGTATACATATATGAACAGATATTTGCTGAAACCACATTTTATGACTATCAGTCATCATCCTCATGCATTGTTTTTCCATATTTCCTCATCTCATCTCAACCATTAACTTCAAGTCACCAGTTAGAATACCGTCTCCCCCATCGTGGATTTCATTCATTGCATAATTTCTCCCAAAACTCATCTCCTGGTCTTCTATTATCATCATTCATTGGAGACGAGTATATTACGAATTTATGGATTCCGAGTTTCATAAGCACCCATTCTAATATAGAAGTCACCAATTCATATTTTGCTGATACCCACTTCAGTCCTTTTACTCATAATTAAATTTATTGGGATATATTTATTGATCCAATGCCACAGGATCAGATCACTTAATTCAATTCTGTTACAACTTAAATCAGGCACATGACATATTTTTCTTTCATCAATTCATTTTCTTTATTTCTAACTGTAAGGTTAGGTAACTTTTGATACATCTTGGTGAATATGCCACAAGCACAATCACAGTCCAGTTCCACCTCAAAACTGTTCATGCTATTCCTTATAAGCTAGGTTCTCTAAGCAGAGACTACTTTTAACCCAACATACTGCTGACTGCATCCCATAAGTTGGATCTATAGGCATTATGCTGATATATATTCAGGGTGCAAACATATTTAATATCAATGAATACTTATGTACAAATGGGGATTTAAATATAATGACATAAGTGCAATCAGTATTCTAAAAATGTTAAGCAAAGAAATATGGGAAATAATGTAATAGAGGCAGCAGTTTGTTCAGGAAACAACGTGATATAAGATATGACTATATATCTGTCTAGTCACGCAAAATAGCATATTTGTATGTGTGCATATGTGAGAGAGAGGGGGTGGGTGGGAGAGTGTGTGTGTGTGTGTGTGTGTGTGTGTGTGAGAGAGAGAGAGAGAGAGAGAGAGAGAGAGAGATATGAAATAACTAAAATCATTTGGGTCTTCATGAAAAAAACATAATGATTTTAAAACATTTTACCCATTTTGCAAAATTTAGATCTTTTACTTTTTAAATCAAATAATGTTTAATTGAAGATCGGTGAGCGCTGTTCATTACCCTTGCAGTACAGAGTAGGCGGTTCTGTGCCGCACAAGGTTGCCTCAATGTCATTCTGAGTGCTGTTTGAGAAAATTGTTCCAATGGAACAAAGCAGAATGCTAAAGTAGACATATTGACCCTTTCTGTAAGTGTTCTTAGCTGAAACAGATTTTGCATACTAACCATGCATTTGGTAAGCATAAGGTGTCTGGCCTGATGTTGCTGTGCTGAAGCTGGATCCATAGCTAAGAAACCCACTCTGACCAGGTGAATGGCTCAGGCTATCTTCTGTTTTGATGGCTTAGGAGACAAAGAAGAAGGAATATATATTACTGGAAAGCTGATATGAAGCATGCATACATATTTGATGCGCTAAGATTATTTTTAGTAGTGTTTGCCCCAACTGTACCCCGCAATTCATCCAGCAGAAGATGGAACAATCTCCAAAATAAAGGGCAAGATGACATAGTATTTTCTGGATAGGAAAGGGAAGGGAAACTGTAATTGTTCAAAAGCAGGGGGGCAATTTGAATCCCAACTCTTATTCATATCTTAGAGAATAATGAAGGTTCTATTAATGGTCTTTTAAGAGAATTAGATGTTTTTGTACAGCATTTCGCTTGTACTCGACATTAATTGCAGGTGGAGGTCGCAGATGTATACAGAACACCATATGAATCACATTTTACCTTTAAAATAGAAGAGATCCCACTGCAAGCTGCGTGTCTACCCAATAACACTGATTTATGGTTGCCTCTTGCGGTCATTTTAAAAAATGAGAGCAAATTTCCTCACGGGATAACAATGGCGCACAACCTTGATATTTGCAAAGTCATCTCCTCGTGAGAATATCTGTTGTGCTAGGTCTGGGCATTCTCTGCATCCTAACCCCTTAAATGTTGCTACCTAGCATGGCCTAGATAGCACACCTTCATGGTACATGACTTTGCCCTTTGGAGCACCCTCCAGATCTGGTACCCTATCCTCCCAGTCTTCCAAAAAGCTGTGAAGGCCTGGCTTTTCCTTTAGATAGTATGAGTCTGGAGCCCAGGGAAGCTCTACATATCATTCTGGATATGTTGCATTTGGGCCCCAGGAAGTTTTTCGTTGCCTTTTATACTTTTTACTATTTTTACTGCTTGATTATTGTTTGTGAGTTTCCACAAGATTGGCAGCTATAGAAATCTTTTAAATAAACAAACTTCCCATGCCAAAAACAAGCCAATTTGTTTGGGCAACCATGAGTGATTATAAGTTACTGTTGCCGACTCCATCATTGTTGGTATCTGAATTGGACTTTTGTGAGTCTATGGTAGGAGAAATTGTTTTTGTTTCCCTGACATTTATATTCTGATTGCAATCGGCAACTTGCATCCAGAACGCTCAACACATTTTAGGCTTGGCCACAATTAATCTTCAGTGACAGATGCTTTCTGGAAGCCTGTTTCAGACAAAGAAATAACTTGGCACGAAATTAATTTCCACATAGTTCTCCGTTTTGTCTAGGAACTTGGGATAGTTTTACTTTTGAGCCAAAAAAACAATAGTACTCCATTGTTCTTGGTTGTCTGCCAGGTGGGATTTTTCAGAATGTACAGAATTGCATGGTGGGTGTAATGAAGAGGGAGGGGGGAAAAGAGGAGAGGTTATTATTCAGAAGATGCAAATAGGTAATCTATAGGGTGTGTAGGAACCGTGCAGACTTGACAGATGCCCCCTAACCACAGATCTTTGTGAACCAGCATAAGTCCTTTCGGGATGGTGGAAATAAATAAATAGATGAATAAATAAATGTTTGAAAAATAATGGACCAACGACACTAGTTAGTCACCAAAGGACTAGTCTTCACCTGCTGTTAATAACAACTGTTCAGTGTTTTTCTTGGCTTTTATCCAGCTAATATAACTTTACATACATACTATATAAATGATTCCAGGAAAAAATTTTCTCCAGCCACCAGGATTAAAATTAGAATCATAAGGCCTGTCATTCTACTATAGAGAGATGTTTATGAACTGGTTTGAAATTCTCTTACTTATTTAGTCGATCAGGAACTCATTTAAATTTTTAAATTTATGAATGTTTTAAAAGTCCGTGTCAATTTATTAAGTTTCAAAGATCATAATCTAGGATATATGATGAATCACGAAGAGTTCCTATAGAGCAGGGGTCTCCAACCTTAGCAACTTTAAGACTTGTGGATTCCCAGAGTTGAAGTCCACAAGTCTTAAAGTTGCCAAGGTTGGATAACTCTGCTATAGAGTATATGTCTACTCATACGTAAGCTCCATGAGATGAGAGCACAGAATTTCAAGTATAAGGGATTAAATCTGTCAAACGCTTGCATAAAAAAGCCTCGGCAGATTACAAAATATTCTATGTTTGAACCTCTCTCGAGTATGGCCAAGTATTACATTTTATTTCATGCTTGATTATAAAAAGAATACAATGTCTCATGGGTCATAATATACATTTAATAATTAACTTTCTCTTAGCACTGTTGAATTGTAATACCAGCTCCTTATTTCTATTCTTTTAAACTACGTATATATGAATACTGACCTAGAATGTTGAAGAACTGATTAAAGGGCAACTGCTGTAAAAATTACAAAATCTTTAAAGGATGACTAAAAAAAACCCTAAATGTATGTCTAATATTATTAATTAAGAAGCAATGCAATGGGTTAGAACACGTAGTAATCCATTTTGAATCTCTGGAATCTGATATTGCTACCTATAATTTACCACAAAGCTTGTCATGCCAAAATAAACTGAAACTGAACTGCGCTGGCAATTTAAATTTAGATTCAGTATCAGGAAACTTTTTATGGCCTAGGTCTTGGAACAGTCGATAATATGAACATGCTGACTTATGCTGTGTGATTCATTCAGTCAGTATAAGCCTACAATCACTTTAGGTTGGTGCAGAAGAATAACATATGCAGAGGTACTTGTATATACTGTACATAGAAAATTTAATGGATCAGTATATTTATTTGCACAGTCCAATCTTTGGGCCAGTTATTTTACTTTAAGACACATATTGTGCTTTTTACGTTTTCAAGAAGTTTGTATGCCATGAACCAGAAGTTCTTAGAAAACTAATAAATAAAAAGATCTTTCCAACTTGAAAATATTACTTACTTGATGACTGTTTAATGAAAAAAAAGATCATGGCTAACAGGCCAATTTGGAGCTGCTTAGAATATCAATCAATCAATCAGAATAGAGGTGGAAGGGACTTTGGAGGCTCAAGCAAGAGACCCTATACCAGGGGTGTCCAAGCTTGGGAACTTTAAGACTTGTGGACTTCAACTCCCAGAATTCCCCAGCCAGCCATGGCTGGCTGGGGAATTCTGGGAGTTGAAGTCCACAAGTCTTAAAGTTCCCAAGTTTGGACACCCCTGCCCTATACCATTTCAGATAAGTGTCTGTCCAATCTTTTCTTAAAAATCTCCAGTGATGAATCACCCACAACTTCTGAAGGCAAACATAGGCAGAGACTCAAAGCAAGTACCCATTCTCTGCAACTTTGCCACAAGGGAAATAGGCAAATGTAAAATATAATAGAGCTTTGGGTGGGGCGTCAGAGCTGTTCCCAATTTTCTACTGGATTGGTACTAGCATTGGCACCAATATTGCATAAATAATATTTTAAGACAAATAAAATATGATCCTGGTGGTCATGAATTGGTTTAGCTGCTGAATCTTGAATCAACTAAAGCAGGATTTTTCAAACTGGCTTGTGTGGAATTCTAGGTTTCCATGAGAACTTGATGGAGATCCATAAGAAATGAAGGAAAAATCAAATAACTCCAATATATAAATTAGCATGCATAAATTACAACAATCACAAGTTTTGTTTTATTACCAGTTTCAATTATTGTATAATAATTTATTATTATTAATAATAATAATTCATTGTTTAATTATTGTATGAAACAACACTGTATGAAAAATCCTGAATTAAACGGTTCAGATACTCTTCTGAGATAGCCTTCTCAGTTGCATACTGCAGTGATGTTTTGGTTTTCCAATTTAAGAGACATCGCTGCACTTAGACTTACATACTTGATGCAGTTCAACTACATCTATCCAGATAATTGTAAATCAAATTGAAATGCAAACAATTAAGAAAGCCGAGTTTTTCTTATTAACCACTGCACTACTTACAATAGGAAGGAATTCCATATGGTTGTCCAGGGGGTGGATATGCAGTATAAGCAGCAGTTTGCTGGATGCCTGCACTGTACTGAGTCTGCCCATATGTAGCCATTGTTGCAAAGGATGGAACTGTTACTATATGGGGATAATGTCTAATCAAGAAAGAAAGAAAAATATTTACATCAGTTGATCACTTTCGGCAATGACTATGAGATGACATGAATAATTGAGGCTTTTATTGGAAAGGAAAAATATTTTTTTTCCTCTCTCAAATAGTTTATCTGTAAAATGGAAGCACATGTTCTCTGTAAAAAAAATAGCAATGGAGAGCTAAGAGGGTTTTTCCCCCCTTTAATCTAATTTTCTTTTTGGGAAAGGGTGTTATTTTAAATTCATGGTCACCTTTCCTCTGGATAAACATTTTATGTTTGGTATTATACCAGTAATTCTATTACAACCCTGAAATTGTCAGATTCATATTTTGCACTGTAGTTTTGGGCCAATCTCAGAAGCAGCCCTATTACAATCCATTGACGTAATTCAGATTTCCAATTTAAGAAAGTATTGTGATTGGAATATCAATCAAAACTGTCCAAACGTCACTTTGTGCCATAAAGGCCATATAATAGTGATGGTTATAAGATTACCACCAAGTATTAGCAACATTTTGGTTTTCTCTGACAGTGCTTCAGTCTAATAATCATTACCATCGGTGAGTAGAATTCTCTCAAAAACAAAGACACATAAAGCTGTACATAGAAGGAAAAAAATGCATAAGGATCCTGATGGCAATGCCCTTCATACTCTTAATGATTTCATGCAGCAATTCCTGATCAATTTTAAACAGAAGATGAAATTTATATACGCTAAAGTCAAAGCACATGGATTTGCCGTCTAAAAACATCCAATTACAGAATAGAACTCCTACAAAGCAATTGTGTCATGACCTATCCAAAAAAAGACAGCTGGTTCAATTATATCAAAGCTACTGAGAGGTCAAAGAAAACCAGCAAGATAACATTCCTTTACTTCTCTCACAGAGCAGTCAACTCTGCCACAACTAGCTCTGATCCTTGACCGAAATGGATTCAGAAACATCAGTTTCTTTCAAAGAGCATAGATCTGGTCAGTCACTAAATGCTCAGAGTTTAACATTGATTTAGGCCTGTAAACGTAGATGTCCAAACAATAATACTACTGCCTCCTTTAAGAAAGTCTGAATCAATCCCTCTCATAAAAATGATCAGGAGCAACAACATTTGCGTGACTAATCTATGAAACTTTGAAATGAAACTTGGATACATTTAATTCAATAATAGAATAGGTTTGCTAAATAATCTGAATTGGTTTAAACCCATGGAGGTGACATCATATTTTGGATTTATGTACTCTTCTACAACTTAATGCCTATTGCATATGCCAGACTGCAATTCCCCCTAATTTCCATCATATATAATCAAACTATAATGAGATTAAAAATTCTGGGGATTTTTAGCATATTGAACGATCAGCAGATAAAGGAAGACCGCTTGTCAATGAAGGCAAAATGCTTCTTGTGTGATAATATTTACTGTGATATGTGGACATTACCAAAATAATAATTTGCTTTCAGAATATCTGTGTGTACAAATGTATCTATCTATGCTCATACCTATTAGCATCATTTTATCATTTCTACTCAGAATTAATATCAGAGAAATCAGAAGAAATGTGTTAAGAAAATGTACTTCATATCACAGTGGAATATTTCTATAACTGGCTGACAATCCCTAAAAACAAATGTTTTATTCTGACAGCAATAATTCAATATAGTTATCTTACTTGGTAGTGTAAAGATGAAAAGAATGTTGAGGTGCAGATTTCCGGTTGCCTGTAAAACAAAATTTGCACAGCTAATGCCATCAACTGTATTAATGCCCATGAAATAATAATCTGTTCATTGCTTGCCAAGATCTTTGAATAATTACAGTACAAAAATAATAATCACATCCATAATTGTTCTCAAGGTTATGGGTTATATTAATATAATACAGGGGTGTCCAAACTTGGGAACTTTAAGACTTGTGGACAAGTCTTAAAGTTCCCAAGTTTGGACACCCCTGATATAATATATCTGGACCCAGCTAAAGAAAGTATCAGTATTTAAAAGAGAGACAATAGATAAGTGTGCTGTTCTTTGCAGGGGACATATTAATGGCAAACATTGAAGTCACTTAGATAAGTCATTTAGTAAAATAAAGAAACAAAGTCATCAGCGTTGTCAAAGAATTCTCAAACCATTGGAATTTACTTATCTCACAAAGGCTTGAAAGTATCCATCTATGGCCTACAAGTGTTTAGCAGGACAAAATTCAGAGCCATCAGCAAATACACCGAACAATTCTTAAGAAATTATTCAACATCTTTTTGGGGGGCATTTCTACCTTAACCTTTCAGAAAACCAAACAATTTGGATATATTGTTGTAAGATAAAATGGACAATAGACGTTTAATCATTTGTTTACAGTTTTATTTTAAAAATTAGGTAGTTTGAATTCAATTTTTCATTTTTCATTTAATTTAAATTAAATTAATTAAATTAAATTTTAATTTAAGACACCTTATGGCCACCATAGACAAAGCACTCATGTATTATACCAACATATGGTCAAGACAGTATCAAGTGACCCTTTGCTTTACACACCATGTACTTTGTATTGATACATAAAGAAGATTCGTCATGCATAAATCTACATTCATTTTCTGGGTACCATAGAAGATGTCACTCTTGCAGTACTACATATGATGGCTCTTTTCTTACATTGGCAGCAGCCAAAATAATCGCCAAAATCTAGTTGGAATTATTTAATTTCCAGCTCAGGCACAGATAGGATAGGATAGCATTGTTGTCATCATTCTGTAATCTGTATATATGAGTTATGGTTTTGTCATAAAGCAAGATGGGTCTCTCAGAAAGCTATAAGTTGTTGGGAACAGCTTCAATACGTATTCACAATAGTTAAACCCACTGTGACGAAATAGGGCTCCTAGTTTTCAACCACTCTCGGAATAATCCCAAGCATCCCTTCTCCTCTCTTGTGTTTCCCAAACAAAACAAAGTCTCCAGTCATCATGAGTGAAGACATGTTTGAAAATGTGTTGCTAACAATTTCTAAAATGGCACAAAACAATAAGACAACTATTTAAGCTTTTAAATCGTTGGAGGTCAGGCTTTAATATTCTCAGCCATCTCACTTCTCTCTCAAAAATTTTCTTGGCAAATAATTCAAGTAACTGCAAATCTGTATCTAAAAAAATACAAAAATTCTGCTTTTGATTAAAGATGATGATGATGATGATTCCTGCTTTTCTTTTTCTTTTTGCAAGGTCAACTCAATCTAAATCTCAAGACTATTTTCACTGGCAAAGCAGAATGTATAATTTTCATTTGCCAGTCTGATTGTGGATATTTGTTCTTGAAAAATCCCTGGTTGATCAATTGTACGTGTTGCAATGTAAAAATAATTATCTCTCAGATTATTACATCACTCTGAGTTTGCTTCACTTTACTCAAGTCTTGCTACATTTCTTTTGAAGGCAGAGGATAGTTGAAATAAACTGGTGATTGTTTTGCCAAAGCAGCAAACAAAAAGCAAAACATAAAGAGAACTGGATTCCTAGGCAACTTGTAACTTCACCACAGTATAGTCATGTTCTCAATTGGATTTTTAAATTGGACTGTTTACTTTCTTCAAAATGCTAATTAAGTAATTAACTGATAATGGATATTCCATTTACAGTAGCCTTCTATTTACAAGCTCCCATTGTTTTGCGAATATTAAATTAATAAGAATGTGCTTAATATGGTAAATTATCATTTCAACATATTTAACGCTGATATAAAGAATCTCATTAACACGGACGGTTTTCTACTTTCTCCAGATATTTTCCTTTTAATTATTTCATCATTTAATATTTGTTTCTGGATCTCTGTTTTAACTGTAACCAATCTCTTTCCTTCAATCCAGGGGCCACAGTTTCAACCAACTATTTTTTATGGTTTCTTTTTGCTCTAAATTACCTTTCCCTCTCTGCCAATAAATACCTGATTTATAAGTACTGGGATGAAAGCTTGTATTCTCTCACTAGCTAATTTTGAACATATTGATGTTTCCTTTTTTAAAAAAGAAAACAAAATAAAAAATAACTGAAAAGTTCTTTGGAATTCAGATTTCCAAATATTATTTTAAACCTACTATTTTTTTTTAAAGCCACTTGTAATAGATACTAATTATGAAAGTTTAGCTTACCGCTTTTTCATTTCAATAATATTATCTCACTGATGGTACAAATATTTTTTTCTCTAAGCCACCTTTCCCTTTGATGCCATAACAAGGTAATTCACATTTCTATTGCACTTATAAGTCCAAGGGATTGAAATAGATTGAAAAATCAATTTGGAAGCCAGATGACTAGTTCATCTGGATATATTTACTTCCCATTTGATCCAGTGAGATTTACTCATGCAAAGCAGCAATCCATGCCATGTTGCCAGTATTAAAAGTACATCTATCTATAATCCAGGATTTCCAATTAATGGCTGAGTGGTGCACATTTATGGAAATCGAATAAGGGTACAATTGTAGTCTCATCAGGTAAAATAGCTTTAGACTTTCTTTTGGGGGAAAGGACAGGACACATTACTGTAGAAGTCATGACAGCAATTTACAAGACAATGTCTGCTCAAAATTATTCATATTTTCAAACCTACAAGAAAGATTGTGATCCAGGGTTTCTGTCAACTATATTATGGTTGCAGGATTAGACATATTTTCATGCCAAGAGTTAATCATTCTACTTAATAAGCGGGGGCTTCTGTCATCTCCCTTTCAATAGGCAGTTAGCTGGACTTTTAATTCCAGCAAACAATAGCTAGAACTGTACTAGCAAAAACTAGCCCAGCCACATCGTTTGCCAATAATTTAAAAAACAGATTTAACATTCCATCCTCTTTTCCTACCCCCATTATTTTTACATACTGTCCAAGTGAAGAGAGAAAATGGGAACTGGGGTAAGTAAGGCAGATAAATTTCCATTGCCTAACCTCAAATGCCAAAAGAATGCGTCTTACTACCTGCCAAGCATGAAACTTCAGACTGCAGTTTGGAAGGAAGATTGTGTGTGTGTGTATGTGTGTGTCTGTGAGTGTGAAAGAAAGAGAATGAAAAGTAATTATAACACTGTCAGCTTTGGATTCCTGATCTTTCAAAAAGCCACATTCGTAAGTGCAGCATCAGCACATCTTCCAGTAACAGGCAGGAAGGATTCCAATGACCACCGTACCATCCTTTCCTCTGTCCATATCTCCTCTAAATTATGCACGACCAAAAACAGTGATATTGTATAAGATTTCATTTCCTAATGGGTTTCTATGAATGTGATGGAAGAACTGAAATCCAAACACATTCAACATCTTAGAATATTCACATGCATGCCATATATTGAAGCAAATGAACTGTATTTACCTGCAAACGTATAACAGTCAAAGTTGATTATGTATACTCATACGCTAAATGCAGAAACTTTCAGCAAGAGAACTGAAACTGGAGAAACTTGGAATAATATTTAAGGCATCCTCTGAAGCTTCCCCAAATAAAAAATTAGGGACAATATTTAAAGCAGGGAAACTGGAAATTAAAAGTACCATTCTTTTTAGAGATTGCTGGGAGCATACAAAGCCCAAGGCCAAAATCAGAGAAACAAACAATACATGCATTCTTAAAATCTGCTTCTTTTCTAACGTCAGATAATAACTAAAATATCCTTTGAGCTAATGTTGACATTAGAAATGCAAAGCAATACTATGAGAGGCTTTCAATTACTCATAGCAGGCATATTAAATCTCATTATTTTTGCATTTAAATAAAAATCTTTCCTCAGACATTTTCTACTTTGTCCTTTAATTATCCTAAAACCAACAAGCAAACAAAAGCCATACTTTAACTCCTCTTTGATCTCAACCTAGTACTATCAATTCTGACCAGCTATATCTCTGCTTTATCTAGAGTTTCTTACCCAATGGTCTATAAATTAGAAAAGTTGAAATACTTTTGGGGTGGATAGGAACTTAGAATAATGAAGATCTTCCACGCAATCAAAAAGTAGAGCATCTTCTGTACAGGTTCTTCATCCAGAAAAGAACTATAACTAGGAAAAATCCACATATCCAAATTGGTAAATCTGGGTTTTTTTCCCCATTTCAAAGAAAAAGATTGATACAAACTTAGACCATATGTTTGTTCATTTTGCCTTTTACAACTCTATGTACGGACTCACAGTTAGGCATCTGAAGTTGAAGCAGAATTGTCAACTTACCTTCTATGTCATCTGGAACCGTAGCATAAGTGTTAGAAAGGTTAAGCTTCAGAATGTCAGGATAGTCTTTATTTACAGTCAAGCTGGGTGGTGTCACTAGATCTAGCATTTCCTTATACCTGGAGGAAAGCAAAGGGGGAGGGGGAGAAACCCAGATAATTTATTCATTAATTATGCACGCTTGCTAATGACTCCACTTTTTTCCCTAGGAATACAAATATTAAAGCTGATTACTTAAACCCAGCCTTCATATAAATTCTACATAAACAACATTCACGGGGAAAAAAAGTTTGCGTCAAAGGGAAAATGCTGAATTAAAAATCAAGCACTGACTTTCCTTGGAGATTACAACTATATTTGATTAAATATTTTCCTGTACATCCTGGATTTTGCCATCAGATGATTACATTTATGTATTGCTTAAATGCCATAAGGAGCAAGGCACGAATTCTAGTATTACCATTATTTTCCAATGCATATGATTTTATCTACAGAAGACTGCAAGTCACCACATGGTTTTAAACAGGAAAGCTCTTAACCGCATTGCTCTTACGGAGGATTTAAACAGAGGACACCATTAAATGGGAAAAATCCATGCTCAGTCAATTTATTACTGAAATGAATATGATTTAAGCGGGCTTCATTTTTTGTAGAATTGGGTTTAGACAAATAGAGCAGTGTTTCTCAACTTTGGCAACTTTAGGATGGGTGGACTTGAGTACTCGCTAGGGAATTCTGGAAGTTGAAGTCCACTCACCTTAAAGTTCCCAAGGTTGAGAAATACTGTACTACACTCTCCCTTTAAAAAAATCTTTCTGTGATCAGGATATTCAATGTCAAGCCAATTAGACACCATTTCTAATGTTACTTGGTTGGCTTTCATCAATTTTTTCTCCAAAAATGAGCAAATACACAACATGCAGCATTTTCAGAGATGGATCTGGACAAATTCCCATGCTAGCTAACACTGTAAGTAATTACATTTTGCAAATTTGGGGACTCTGCTGAAATATTTAATAAAATCAATAGTATTCCTGGCTGATCTGAAAATAGCCAAAGCAGGTACAGAAGTCACTGAACTTCCTTGAAGGAGACACCAATAAATGGAAAGTTACAAAATCTCCAGGTGGTAACATTGGAAACCTTTTATAATTTTATCGAGAAAGGTACAAGGAAGCCATGGCCATGTAATCACCAGTAGTCAAGCTTTTTACCCTTTTGAATCTACATTTGATAGAGTCATTTTAATTACTGAATTAGTCTATTCATCTATTGTTGCCTAGTTACTATCTAAACTACTCTAATTGCAGTCAGTATTAGAGAAAGAGAAGGGGTCTTTAAATTAAATCCATCGGCTCCCCCCCCCCATCTTAACAAATTATGCCTCCTTATCATAACATTCATAATTTTCTTACAAGGAGGACAAGCAGATTTTAAAGATTTTTTTTCTTCCATTGAATTGTGTCCGATTCTCGGAGACTGCCTGAACAACTCCCTGCAGTTTTCTTAGCAAGGGTTTTTTCAGAAGTGGTTTGCCATTGCCTCTTTCCTAGGACCAAGCGAAAGTAGCTGGCCCAAGGTCATTCAGATGGCTTTGTGCCTAAGGTGGAACTAAAACTCATACCTCCAATTTTCTTGTCTGATGTTTTAACCACTAGACCAGCGATGGCGAACCTTTTTTGGCTCGCGTGCCATAAGTGGGGGGAGCACAGGGGGTTCGTGTGCGGGCGTGCCGCACCCATAATGCAATGCATGATACCCCCCCCAGTGCGTATGCACGCAATACAGGTGCTCCCCCCCATTTTTACATGCTTTTTTTGCCCTCCCCAGGCTCCAGAGGCTTTATAGGAGCCTGAGGAGGGCGAAAACAGCCTCCCCCGCCCCTCCGGAAGCCCTCCGGAGGCGTCAGAGAAGCCTCCGGACAGTCCCTGAAGCCTTCGGAGCGCTCAAAACCGGAAGTGATTTCCGGTTTGCTCGGAGGGTCGTTTTGAGCGCTCCGAAGACTTCAGGGCCCTTCAAGAGACTTCCCTGAAGCCTTCGGAGTGCTCAAATCGACCCTCCGAGCAAACTGGAAGTCACGGTTTGCCTGTATGGCCGTTTTTTTGCGCTCCGGAAGCTTCAGGGAAGCTCATGAAGCCTCTGGAGGGCCTTTGGGGGGGGGGAGGAGGCTCTTTTCGCCCTCCCCAGGCTCCTACAAAGCGTCTGGAGCCTGGGGAGGGCGAAAAATGCCTTTAAAAAAGGGTGAACTCAGCTGGCCAGCACACACATGCGCGCTGGCCAGCTGACAGGGCAGCGCCTTGTGTGCCCTGACAAATGGCTCCGCGTGCCACCTGTGGCACGCGTGCCATAGGTTCGCCATCACTGCACTAGACCAAACTGGCTCTCAGATCTTAAAAAATACATATTGATATTTACTGCTTGAATTTTTCAAATATCTCAGGTTTTGCTGATTATTCAAGTTTTTAAAACTCTGATAGTTCTAAAGCGGGGCTGTCAAATTTGCAGTCAGTGGGCCAGATGTGTCATACGCTGGCTATGCCCACACCCGTTTTATCAAAGGAGAAAAAAGTCACGATACATCACGTGATGACAACGTGATGGCGCAAGTTTGACACCCCTGCTTTAAAGGATTGATAGTTCCTCAGAAATCTGATCAACACCTCTGCAGTTAAGTAAGAAACAAAGGAATTACTGATAACATGTTTCCTACAAAGTCATTTGAAAAAAAAATCAGCTCAGGTTTGAGCACTGAAGATGCTTATACCAGTTGTAGAAAATCAGTATGCATTCCTCCCTTTTACCATGCACATAATTGAACATTAAGGAAGTCACTCATGCAAAGACCAAATTATACAGAAAAAAATCTCTAGACGACAGCATACTGCTAAAGTAATTAAAGTGTTAATTAATCCCACTCAGGTCTATCTCTGCAGAATAAAGGACCAATATGGCATAGCAGACAGAGAGCAAGACGTTGGTCATGTCATGTGATGGGGACAAATGTGATGGTTTTCCCTCTCATCTTGCAGCATTATACTTCACACTGAAATTGCATTGGCCTTTTCTAGTACGAGAGACCAATGAATCATTTCTTACTTATCCAGTTTTGTTCTCTTTATACTGCCGAGATAAATTTATGATGAAAAGGAAGGAGAGCTATACATATTGCCGTGAGTCTGAGAATCTTATTCTCTCCAGACTCTCAAATCTCAAAAAATATATACGGCATATTCTATTAACTACCTACTCAACCACAATGAAAAACATCACTCTGCATGTTCGAAGAGGTTTTAAAAAAGAGATCAACACAAGCTACATGAGTAACTTCAGATAAAGGAACTATCTATTTCTTAACTAGACTCCTGCAGCAATTCTGCCCATCGCAAAATTAATGCATTTTTAGGGGATCTCTTTGTTTTTGCATTGTTGCTTTCACAAATCTTCACTGCAGTCATACAGATACACCCAATTCGAGCAGTACAGGAAATATGTATTCCCCCCCCCTCCCCGCCGTATCCCATCCCATCTAATGTTCTGTTTTACAGCTGTACAGAGCAGATTGCACCATTTGTTAGACCTGTCATCACTCTGGTTCCCCTGGGGCTGCAACATTAAGGCAAAAGCATGACTGTGCTTTTAGAAGAGTACTCCCCAGCAGTGCAAGGGAGCAGAACTTGGGAGCTGACAGCTGGGAAGTGGGAAGGGGAGGAGAGAAACTTCAAAAGTTTCCTACTGCTGCTAATGGATTAAAAGCATATGGAAGGTTCCGAGTAGGGCCTGAACCATCTCACCTTTTGATTTACCCTTCTGGGCCTTTGTTCAGCTACCTAAGCTGCAGATGACTACCTAGGCTCTGAGATAAAGATACAGCATTCAACAGTCGAAAGGTAACAGATGGCTTGGCAATGACCATAGGGAATGATGAGGGGGAGAGCAAGTGACTGAGGTTAAAGTCATGACTTATGGGATGCAGAATATGAGAGTGGCTCACCGAACCTAGAGAAGGAAGCCTTTCTAACATATGTAACAGGAGAAGTATACGTTGTTGTTTTTCCTGTAGCATATGGCTTGAGCTGTAATGGACAGTGCACCCTTTTGCTATGAAAGTAGGTTTAATATTCCTGCATCACTAGACATAGTCAGGAAACGAGTCTTGGAGAGACTCTGCCAGCATAGTTAATATTGAACTAGAAGGATCGATGGTCTGGCTTGGTAAATGGCAACTCCCTAAGCTGTGATAATGTTAATTATGTCGGCATTTGTGAAAGCCCGCCATTAAGACAGTTTCATTTAGTGCAAAACAGAGTCAACTTCTATGTCTGTTCTTGCATCTCATGCTTATGACTGGTCAAGCGTCTCTTTACAAGAAAAGAGGAGAACTGAATTTTGGATTGCAGGATGGAAAATCCCACCCTTCCTCACCACCCTTCCTCACTCTGCTGCTCTTCCCCTTCACAAAAGCTCCTGCTTATGTTCAGCAATATAGATTTTGAAGGTAACAGCCAGAGGTGGTATTCAGCAGGTTCTAACCAGTTCTGGAGAACCGGTAGCGGAAAATTTGAGTAGTTTGGAGAACCGGTAAATACCACCTC